>NW_020664492.1:8898023-8909407 GCF_002925995.2 Terrapene triunguis | reverse complement strand
TAGAGGTGTACTTATAAAATAAATCAAGTGGAATATAAATATTGTACGCCTCTACCCCGTTTCACCTATAACGCGGTAAGATTTTTTGGCTCCCGAGGACAGCGTTATATTGAGGTAGAGGTGTACTTACTTTTCAGGATATAGCATATAGAGCGGTATAAACAAGTCATTGTATGAAATTTTAGTTTGCACTGACTTTGCTAGTGCTTTTTATGTAGCCTGTTGTAAAACTAGACAGATATCTAGATGAGCTGATGTACCCCCTGGAAGACCTTTGTGTACCCCCAGCGATACACGTATCACTGGAGTAGTCTATGGGACGATGATATGGCTCTTAGAAAATAAAGCAGTACAGGCAAAAATCTTCCCTCCAAGTCATGCACATAAGTCCCATGGACTTCAGAATTTGGCCCATTGGGTATTTTTGGGTTTTATTTCTCTGTCTGTGTTAGAGAAGCTTGAGGTTTCCCATGAATTTTAATTAAACAAGATACAAGTAAGTGATTATTTGAAATTGGTCTCTGCGAGTAAGCTCATATAGACATAAATATTTGTACTGAATTAATTTTTTTTTAAATATTGTGTAGCAAAAAGATGAAATCAAAGCTGAACTAAAGAGGTTAGTGAAGCGTGACATTTTAAATGGGGTATGGTGATGGTTACAGTTTTCCCAAAAGCTGAAGCAACTACAGTGTTCAGAACATTCAGGTTGGAAAAATATTGCTATGGCAACAAATGACTTTTATATTCACATAAAGCAAAAATAGATCTCTCTCTCTCTCTCTCCCTCTGTGGGAAGCACATATTTTAAAGTGCTTGAAAGATTAAAGGTGATAGGCAGAAACAGTTGCATGAATATATTTTCATTTTTCTTCATTTGCTTTATATATATTTCTGTATGAATCTGAAATGCAGAAATAATTTAGAGCTAGAAGCATCTTACTACCAAAAAGTAGGAATTGCTTAGGGAAGGAGGGGAGGGGAAAAGTATAATTCAGTCAGAACTTCTATTCTGACTGTGGTATAACATGTTGGGCTTTAATTTATTAAAAGAAATATTCCCAACAGTCATAAGATATCAAAAAATTCTATATTTGACAAGACTAAAATTATTTCACTTCTCTTGTAGCATGAAAGACTCCACCCAATTTTTTTATTCTAGATCAGCTACAGTGTATGTCAAAGTAGTGGATTTTCTGGCAAGACAGAGATTAGTTCATTTCATCTTTTATTTTTCTTTTAAAAAGGTGTGTGACTTTCATTTTTCTGAAAATGAGCAGCTAGCAGTGCTTTGTGCCTGTCTCTCAAACGGTGAGCCTGTGTGCCAGGGGGCAGAGTGACTGAAGAGGAGCCGTGTGTCTCATTAGGAAATACCCAGTGTGCAAGAGGCCCTCTGCTGGAGCCACAGAGTTGGCTGTGCACCTTGCCCATCCCATTGGTAGACCTGTCAGAGGGGACATTCTGGGCTGGGGCACGGCAGGCCTGGATATATTGGATACAGGAGGGGGAATAATGGGGTGTTCTCATGCCTTGGCTATTCTGCACCCATGCAGCCTCTCATAGAGGCCACTGCATCAGTTACGCTGGCCCCAGCAGCCCCTGAATAGACAAGGTACAGATTGCCTCCCTTCAGTCCCTGTGTTCAGTTTGGATCTTTGTTAGCTGGAGATTGAGGCTGCATCAGGTCTACATTGAGGCCCAATCTGGACAAGAGTTAGCTAATTTTGTTTTGTTGGGGAAACAACCAGAAGGAATGATTAAATACAAAGCAACTCCTTTAATTGGCTGGGGATGGCTGCTACTTGTGAATCATGTTTGCAATATAGGATAGCTATTAGAACAGAGGCTACTGCTGGATGTGCAGGTAGCAACCACATCAAGAATACTTTTTACTATCTGTACCTGTTAAGGTGAATGGGACCTTCCATTTCATGCTTAGACCAGGTCATGCATATATGTGCCTTTGTCATCTTGATATTATACTACGGTAATGTACCTTAACAGGGCCTAAAGTATATGAAAGTCTATTCTCTGTTCTCCTACAGACCTTTTACAGCACTCAGATGGCATGAGTGGGCTGTAAAGGCAGCTCATCGTCCCATCAGAAATGTGCCTAAAGGACAATGCAGAGTTCAAACATTTTTCCACAGCCCTATCAACCTTCTAATTGATTTGCTGAAAAAGGAATCTGTTTCTTAATGACACTCAATGGAACTCTTAGGAAGATCCAACTACTATAAGTATGTTGAAGTTTGCTCTGAGCAGAGTTAATTGCAGGATTAGGGCCTTTGTCGTGTTTATCCATTCTTTGTGCCAAGCATATTCAAACAGAAGAGATGGAAAAAGAAACCCTCTAGCTCAGTAGTCTCAAGGAACACCAAAGCAACCTCATGGTTGAGAAACTACGCACAAAATTCTCCTCACAGTTACGCTAGTGCAAACTCATTGACATCAAATAAAGAGGAAAGAATTACAGGGGCCTTTTAGAGGTGCAACCACTGGAGGGGGTGAGAGGGACTGGTCTTTTTACATTCAATGATGCCCCTCTCCAAATTGCTGCAGGACTATTGCATTCTCACTCCTGGTTTCCCCTGATTCCTCCCCAACTTTTAGTGTGGTTGTACCGTTGCCTTGAATGGGGTTCCACTGGTAGATCAAATGAGAATTTTGGCTCTGTCACTAAGGATGGGGGTGGCATAGGCCTCTCATACTCCTCCATCCCATGACCTTTTTCAAAGAAAGTGGGATGTAATGTAAGTTATCTTTTTCTCTTTGTGCCTTTTCTCTCCCTAGAAAAGGTGGTAGAAGAAGGCTGGTGGCCCCTGCAGGACATGTACACAGGTACCTTAAAGCATAGCTAGGGCCCCTCATCCCACTTCGTAAAAAATAAGTTTCTCAGAGTGAGTTATAGACCAATCTTTGTCTATTTTTAATACATATCCAAGAAGTTTGTATTTACTAATTTCATCCCCCCCATTCCCCCTCATCTAGTTTTGAACAGTCCTTCAAGTACTGCTCGGCATTGCTTTTAGATGCTTAGGATTATGGTATTATGCATGAATATAATTCCATGGGGCTATGCTGCACTTATAGCCTCTTCTACCCTTTCTTTCAGTGTGGGACCCAAAGGAGGATGAAACCAGCATGTTCTAGCAACAACTATAGCATTGGCTTCCAGCAGTAATAGATTGGTGGATGCCTCTGTTGATGAGAATCAAATACACAGGGCACGTCTTCACTACCCGCCGGATCGGCGGGTAGCAATCGATCTATTGGGGATCGACTTATCGCGTCTAGTGAAGACATGATAAAATCGATCCCTGATCGCTCTGCTGTCGACTCCGGAAATCCACCGCGGCAAGAGGCGGTAGCGGAGTCGACGGCGGCGCGGCAGTGGTCGACTTGCCGCCGTCCTCACAGCCAGGTAAGTTGACCTAAAATACGCAACTTCAGCTACGCTATTCACGTAGCTGAAGTTGCGTATCTTAGGTCGACCCCCCGCTGTAGTGTAGACCTAGCCACAGATAGTGAATTGTCCCGTTTTTGTCAAATCCAACTGCTGTTATTTTATAATAGCAGAAATTACTGTATATTAACTCTACTAACACATTAATAATGCACCTGTGTGTGATAGATCTTCTTTGGTATTAGACATAGATCAGTTGTACTACCAAACTAAAAACATCTGCAGAGGTACCATTCTAGACTGTTGGGGTTATTTAATACAATTGCTGCACAAGGGTCTTTTTTTTTTTTTTTTTTGTTAAGCAGACTCGTGCAGCATATATATATCCCCAAATGCCTTTCTTCATTGCTCTACTAGAAATACAATGGCATCTATGACCCTGTTTAGAGGAATAAAGCTTCTGTTTGTCTCCAGCTCATTCTGTCAGCATTCACACAGTAAGTTCAGTAGAAATCCCTGAGGTATTCCAGTGTCAGACCACAAAGCCATTTCTGCCTTTTAGAAAAATTATTGTGTTTCAAGGAACGGAGACTGGGGGGAATATTCCTGTGAAGTAAAGACTTGATGTAGCAATGCAGATTAAGAAACTGAAAGGTTGGTGGGGGAGGGGTAAAAGACTGAAACAGAAGCAAAGTAAAAGGAGAAAATACATATATTCTGATTTTAATTACTCTTGTGAAAATCCAGAGTAACTCCATGAAGTCAATGAAGTACCCTGGGGTAGCGCAGATCAGAATATGGCCTTGCATGAAGAAAAGGTTAGCAGTGATCAAGAGACACAGAAGAAACTCTAACCCATACCGACAGCAGAATATTTTGGGAAGAAAAATTAATGGGGTCATGAAGTGTTCCTTCCTTCTTCCCAAAGTATTAAAAACAATTTGGATCAAATTCAGACCTGCCTAAACAGTACACATCGAACGGATGTAGCTTTATTATAAACATTGCAGTAACTTCTACAGGCCCCCAAAATGGATCAGGCCCTCTGTGCTAGGGGCTGTAACAACACATAACAAAAAGAATGGTCCATGCTACATATAGCCTACAATCGAAATGAAAGAAGAGACAAACAAACAGATGGGGGAGCACAAGGTAACAATGAGACAAAACTGGTCAGCATGATAAGTACTGGTCACACAGTACACCAGCTGCTTAATCTTTGTCAAGTTTTTGTCAGTTTCTCAGAAGAGATGTGAGGAGGAGAGAAGATGTGCCTGCTTATAGCAGGGCTGACATTCTCCTTTTGGCCTAGATTCTGTGCTGAACCCAGTTTTCACTGGGTTCTGTGAGGGGGCCACAAAGGAGTTGGTTGCAGCTCCCTGATTCTGGGGCCAGTTATATACTGGCCCTAACGTAGATTAGAGCAGCCTGGGGACTGCGATAATCTTTACTGGTTGGCTCTGGCCCCCAAAAGGAAGCTCTGCCAACTGGGGATTGTCAGAGCACAACACACTCCAGCAACACTCTCTCTCTTCACCCCGCTATACACCATCCCTACAGATGTAGGAGCATTTAATATTTATAAAACAACTAGTTTCAGGTTGTTTTTGTTATTAACACTTACTGCCCATCTAATCCCACAGCTGTAAGAAAGGCTTGGTACAGTGGATAGTATCAGTTCTGCCTGATTTTCTTCTTCTTTACTTCAGTGGAGTTACTCCAGTTTTACACTGGTGTCAGTGAGAAGAGAATCAGGCCTAGATTGTGCAGCTCATGTAAACAACTGTGAGGGGGAAAAACAACTCTTTTTTTTCTATAACAAAAAGGTGTTTAGATTTTCCATGCTTCATCTTCCTGAAAGGTATATTGTTGAACACTAATCTCTAATTGGTTTAGCTTGTGGGAACCGTTTTCTCTTGAAACTTCACATCTCTCCATTGATTTTTCAAAGGGGAAGGATACTTTTAATGCTTCACATGAAGAAACCAATGATATGATCTCATCAGGAGATGAAGGCATTCAAAGTCCAGATTTCCAATCCCACTGATGCAGAATGTTTACTTGTCAGATCTTGTTTGTTGTCAGTGTTCAAATGCATATAATTTCTTGCAAGGCAGGGTTTTGGAATGTGAGGCCACAGCAGTAATGAAGGACATTTGTACGGTGGTTGAGCAGATAGTATGCTTTTTTAGAAATCAACTTAGTAAAATCAACACAATGCCAGCATTAGTATTCAGATGAAATTTAGGCTTCTATGAACAGGCAGTCATGCAGTCAATTTCTTAAGCGAAAACTTCAATGTTAGAGCATGCCTCTGGTGTCTCAGATATTTCATAAGAAGAGCATGAGGCAGTTTTCAGTATGTTGGGAATGTTCAACCTTAGACTGAGATCCCATTTATCTGTAGAGCACACCCTGAATTACTGGTACCATTCTCCTCTTTGACTCTTATCTGTTTGTAGCAAAGGTAATTGGTGTATACTTCAACTATTCTTGTCTGACTGCTGTGCATGTAGTTTCTTTAGGTCTTGTTGAAAGTCGGATTAGGAAATAATTACTTAAGAGCAGAACTTGAAACTAACAAGTGTTAAATATGTCTACACTACAAACAGAGGTGACTGCCAGAGATGGAGACATACCCAAGCTAGTTAGCTCAAACAAAAATAGCAGTGAAGCGTTGGCAGCATGAACTGGTCACTCAACTGCATATGCAGGGTCCTGGATAGGCTTGTACAGCCCATGCTGCTGTGGCTTCACTGCTATTACCATTTGAACTAGCTAGATCAAAGCTAGCTTGAGTATATCTCCATGTGCCGCAGTCACACTTCTGATTGCAGTGTAAACATACCCTTTGGCTGCTATGGACTTTGGATCAAATTCTGAAGTCCTTACTCAGGTCCCATGTTGCCCGCTGTATCTGTGAGCTTGCAGCATATTTGTCCTGCCTTCCAGCCCTGAGGAACTGTTCTTAGGTTGTCTTAACTTCTGCTGGTTTCCCCCATGGTTTTGGTGAGAGGGAATCAGGAGGAAGACAGATGACTTGCAAGCCCTATCCTTTCCTCACTGTTTGAGGAAAGGATGGGCCTGCTGAGTCATCTCACACCCTCCAGATTCCCTCTTCCCCAAGCCATGGGAGAAACCAGCAGAAGTTAAGACAACCTATGGTTTATTAATATCACGTTTTCCCCACTCCACACTGTGGAATATCTCCACAGGTCGAAAGGCAAGAGACACCCACATGGTTGCCTTTTGCCTCCTGAAAATCTCCCAGGATCTTTGCAAACTTCAGGGATGTGTGTGGTTTAAGTAGTTGGAACACCTCATTACATCTTTAGGGGGGAAACTTCCCTTTGTCCACTGTGAAAAAATTCTTAGGAAACTAAATGTTAACTGTTGTGCACTTCTGTTCTAAGTTCATATTGCAAATTTCCAATTAGCCTCCTTTCTGGAGATAAGGAGACTTGGTAACACATTAAGGGACCCTGCTCAGGGAAAGAGGACTCCTCAAGTTTGAATTTTGAGTTTCCTCATTATCATTCCTTTAGGAGGTGGTATTCCCCTGTGGAACTAATATGGGGCTTGCCCCCTTAAATTTGCATATTTTGGTAGATCTTTGGAGGCAAGGACCATCTGCACAGAAGCCTGGTGCCTCAGCACATCTTCCTCCAATAGAATGATGGCTCTTTCATGATTTGTACTGCCAATGCCTCCCCCTAGCCATCTGGTGGGTATACGAGTGAGCCTTCAGCATGGAAAAAAGTAGTTCAGAAAATTTTTGCGTGGTTACAAAATATAATAGAAAGCAGCACAGCTGCTATAAATTGTGCCTCTGTAACCTATTAGAATTCTTTGAAAATATCCAAAAAAGGAGTGCATAAAAGAACAAATGGATGTAATTTTAGCCTTTCAAAAGGCTTTTGATAACATTCCTCACAATGGGCTATTAACGAAACTTGTTAGCCATGGGGTGATAGGTGAAGTCCTATCATGGATTAAAAACAGATGGGAATAAAGTGGAAGTAGGAATAAACTGTCCATTCTCAGCATGCAGTGAAATTAATACTGAAGTGCACCAGGGAGCAGTACTACCAACAGGAGCAGTATTTAATATATTCATGATCTGGAAATGGCTTTGTGAAAAAGCGGACTCACCGCTAGAGTGGCTGGGTGTAGCATAATTGATCTCTGACTGGCACCCCCAGCTGATGGCCTCTCTGGTCCACTGGTCCGCCTCTTCCCATGACTTTGCCCGTCAGCCAAGTCATGATTTAAGTCCAACCCTTCCTAGCCTCTCAAAAATAAAAGTCCATGCATCCTTGTATCAAGATTCCAGATCTGACTCTGAGCTCCATGATCCTTGCACCCTTCTCACGGGGCTCTCTATCAATCCTTATCCTTATCTCAGAGCTTCACACTGCTTTCTCCTGTGGCTGGTAGGGGAACCCAGGCCCTCCCACTATACTGGGTTCCAGTCCCGGGACCCTATAACTAGCAGTCAGAGACTGTTTCATCCAACTCCTTGCTGCTGATTCCCTGGGCTTCTTCCTACCCACCCTTTCTCAGGCCTTCACCCCTCATAGCCTGTCTAGGTTCACCCTTCTTCTCAGGGCTGGAACTGTCAGCAAGTTTGGTAGGCAGACTCACGCTAGCAGGGCTTGAGCTGGTGCACTAAAAATAGCTGTGGTACATTGTGCCTCTGGCAGAGACTGGGGCTAGCCACCAAAGCTCAGACCCGTGGGGTCAGGTAGGCTTGAGAGCCTGAGTTGCTGTGTTCATTCTGCAATTTTTAGCACACTAGCTCAAGCCCCACTAGCATGAGTCTATCTACCTGGGCTGGGAGCTTGACTCCCAATGCAGTATAGACATACTATCAGGGCTGTCCCCTGGAATCCCCTAACAAACCCAATCCAAAGGTACAAAACAAACCAACTTCTGCTCTCCTCTGGCTTGGCCTTTCATGCCTCTTAAATTCCCCTTGCTGTTCCTCCACTGAACAACCTCCAGGGCTTTCTCCCTGGAAGTCCAGATCATGCCCTTTTATCAGGGCTTACCACTGGAACCTACTCAACTTCCTGGGAATGCCTCATCTCTGTCCTGGCCTTCTGCCTGACTTGTCTGTTCAGGAGAGGATCCCAGGGCTTACTCTCCCTGATGGGTTTCCTCCTTGACCCTCCTAGTATCTTTATTCTCTGTAGTCTCAGACAGTGACTGTAGACTCTCCATGTAGCCCCCTGCTTCTTCTTGAGTTTTGTGGCATAGCTAACTTGCTTCCTGAGTCTATGACCATCGTGCACTGTACTTTGTATCTTGTTCATGATTTAGAGTCTCACACCCTTCCTGGTGGTATTAAACTTTTTTAAAGAATTGCAGAAGAGCTTTTTTTATTTTCCGTCTATTCTTGATAGCTGTTACAAGGAAAATTGTTACATGAAGACCTGAGTTTTCTATATAAACACCTCCTTCACTGGTACAGTCCTTATATTTCCAAAGGATATGATCTATTGCGTCCTGGGTTATGCATAATTCATCTTTATGCTTGTTAATTAGAAATAAATTACTATTTAATCTGCAATGCTGTGTTAGAATTCTAAATAGAACCGCTTCGCTCTTCCTCTCAGGGCCTTGGATTACATCACCATTTTCAACTGTTGGGCACACTTATTGGAATTTTTTCCCCTTCATTTCATTTGCTCACAGTTCTTGCCTTTCCTTCCTTATCTTATTTTTTGATTAGGTATTTAAATTCCAGTTTGCTTAAGGAGATTCCTAAGTCAACTTGTTCATTATCAGTAGCAATTTTTGCCGGTTTGTCCACCAGTATGTTGCCTAGTATTCCCACGTACGCCAGGAACCGTGCTAGTACTATGGTTATATCCAGTTGCACGCCTGTTTGGTTGTTAGCAGTAATACTTCATTAAGAATATCATTTCTGCTGTCAGACTTACCACCATAAATTGCCTGCATCCCTGACAAGGAATCTGACAGGGTGGCCATGGCAGCTGGCCACATATCTAAAGCTCAGTTTACTCCTAATATAATCCCTGTTAACTTTGTATTTGTCTTTATGACTGAGCAATTAACCTTGCGGCTTCCTTGAGTCCAAGGCCTGGTCTACACTAACCCCCCAATTCGAACTAAGGTACGCAAATTCAGCTACGTTAATAACGTAGCTGACTTCGACATACCTTAGTTCGAACTTACCGCGGTTCAGACGCGGTCCACACGCGGCAGGCAGGCTCCCCGTCGACTCCGCGGCGGTACTCCTCTCGCTGAGCTGGAGTACCGCAGTCGACGGCGAGCACTTCCTGGTTCGACTTATCGCGTCCAGACCAGACGCGATAAGTCGAACCTGGAACTTCGATCCCCAGCCGCCAAACTAGCGGCTGGGTGTAGACCAGCCCCAAGTGAGGGCACACAGAAGGCTGTTCCCACTCTTCTTGTTCCGTGCCACGTGCATATATAATATTTGGCAGTAGTGTCCCCGTTTATCACAAATACATAGATTTGCTATATCTTGTATATTTATTAATCTTCTCCTTTTATTAATTTAATTATATAATTCCATGTCTGTCTCTGGGGATGGTTTTCCAATGATAAAATATTTTCCCATAGCTATAGATTTTGGTCTTTTTCAATCCTTTCTTTTCATTAAGATGCTTTATCCACTTCTATACTCTACTTATATGGGGAATTTTGATATATATATTTTGTCCGACCTGGCCTCCACTTAATTCCCAACAATCATTATATATTAGGTTCGTGGTGTTGTCTTTGCAATTGTCTAGTACTTTGGCCCAAAAAGTTAAATCTAGGAGCTTCATTCTAAAAATGATAGGTATTTCACTGGCTGCTATCTGTAGCACACACACAGGTGTAGTAATGAAGGCATCACATGCAATACACAATGCCTGTGCTTGGATATAGCTTAGTTTTCTCAGATTCCCGTTCACTGCAGATGCAAAGGCCTGGTATCTATACTCAATAATTGGTCTAATTAGAGCTCTGTATTGCATTATATCACCATTTTCTTATCCGCTCCCCAAAATGTTCCAGAGATACTTTTAGTTAATTCTTCCTTTGCACTTATCTTTAATATTTTCAGTGTGGTCCCTCTAAGTGAGCTTGTTATCAGATATCACACTTAAGAATTAGTAATTTTTTGCTATATTTATCTGTTGGTTATATAGATATAACTTTAAATCTTTTGGATTTTCCTTGTTGTGAAGATCATTCCCTTAGTTTTATCTATGGAGAACTTCAAGCCCCACCTGTTTCCCCATTCTGCACTCCTTTTAAGTGCATTTTTTTTATGACACTTTCAAGGTTTCTGCTTTTGGTCCATATGGCACAGTCATCAGCAAATAATGTGATCCCTAGTCCTCTACTCCTCTCCTTAGGGAGACCATTTATCGTGATGTTGAAGAGGGTTGGGCTAATTACGCTCCCCTGTGGAGTTGAATTTCCAGTTGAATGTACCTTTGGAAAAAGCTTTCCCTATTTGGACTTCTATAGTTCTTTTGCTTAGGCCTGGTCTACACTACAGAGTTAAGTCAATTGTAATGCAGCTTATGTCCACCTAATTACAACAGTGAACACATTACAGCCTTGCTCCTGCCGATGTAAGTGCCCTATTACACTGACATAATAACTCCTCCTCCAGGAGAGGCGTAGGGCTTATGTCGGTGTAGCTAGGGCAGACGCAGTGTCTATGTAGACGCTGCGGGTTACTTACATCAGCTGTTGGCTGTCATTCTTGCCATCTTGGAGCTGTGAAATTGACAAGAAAGCCCAGTTTCCCCACTCCCAGATGGGTAGCTGCCCAGTTTCCCTGCTCCCAGCCAAGCTGCTGCCCACGCTCCTGGCTTGCAGCCCAGGCTCCCTGCTCAGAGCTGGGCTGCCGCCAGTGCTTCCCGCTCCCTGCTGGGCTGCTGCCTGGGCTCCCAGCTCCCCACTCTGCTGGGCTGCTGCCTGGGCTCCC
>NW_020664492.1:8806562-8898013 GCF_002925995.2 Terrapene triunguis | reverse complement strand
CCTGGGCTCCCAGCTCCCCACTCTGCTGGGCTGCTGCCTGGGCTCCCCACTGGGAGTCCTGCTGCCCCCTGAGCTCTTGGCTCCCCGCTTTCCGACAGGAGCATGGCAGGTGCCTGGGCTCCAGGCATGGAGCTCCCTATTGGGCACAGCAGGGAACAGGGAACCCAGACGGCTGCCATGCTCTCGGTGTGGGGGTGGGGGGGAAATGGGCTCCTGGTGGGGAGTTGGGAGTTCGTGAGGGGTGAGGGGGCGGAGATCTGGAGCCTGGGTGACTGCTGTGCTCCCAGCAGTGGGGCAGATGGATTCTCGGTGGGGAGCCAAGAGCTGGAGGAGGGGTGGAAGCTGGGCTCCTGGTGGGGAGCTGAGAGCCCGGGGGCAGCCGAGGCTTTCAGTCCCCCACACTGCCCCTCTTAAGTGGTTGGACGCACTCCTGGTGAGGACACGCACCACCAACAGAAGGAGGGTAGTGTGGACATGAACCACTGCAGTAATTACTGGGGTGGCTGTAAGTCAACATAACAGGTCAACTTACGTTCGTAGTGTAGACATGCCCTTAAGAAGCCCTTTATCTATGGGCGGCGTGTGAACCACTGGTTGGGGGAGGCTAGTCCCCAACCCTGCCCCTTCTGCATGCCCTGGAACCTAGAGCCCCCCCAACCGCAGCCACTGGGCCCTGCCCCAGGCTGGCTAGTGTCTGCAGTGCCCCCCCTGCACCCTCCCAGCCCTGGAGCACTTGGCGGTGGTGCTGCAGGCCCCAGCCCTGGAGCACTGGGAGGGAGAGCGCTTGGCGGTGCTGCTGCAGGCCCCACCCCCAAGCCCTGGAGCACCGGGAGGGAGAGCGTGCAGTGCAGCAGCGGCACTGCAGCCTCCCCAACCCCGGGAAGGCGAGCGGCGTGGCCCCAGCCCTTGAAGTCCAGCAGCACCGCCGAAGCGGAGACCTGGGGGCAGAGTGTGGGCAGGTCCACGTCTGGCTGTTTGGGGAAGCATAGCCTCTTCCACCTGCTGCCCATGCCCTTATCCAGCTGTACGTTCTTCCTAGAATACTCATGGAAGCCAGTTTATGTAGTAGTCCCTCTCTATAACCTATCCTAGAAAAAGCCCGTGTCCAGGAAGTTTACTATCATGAATTCTTTGGTTCTCATGCTTTTTTATGCATCTGTCTCTATCCTTACAATGTGGTTAATCTCACTTCTACCCTCCTCTGAACCCATTTTGATTACATCTAGGAACCGGTTTCTTTTAGGTGGGCTACTAATCTCCTTACCATTGTTTCCATGGTTTTATCTAAACATGCTGTGAGTGCAATTGGTCTGCATGCCTCAGGTCTTGAGTTCAACTTACCTGGTTTCCTAACAGGGATGATAATCACGTGTTTCCAGTCTTTAGGTATTTCACCTTTTCTCCATATGTTATATATTTTTAGTATCACCGTCACACTTCCTTCATTTAAGTGTTTAAGCATTTCAAAGCTTATTTTGTCCTTGCTGGTGCGGTGCTTTTGCTCCTTATCATTTTTTTGGAGATCTCTCATATTAAAGTTTTCATTTAAAATAACTGCTGCTCCTCCCACCTCTTCATGATCTCATAATTATTATTAATGAACTTATTTCTCTCTCCCTAATTTCTATCATCTGATCCTTGTCAATACTGATGTTTTGAAACATGGTGCCCAGATTTTCTGCTTTTTCTTTGTTGGTGCTTGTTACTCCATACACTTCAACTGCAAAGTTTGGTATTATGAGGTTCTTTACTCCATTCATTTTCCTAATTTGTTTATACATTGGTATCTTTATTAACTTTCAAGTATCAGAGGGGTAGCCGTGTTAGTCTGAATCTGTAAAAAGCAACAGAGGGTCCTGTGGCACCTTTGAGACTAACAGAAGTATTGGGAGCATAAGCTTTCGTGGGTAAGAACCTCACTTCTTCAGATGCAAGTAATGGAAATCTCTAGAGGCAGGTATAAATCAGTGTGGAGATAACGAGGTTAGTTCAATCAGGGAGGGTGAGGTGCTCTGCTAGCAGTTGAGGTGTGAACACCAAGGGAGGAGAAACTGCTTCTGTAGTTGGATAGCCATTCACAGTCTTTGTTTAATCCTGATCTGATGGTGTCAAATTTGCAAATGAACTGGAGCTCAGCAGTTTCTCTTTGGAGTCTGGTCCTGAAGTTTTTTTGCTGTAAGATGGCTACCTTTACATCTGCTATTGTGTGGCCAGGGAGGTTGAAGTGTTCTCCTACAGGTTTTTGTATATTGCCATTCCTGATATCTGACTTGTGTCCATTTATCCTCTTGCGTAGTGACTGTCCAGTTTGGCCAATGTACATAGCAGAGGGGCATTGCTGGCATATGATGGCATATATAACATTGGTGGACGTGCAGGTGAATGAGCCGGTGATGTTGTAGCTGATCTGGTTAGGTCCTGTGATGGTGTTGCTGGTGTAGATATGTGGGCAGAGTTGGCATCGAGGTTTGTTGCATGGGTTGGTTCCTGAGTTAGAGTTGTTATGGTGCGGTGCGTGGTTGCTGGTGAGAATATGCTTAAGGTTGGCAGGTTGTCTGTGGGCGAGGACTGGCCTGCCTCCCAAGGTCTGTGAAAGTGAGGGATCATTGTCCAGGATGGGTTGTAGATCACTGATGATGCGTTGGAGAGGTTTAAGCTGAGGACTGTAGGTGATGGCCAGTGGAGTTCTGTTGGTTTCTCTTCTGGGCCTGTCTTGTAGCAGGAGGCTTCTGGGTACACGTCTGGCTCTGTTGATTTGTTTCTTTATTTCCTTGTGTGGGTATCGTAGTTTTGCGAATGCTTGGTGAAGATCTTGTAGGTGTTGGTCTCTGTCTGAGGGGTTGGAGCAGATGCGATTGTACCTCAGTGCTTGGCTGTAGACGATGGATCGTGTGGTGTGACCGGGGTGGAAGCTGGAGGCATGAAGGTAGGCATAGCGGTCGGTGGGTTTTCGGTATAGGGTGGTGTTACTTTAAAATAAGACAGGAGATCTACATTACACACTTCACCTCTCTACAAAGGAAAAAGGACCGTAAGCTGTCTAAAATCCTACCTGCCACATGGGGCCACAACAGGGGTACCCCTAACTCACCCAGCAATATCGTCAATTTATCCAGCTACACACTCAACCCAGCAGAAGAGTCTGTCCTATCTCGGGGACTCTCCTTTTGCCCCAGCACCCCCACGAACATGATACAGTTCTGTGGTGATCTGGAAGCCTACTTTCGCCGCCTCCGACTCAAAGAATACTTTCAAGATAACACTGAACAGCGCACTGATACACAGATACCCTCCCACCAACAACACAGGAAGAAGAACTCCACATGGACTCCTCCTGAGGGTCGAAATGACAGTCTGGACCTATACATAGAATGCTTCCGCCGACGTGCACAGGCAGAAATTGTGGAAAAACAACATCGCTTGCCTCATAACCTAAGTCGTGCAGAACGCAATGCCATCCACAGCCTCAGAAACCACCCTGACATTATCATCCAAGAGGCTGATAAAGGAGGTGCTGTTGTCATCATGAACAGGTCTGACTACCAGAAGGAGGCTGCCAGACAACTCTCCAATACCAAATTCTACAGGCCACTTTCCTCAGATCCCACTGAGGAATACACTAAGAAACTGCACCATCTACTCAGGACACTCCCTACACTAACACAGGAACAAATCAACATACCCTTAGAGCCCCGACCGGGGTTATTCTATCTACTACCTAAGATCCACAAACCTGGAAATCCTGGACGCCCCATCATCTCGGGCATTGGCACTCTCACTGAAGGACTGTCTGGATATGTGGACTCCCTACTCAGACCCTACGCCACCAGCACTCCCAGCTATCTCCGTGACACCACAGATTTCCTGAGAAAACTACAATGCATTGGTGACCTCCCAGAAAACACCATCCTAGCCACCATGGATGTAGAGGCTCTCTACACAAACATCCCACATACAGATGGAATACAAGCTGTCAGGAACAGTATCCCTGATGATGACACAGCACAACTTATTGCTGAGCTCTGTGACTTTATCCTCACGCACAATTATTTCAAATTTGGTGACAATATATACCTCCAGACCAGTGGCACCGCTATGGGCACCCGCATGGCCCCACAATATGCCAACATTTTTATGGCTGACCTGGAACAACGCTTCCTCAGCTCTCGTCCACTCGTGCCCCTTCTCTACCTACGCTATATTGATGACATCTTCATCATCTGGACCCATGGGAAAGAGACCCTGGAAGAATTCCACCATGATTTCAACAGCTTCCACCCCACCATCAACCTCAGCCTGGACCAATCTACACAGGAGGTCCACTTCCTAGACACCACCGTACAAATAAGCGATGGCCACATTAACACCACCCTATACCGAAAACCCACCGACCGCTATGCCTACCTTCATGCCTCCAGCTTCCACCCCGGTCACACCACACGATCCATCGTCTACAGCCAAGCACTGAGGTACAATCGCATCTGCTCCAACCCCTCAGACAGAGACCAACACCTACAAGATCTTCACCAAGCATTCGCAAAACTACGATACCCACACAAGGAAATAAAGAAACAAATCAACAGAGCCAGACGTGTACCCAGAAGCCTCCTGCTACAAGACAGGCCCAGAAGAGAAACCAACAGAACTCCACTGGCCATCACCTACAGTCCTCAGCTTAAACCTCTCCAACGCATCATCAGTGATCTACAACCCATCCTGGACAATGATCCCTCACTTTCACAGACCTTGGGAGGCAGGCCAGTCCTCGCCCACAGACAACCTGCCAACCTTAAGCATATTCTCACCAGCAACCACGCACCGCACCATAACAACTCTAACTCAGGAACCAACCCATGCAACAAACCTCGATGCCAACTCTGCCCACATATCTACACCAGCAACACCATCACAGGACCTAACCAGATCAGCTACAACATCACCGGCTCATTCACCTGCACGTCCACCAATGTTATATATGCCATCATATGCCAGCAATGCCCCTCTGCTATGTACATTGGCCAAACTGGACAGTCACTACGCAAGAGGATAAATGGACACAAGTCAGATATCAGGAATGGCAATATACAAAAACCTGTAGGAGAACACTTCAACCTCCCTGGCCACACAATAGCAGATGTAAAGGTAGCCATCTTACAGCAAAAAAACTTCAGGACCAGACTCCAAAGAGAAACTGCTGAGCTCCAGTTCATTTGCAAATTTGACACCATCAGATCAGGATTAAACAAAGACTGTGAATGGCTATCCAACTACAGAAGCAGTTTCTCCTCCCTTGGTGTTCACACCTCAACTGCTAGCAGAGCACCTCACCCTCCCTGATTGAACTAACCTCGTTATCTCCACACTGATTTATACCTGCCTCTAGGGATTTCCATTACTTGCATCTGAAGAAGTGAGGTTCTTACCCACGAAAGCTTATGCTCCCAATACTTCTGTTAGTCTCAAAGGTGCCACAGGACCCTCTGTTGCTTTTTATTAACTTTGAGCAACTGCCTTACTTTTTAAATATTTCATTAAGTCTTTGCTATTTAAGGATTATTTTTTTTGCAGTCTTATCTGCTTTATTCCTTTCTCTAATTACCATTTCACATTTCTTGTTCCACCATCATATATTTTTCTTATCTTTAAGTATTGTTGGACTCCTAGGAATAGCTAGGCGGACTCTTTATGATTCCCTTAATACTAGTTCTACAGAATTCCTCAAAATCTTCATTTATACATTGCTCATTCACATTGCTCACTTCTGTTTCGAATGCATTTCCAATTTGCTTTTTTTAGATTTCAGGTGGGGTTATCTTTGTTTTCGGTATTTCCTTTCCCTTGATATGTAATTAATGTTGGGAAGTGGTCACTACCAATTCCCTCCTCTGTGAGGCCTTGGGAGGCACGCCAGTCCTCGCCCACAGACAACCCCCCAACCTTAAGCATATTCTCACCAGCAACCACACACCGCACCATAGTAACTCTAACTCAGGAACCAATCCATGCAACAAACCTCGATGCCAACTCTGCTCATATTTACACCAGCGACACCATCACAGGACCTAACCAGATCAGCCACAACATCACCGTCTCATTCACCTGCACATCCACCAATGTAATATACGCCATCATGTGCCAGCAATGCCCCTCTGCTATGTATATCGGCCAAACTGGACAATCCCTACATAACAGGATAAATGGACACAAGTCAGATATTAGGAATGGCAATATACAAAAACTTGTAGGAGAACACTTCAACCTCCCTGGACACACAATAGCAGATTTAAAGGTGGCCATCCTGCAGCAAAAAAACTTCAGGACCAGACTTCAAAGAGAAAGAAACTGCTGAACTTCAGTTCATTTGCAAATTTGACACCATTAGCTCAGGATTAAACAAAGACTGCAAATGGCTAGCCAACTACAAAAGCAGTTTCTCCTCCCTTGGTATTCACACCTCAACTGCTAGAAGAGGGCCTCATCCTCCCTGATTGAACTAACCTCGTTATCTCTAGACTGATTCTTGCCTGCGTATTTATACCTGCCTTTGGAAATTTCCACTACATGCGTCTGACGAAGTGGGTATTCACCCACGAAAGCTTATGCTCCAATACGTCTGTTAGTCTATAAGGTGCCACAGGACTCTTTGTTGCTTTTTATAGATCCAGACTAACACGGCTACCCCTCTGATACATACATATATATGCTGTATTCAGATTTGAGGAAAATAAGAACTATTCAGATTTATGCTAACTAGGATGGGGTTACAAAGTTTATCAGTCCCACTGACTGGATATTGTGGACATTCTTCCTCCCTCATCCCAGGGGATAGAAGTACACAATTGTCTGGGTGTATCATGAGAGTTTACCCTGAATTATCTGGTGTAAGCTGGAGTCAGAGAGAGACTTCCAGACAAGATGGACCTTGGTCTATTTTCATATGGCAGTTGCTTTGTTCCTAGAAATAAAACTTGCCTGCAATAGTGTTAGAAGCCATTGACTCCATTGCAGTTTGGTGATATAATGTGATCTAAATTAATAATTTTTTGACTGTGCCAGTTAATGATATTGTAGAATATGGTATGTCAGTAGAGAATAACTTTACTCATAAGACTTTTCAATTTTCCAAATGCATAACTTAGGTTTGTAATTAAATGAAAGACATCTTCCCTTGTTATAAAATAATGTCTGTGTCTCCTGAGATGTAGGTTATAGTTAAGGCTTGACTGTAGTGTAATTTATATCCATACCATTATTTTGGACTGGATGGCATAAGAGCCATTCATCCTTATGTCATAAGCCCTATATTGGTAACAGCTAATGAAGATTCTCCTTTGGCTTAAGTGGAAAGGATCTCTACTTTAGGAAGAGTGGGGAGAAAAGTAACTGTGTCCCCTTTTTGGCTCCCAGGGACTAGTCAGGGCTTGATGTAAATTATTGTAGCCCATAGCTTCTTTAACCTATGCTTAGCGTCATAAGTCACTGAAGGGACATTCTGGCAGCTGAAGACTGCTGGGGCATACAGATGCCATCTTTGCCCAAGGCATATCCTCTGTACTAGGGACTGGGAGGTGGGTGATGATTAAGTACAGTGGCTCTGTGCCCTTCAGTAGTTCCTTCATGCTGAAGGAAATTCTCTACCAACTTAGTTGCCTTTTTGGTTGTTTTGTGTAGGCAATGCAGGAGGTCCAGGATCCGTCCCACTTTTACTGTTTTATTTATTAAGTACAGTACCTTAAAGTACTTTAAACAAAAATGAGGTCCCTTCAGAAAATTCTAAGCTCTGTTAATGCAAAAATGGTTGGGTTTTGTTTGTTTTTCTCTTTGTAACACTGTGTCCCACCTGGAACTTCCTGTACTGAATGGACTGTGAAAGTTACACGGACTTATCCAGCTCTTACTAGGTCATGACATCAAAAATACCTGTCTTTCATATCATCAAGCCATTTTCAGTTGCCATGGTTTGATCTAATAGTTATTCTAGGGGTATCACTTCTGTAGAGCAGGAAATGACTAAGCAGCAACCGTTTTTCTTTTTTTGCCTGAGAACCCTGGATTTGATGGCATACTGCATGGAACTGGCTCTTTAACTTCAAACAGTTCTGAATATGTTGCTACACAAGAAGATATAAGTCCCCTTTATAAACTAGTTTGTAATTATTTCATTGTCTTTCTTTATTTCAATGAAGAAAAAAATTAAAGGAAAAATGAGGTTTTCTTTTGCCAATGTGCTAACTTCAGCACATAATTTTACTGAATTTCTGGCTCCGTACGTGCTATCTTACCCTGTTACGGCAAGGGTATAGATTCTAAAATGTAGGAAAGGTTGCACAGGCAGAAGAATTTACCATTCTTAGTATTGCAGCTGTAGCCTTGTGTACATGGAATCTTTCCTTGCCCATTAGAAGAGTCTCCTTTATTTTGAATTTTAAAACTCTTTATTCCAAAAGGCCTTCATCTTGGTCTATTGTAATATTTTCATCTATTTACCATGTTTTATATAAGGGGCATAGAAGGCCATCAGTAAACACACACTGAAGAAATAAATACATTTCCTGATAACTTCTTCTCCAATCCCATAAGTGACACTTGGTTTGGTCAGTGAATGTTTTATTAGAACTGATTCAGAGACATTCACTTGTCTCGCAGACTTAACAGTGATGCCAGATACAAATGAATATAATAAAATGTAACATGTAATTCTTTATTCCCCACACCTCAACTGAATCCCCAAACTTTTTTTACAGAAATTTACAAGATTATACCAGCGTGGATTTGATTTAAATTAAGAGTAACAACTATATTTTTTGCTCAAACATGAGAATTCAAGAATAGTCCAGAAGGAAGACAGGCAGTCCTTAAGAAAGAAGTATCAAATAAAAAAGTTTACCAACCTGAAGATCCTGCATGTTCAGACGTGTTCCTTTCATCATTTTCAACGCAGCTTCCTCCTGAGAAGGAACACTTTCATTCGGGCAACCAGGCCTTGCAATTCTTTGTTGCACTGTTTACATTTTCCACACATGCTTGTCTTATCCACAGGTAGAGGAACTTCATTAAAATATTCCCAAACTGGATCTCTTTTACGGCCTGCTGCCATTATAGGTTTTCCCTCCTAGTGAGAGAATGGCATGGTAGATCTCAAATCAATGAAGGCTACACTCAGAAAGTCCTCAAGACTCCTGGAATACGCTGCTCAAACAGTTTCACTTTTGTTTCTACTGCCTGTCTCTCCTTTCTCACATTTATCACCAGACTTCTTCTCCTTGTCCAGATCTATTTCTCCCACAACAATCTTCTTATTCATTGAACTTTTTGAAACTTTGCACTTTCAGAGAGAGGTAAGGGATTGACTCTGTACTCAAATTTGCAGAGGGACAATAGAGTTCAGGTCTGTTATTTCTCACCTCTCTCTATATATATTTATTTATTTATTTATTTATTAATTAAAAACATTTTTGCTGTTAACAAGCATGTTATCTCTGGAGACACAAATCCATAGTTTGAGAACTGCAAAACTAAGCATCTCTGATGGTATCTTCTAGACCGAGCACTGAGTCCCATTGGGTAGATAGAAAGATTAACCTAAATAATCTATACAGAAGGCCCTGGAACCCCATAAGATTGGGTCCCTAATCCATGAACTATTGGAACTCATTTACAAAACTTTTCTTAAACATAATATATTCATGTAGTCTCATACTATAGAATTAGAATTTATAATCCCTATTCCATTATGAGTTATCTTTGAGCTATGATGTATCTTAATTAAAACTATCTTTAGATCGGATTTTTTTGATAAAATGCTTTTTGAGAAAAAAACCTATTTAAATAAAAACCGATTTTTTTTTTTAAATTGATTTTTATCCACCCTGGATTATACCAATGTTCCTGTTTATAAGGGCTGTTTTGTTATATATATCAGTACTTAATAGACTTGATTTTTCATCCCTTTGCCCTCGAATAAAACTAGTGTAACTCCATTGATTTATGCTTGATTGATAGATTGATTTAGTCTTGTCAATGTGGGAGTACCTGCCAGTGCTTTTATTGTTTTTTACACAATTTCAAAGCTGTTAGCTTGCCTGTTTCTAACAGGAATAAAAAATATTGGAAGTGAATTTGCTTTCACAATGTGACTTTGAAAATGATGCTTATTGACATTTCTGTTTTTATATGAAATATGTGTGTATAAAAAGCCCTTTTCTTTAGCAATAATTTGGGGGCAAATTGCTCTGTGGTATAAATATAGAATACATGCATTAAATTGACTACAAAAAGAACAGGAGTACTTGTGGCACCTTAGAGACTAACAAATTTATTAGAGCATAAGCTTTCGTGGGCTACAGCCCACTTGTTCGGATGCATATAGAGTGAAACATATATTGAGGATACACACACACACACACACACACACACACACACACACACACACACCATGAACAGGTGGGAGTTGTCTTACCAACTCTGAGAGGCCAATTAAGTAAGAGAAAAAACCTTTTGAAGTGATAATCAAGATAGCTCAGGTACAGACAGTTTGATAAGAAGTGTGAGAATACTTACAAGGGGAGATAGATTCAATGTTTGTAATGACTCAGACCTTCCCAGTCCTTATTCAATCCTGAGTTGATTTGTGTCTAGTTTGCATATCAATTCCAGCTCAGCAGTCTCTCCTTGGAGTCTGTTTTTGAAGTTTTTCTGTTGTAAGATAGCCACCCGCAGGTCTGTCATTGAATGGCCAGACAGGTTAAAGTGTTCTCCCACTGGTTTTTGAGTATTATGATTCCTGATGTCAGATTTGTGTCCATTAATTCTTTTGCGTAGAGACTGTCCGGTTTGGCGAGTTGTTTCAAAGTTACATCAGTGTAACTGAGCAGATTTTGGCTCCAGTGTCTTGAATGTGTGCATAACACCCCTTTTTAAAGAGCAATGCTTCGGAGAATGGGCCAGATTCACAGGTTTTTACATTATGGAACCTTTGCATTACAGAAGTAAACCCAATTTAACTGGCCCAGAGCAGCACAGAGCAGCCAGGGGATAGTGGTTAATATTGCCCAACACTGGCAAAATCTTCCTGAGTAACTTGGCTGGATACTGAGCTGAGGAACCTGTACGGGGGGAAGAAAGTGGATTCCTTCCTCCACACTGTGGAGTCTTTCCACAGCCCTTCTGAGCTGAGGTTTCCATAGCTATCTACTACAGGACCTGAATTCCCAATTTCCATTGGGATTGTGAATCTGTATCTTTTAGGCAGTTTTGAACATCTTAGTACATGAACCTAGTACTCCCATCTGTGATATGAAAGGGTTAGAACATAGTTAAGTGGTGAATTCCCCCTCCCCAGGCTCCCCTCTACTCTGTCCTATCCCTGTCTTTTCTACTCCCACCCCCACTTCTCCACAACAGCACTCAGGGAGCTACAACATACTGTGGCTCCTTGCTGTGGGGAAGGGGTACATTTCTTTTATACAGCTGTAGCCAATCTTAGCCCTTCTCACATACCGGCATTGCAACAGCTACCCTGCATGTGGGGCCCTCCAAACCTATGGAGGGGAGAGCAGGATTTCCCCCATCCTCACCGCTTGGATACTTTGAAGGCACAAGTAACTGCTTTTTATTTTAACTACTTTACATTTATTATGACTGTTTTTATTAGGTTGAATAGCACCCTGTCAAGGGCAGAGAAATGTTTTACGAAGCTGTTATGTGTTAAATATAATATATGCAAATGGGACCATAGCTGGTGTAAATCAGTGTAGCTCCACTGAAGTCAATTTATGCCAGCTGAAGACTTGGCCCATAACTTTGTGGTGAATACCTATGGCAATATCCACATGTTAGTAATTTTTAGGAGCTCACTTACAGCTTTAAAACACCTGTAAAATATAGGGGTGTTATGAAAATGCTGATAGGCTTCTATAAAATACGTATAGTGCCAGATTCCTTGCTCCGTGATATTGGAATGAAGCCAGAGTAACTGTTGAGTTACGCTGTCAGAGATGAGAATCTAGCCCACAAATGATTGATGACCCTTAAAACCTAAATATTGGTTTTGAAGTCTGTATGGATTTTCCTTTGAGTCTCTCTCTCTCTCTTTGTATTGTGATTGTCTTGACCTGGCTCACTGCAATAATTCATGGCTCTTCCTTGTTTTTTATTTTTGTCTGAAGATAGTTCTAGAAGTTTTGTTTAGTTTCTCTCAAGGCAAAAAGAAATGCTGCTATCTTTTCCTTTGTGTGGTAGAAACCAGTGGAGAAGAGCTTCCTTGCCCTGGAGATCTCTAGGGTCTTTTAAGTTCTATCTTTCTAAAGCTGAAAGGGTTTGCAAAATGATGATCCTCTTTGTCTGTCTGTTTTCATCCCAACAACAAGGACCTTCAGGCTATTCAAGTGAATATTTGCAGACAGGTTAAATGTTGTATTCTCCTGGCCTACAAAGCTAGAGCCTTGTGACTCAGCTGTCAGAAGTAATTCCTGCCAGGAATATGGCAGCTTTGTAGTCAACATCTATAAAGCAGCCACTTGGAATTGGCTGTGAGTGGAGGACAAAACAATAGGCACGTAGGTTGTATTATCAAAGGCAGCTGCAAGAGAGGAATCCTGCAGGCTGTGTTTTTTAGCATCTCCTGTCTGGACCATTTTGGTGCTACCGTTCAAGTTCTGATGATCCTTTCTGTGTGGCTGTAGACTGCTTTGCATCTTTTTTCACCTTCTCTGTGCTAGTCTTCCCTCAAGCTCAAGTACTGGTTGTATATTAAATCCATTGTGAAACCAGTTCTGTACTCAAATATTTGAAGTCCTGTTCTGCTCCCATTGATGTCAAATGGAGTACGATTGGTCCCTAAATTTATCTGCTTTGGCCCTACTGTATATCTTGTCATGTCAGTAAAGATGTTGATATTGAATTGAATACAAATTCCCGTCTCTTTTTCTATGTGCTGGTGTACGTCAGAAGATAGAATTCTTTCAAGAATAATAGATCAATAAGTAGAGCTCTGTGTTGTTACTTCACATTTGTGAAAAAAATGAAATAAAACAAAAAAAAAACCTATAAAATGGAGAAAAAACAAAGCTCCTGTAGCTTCCTGTCCCTCATGGCTGGGTCCAGCTTCTCACTCCAGGCATTGGGACTGGATAGCCTGCCTGTTCCTGTGTCATGAGAGACTGGACATGGGGCAAAATTTGAGTGGTGATGGTGTGTCCTGGCACACAGGGTTGCAGCACCACTCAGTCAAATTTGGCCCATCCACTCCCCCCATCATTGTGGAGGGGCAGACAGCCCAAACCTGAGCAGCACTGCCACACCATGGACTAGGAAGCAACACCCAATACGGGGAGCCAGGCCCAGTCCTGCAGGACAGGAGCCACTGCTGACAGCTGAGTGCAGGGAGGGCATGCTCTGAAACCTACCTTGCCCCCCACCTCCGAGGCAAGACCTGACATTTTCCCTCCGGATCTCCTGCAATAGAAAAAAATCGAACAAAATTCCCCCAAAATAAAATTGAAATTCTTTTTTATATTTTTTCAAGTTCTATCAGTAAGCTTATTCAAATGTGCAGTGCAATTGTGTTCTCTGTTTGCTTTTGATCTTCTCATCCTGAACAAAGCTACTCAGGTTAGTCCACCTTTGATCATTTTGGCTTCAAAATTTATTTTTCACCAATTCTTCCTGTATATTCATTTCCCCCGTTTTGGCCTAGATTCCACAAACATGTACGTGCACAAGTAGTCCTTTTGAAGTCAATGGGGCTTCTTCATGATTCAAGTATTTTTCATGTCTGGGTCCCATGTTCGTATGCTGGGGTGGCTGGACATAGATATAACTTTGGTTTATTATGTACATTTGTCCCAGACACTGTTGTGAGATAGGTGTTCAATAAACCAGTTGAGGACCTGATTCTGTCACCCTTACATTAGATCAGTGTTACTCCCAGACTGCAGCACACGAGCCGCACGTGGTTCTTTAATGTGTCTCCTGTGGCTCTTTACAGTACATGATGTTAAAACACTGTGATTTAATTATTAATCAATTAAGATGCTTTTACTACGTTATTAGTGCAAGTTGATAACTTGGTTAAGTTATTAACGAATTTGCTCTGAGAATTGTATATATTTATATATATAAAAAACTAAATCTTTCCCCTGTCATGCTGTTTAAATATGAATTGTACTATGGTAAATTCACACTACTGTGCCTCTTTTGGGTAATGTTGATTGTGAATTTGGCTCCTGAACCTCTGAATATCACTGCGTTAGTAAGTTATTCTACAAGTAGTCCCATTACTACTGGGCATCAAGAAAGGTGGTAGAATCAGGACCTAATTAAGTAAATAAATTAGGTGGAATCCTGTCCCCACTGAAGTTAATGGGAATTTTGCCATTGACTTTAATGGGACCAGGATTTCACCTCTAAGATTTATTTTTTTCTAAGCTGCAGAACTTTCTCTTTTCCGTCCTTAAATATATTAGATTTCCCATTTTTCATCTTCCAGGCATTTTCCTGTTCATCTTGTTTATATATTTCTTCATACACTTTCCTTCACTCCCTCCCCTTTTTGTCTGTTGTCAACTAGGCATACTGATCTTTGCTGCCCCTTGGCTACCTGCTCGACTTTATTTTTAGTGTGTATGGTATAAATCAATATTCTAGCAGATAGAGAGCAGAGGTGGCAAGAGAACCTTCTGTTATGGAGCTGTTTTACAAAAGATATGCTAAGATGGGCAATGGTTTCATTTTTAGACTAGCTTATGTTTTTATGACAATTCAAACATAATTTAGACATCAGGTTATCGACTTCCATTTCATGACTGCTAATCTTAATTGCTATTTTGTACCTGCTTTGAGTTTCCATTTACTATGTGCTTTTGAAAGCTGTGTAATCAAATAAGGCATGTAGTGATGTGTTTATTTAAAAATTTTATTTCAGAAGCAAACAAATGGGCTTTTGCATTACAAAAGTAGTAACTGTCACAAATAAAATACAGCACTTGGTTTGACTAAAATTGTGCAAACCCTTTTATTATAGAGATTCCCTTTTTAAACTGGTTGTAGGTTTAGTGAGGAAGGTCCCTTTCTGCCCACCTGCTCACATGGGAGAATATCAGGCAAGGAGCCCCTGTCATCCACCCATGGCTAGAGTCACAATCAGGAGGGTAGCTAGGGAGTGGGCAGCTTATTTGCCCTTACTCCTATATGGATCAGGGAGACCAAATGCAATAATTGAAGTGTGTAATGGACTGATTTTGGTTCTGCACTAAGTACAATCTCAGTGCAGCCTTCACTATGGAGTTGCTGTCTCCAGAATAACAGCTGTGATCAAACAAACAGAGATCAGAAGACACAGATGAGATTGGGGATGATCCAATAGCATTATAAAACTCTTGTATCCAAAAGACACAGGTAGATTTGTAAGAGGTGTCAGATCATCACACGTATGGGGTGGATTAACAAGAACAGTAAACAGTATTTGTTTGTAGTAGTAGAACAAGAACATAGCTGTATCAACAAAGGAAGGCCCTGATCCTGCATGTGCAGTTATTGACGTCTGCTGCATGGGTGGAGGAGAGGAAGCTGCTTACCTGGGCAGTTGGCAGTGTTTTCACATCTTGTTCACTGCCAGCTGCCTCCAGGAAGGAACTGTAGTTACTCCTGCATGCATTAGGGGCAATTTTTTTTCTTTCCTTATGGCTGCTCTGAACCCAAGTGAGAGGGCCGCAATCCAACAGTAATCTGTCTGGCAGTGGCCCCTACCTATGTATCACCCACTCTGTCATCATTTCCCTCTTGTGTGTCTGCTTGTAATATTGAGGCGTTGCACAGAGATTGCCATGGGGTAGACTGTTGTAGACACCGGCAGTGCCTCATTGTGAACCAGGGGCCTGATCGTATATGGAGCTACCCATCCTCTGCTCCTGTTGCACTCAGTTGGATGTGATGGAAGGCAGCATCTTTCAGGATCGGGTCCCAGCCAATGTTTCCTTAAATTTTTTACGTCCATGTGCAGAATGAATTTTGTTATGTGCACCAATATGGAGGTGATGTGTGGCGGGGCTGGAGCTGAGGGGTTCGGACAGAGTGTGGGAGGGGGCTCGGGGCTAAGACAGAGGGTTAGGGTGCGGGGGGTGAAGGCTCTGGGGTGAGGCCGTGGATGAGGGGTTTGGGGTACGGGAGGGGGCTCAGAGTTGGGGCAAAGGATTGGGGGGTGAGGGGTGAGGGCTCTGGCTGGGGCTGAAGGCTCTAGGGTGCAGGCTGCCCTGAGGCTGCAGTGGGGGAGAGAGATTCCCCCAGCCCTCTCTCGCTGCAGCAGCTTGGGGTTGGGGGAGAGGCTCCTCTCCCGGGCAGCAGCAGCTCCGGGTGGGCTGGGCCAGGCCAGGGGAGGGGTCCTCTCCCCAGCCGCCACAGCTTTGGCTGGACTGGGCTGGGGGAGGGGTGCCTCTCCCCAGCAGCTCTGGCAGGGGGGGCTGGACAAGGCCGGGGATGGACGCCTCTCCCTGCCTGTGTGGCCCTTGATAGCCTGCTGCGTGGCTGCGCAGCTTAGAGGAAACATTGGTCCCAGTTAGGATTTGCATAATGTCTCAAAACACCCATCCATGTCATATAGGGCAGGGCAGGATATGGTATCAACACAGCTATCTTGGAACCCATCTATTGTCCACCAAGGCAGCTGTGTTCATTAGCAAAGATGAAGTGATTAAGGCCTAGAGTGAAACTTTCATGAGCCAGAGGAAGAGCATTTTCAGCAGAAAATCCTCATCTGTGGGACCGTCTTCCTGGTGAAATCTAAATGAGCCTAATCTCTTACTGATTTCTGATCCCATTGCAAAATCCACCATTACTCAAAAGCCTTCCTACAATACCAGCGCCTGTGGGGAGGGGGAAAGAAGAAAAGAAAAATATGCCAAATCTAAGCAGCTAAACCAGAATTGGAAAGTATAAGGATTTATTGCGTACACATTTCTGTTCTGTAAGTATGACCTACATTCTTTGTTCCTAGATACACACATTTACATTTAGCTGTACTAAAATGCATATTATTAGCTTGTGCCTAATTTACCAAGCAATCCAGATCACTCTGTATCAGACTTGTCCTCTTCATTATTTACCACTCCCACAGTTTTTGTGTCATCTACAAACTTTATCAGTGATGATTTTGTTTTCTTCCAGGTCATTGATTAAAAATGTTAAATAGCATAGGGCCAAGAATCAAGCCTTGCGGGACCCCACTGGAAGCACACCCGCTTGATGATGATTCCCTGTTTACCACTACAATTTGAGACCTATCAGTTAGCCATCTTTTAATCCTTTGAATGTGTGTCATGTTAATTTTATATTGTTGTAGCGATGGCGTGGGCACTTTTACCCACTTGCCACAAGTCACAGAACAAACTGGTTTGTAATCCATTAAATTATCTGAATTATTGCTAGGAGGAGTGTTGGGACCACATTTGTATCTGAAAATGCCATGTATTGATGAGCCCTCAGAAATGTAGATTGCATTAGTCATTTCACTAAACAGAGAGCTCAGAATATGAAAAATTCACCACATTTAGTTTCTTGATAATCTGGTCAGCCTACTTTTGTACATAGGTTTTTGTTTTGGTTTTTAGATACAGGATTCTATTTCAAAGGATTTTTGTATATGTCTCTGGCATCCCTTGAATTGTCTATCATGTCACATACTATTGTACTCAATTGACTAACTGCGTTTGCATCTATGCAAAAAGAGACCAGGTGGGTTGGTAATATCTCTTATTGGACCAACACAGCTACAACAATACTCCAGACAATCTATAAAAAGACTCAGTCTTCAGTGGCCAGAGGCTCATCATATTATTTTCTTCCCCCTAAAGATTTTTTCCACCCACAAAACATTGAAAATGTAAATGTGGGTTCGTTGGTTATTGAAATTTCTTATAAACTTTAATCTTTCAAGTATACTTCAGCTATGCAAAATGCGGATTCTGAGTAAATATTAGTGCAGTTAATGGAAATTGTATAGTAAATGCTTAAGCACGAAGCTGAAAACGACTTCCTTTCTTTGTTCATAACAGCACAATCCCCTTTCAATGCTTCAGGCTCAATGGGAGTGGTGTGTGTGTGTGAGCGGGGGAAGGATGTCGGAGGATTTGGCCATAATGCAGTACGTAAAGAGATATTTTTTTTTTAAAAAGAACTGTGGAAGAAAAAGGGCAAAATTCTTATGGATTACAGTTTATTCTATTTAGTTTATACTTTTTCATTTGTATAAACATGCCCATTTTATAATAGTACAAAGTAGCACTACAGCATTCAATCCAAGATAATCCAATTATTGTTTCACTCTGTTTCTCACTGTTGTATTCTATGGCTTTGTATACACGTTTGATAATGTAAGTAAATTGTAGGGATGTGTGGAGGTGCCCCCTCTAGTTTCCTGTCCATCTCTTTAATGGTGTTACTGTATAAGGTTCTGTACCTCAAAAGAGATTATGAAATTACTTCTTAAAGCTAAAAGTATTAAATGAACACACTTATTGGAAACAAATTTGTCAGTGTCTCAAACAGCTGGAACTTGACTTTCTAAAAAGCGGTGTACCACTGTGCAGAGTTTAATTTAGGCTCTTGGGTTTTTGCGTGACAAAGAATTTGATTTTGTAGAAATCACATTTTGTAGAAATACTGCAGGTCAGGCTCCCAGCTTGTTCTGATGGAAGTGCATTTTGAGGGGCTTATTTAGTTGGATGATGGTGCCTCCGAGGCTCTGCACTAGTTGCCTTGTTTAAAATTTACATGCCATTTGGCATGCTGCTATCAGGCAATGTCAGAGTCTGCTATAATCTGGGTATTCATTTTTATGTCCATTTACTTGGTATTAATACTCATATTTACTTAGCTGTCCTACAGACTCAAAATGTGGCATTGTACTGACTATTTGGCACTTTGACATGTTTCTACCATGCACTCTGCATAGATGTACTGAAGAGGGATTTACAGAATGGTTTGAAAGACTATATTACAGTTTCTCTGCCTATTTGGGGGTTGGTTTGTTTTTTGTCCACACTTGTTACGATCTATATGTCCAGAATAGCATCAGCTTTCTCGGAAACACTAAGATTTGTTGCAGTGTCTCAAAGTGAAGTTGAATTATACAAGTCCCTCTGCTGGATATATGTCTGGATCAGGCAGGCAAGGTATGATTATGTAACTTTGTTGATTACCAGTGGCGGCTGCCATTGTGTGTTTTATAAATATTCTCTTTAGATGACAAATGAATTGAGCAGGACATCCAATTTTTGTCATAATTGTAGTTAAATAAAATTAGAGCTTCTGTTTTAAGTTTTAACCATTAAACACCCATAAACACCCCTAATACAAATGATGATGATAATAATAATAAAATTGCTGTTCATACAATAAACCGGGGGGGAGGGGGGGACCACCAGAAATGGATACTTGTACCTAAGGGCTTGTGTACACAGAGCAGTAATGAGGACTACGGGGTTTGATTTCTAAAGTGCACGAATGCATTGCACATTAATTGGACTGTATAGATCCTGCTGGTGGGCACTATTGGTTCCATAGTACACTTTAACATAATGCTGTTTGAAACAGTACAGTGTTAAAGTACACTAGAGAACATTACACAGAGATTACTCCTTACAATATATACAAAGGGAGAGCCCCCAAAATCCCCCAATTTTTGGACATCTACATAAAACTCAAAAATTGAAAAAAATGAAATTAATAACCCCCTCCCCCCCCAAACAGAAGCCCACGTATACCAACCACATTAGTATTGTTTGCAGAGGTGACAAACCACATACACATACAGACCCCAGAAATCTTTCAGGCTCTGAATATATGAAACTTATTTGGAAAGAAACTGTTCCTGCATTGGAATCACTAGGGAGAGAGATGTGTTAATACCCATCCCCAAAGAGACTGAGTTGGGGGCGGTGGGGAGGGGCCTGCATCAGTCCCAGTGTCTGCTGACCCAAGGCGTGAACAACCAAGCTTGGTACCAGATTTTGAGGATCTGCCACCCAGCCCAGCCCCCTTTCTGTTGGAAGGAGAGGCAAAACCTGACCCTGTTTGCTTAGTACCAGCCACATGATGCGTCTTTTATTTAAAACCCAGTCATCTTTGTATGAGCATATTTTTACGGTTATTTATTTTATCATTTTTAAGACAACATTGATGGTACAGGTACCAGCAGGGCCGACGAGGGGGGGGGAAGCCGGTACAAATTACCAAGGCCTGGCGGTCCGGAAGGGGGCCCGGCTTTCTCTCCCCCCCCCCCCATCGCTTTACTGGGGCCCGGAGGTCTGGAAGGGGGCCTGGGGCCCGGCTTCTCGCCCTCTCGTCGGCCCTGTTTAGCCGATCCGCCCTTGCTGGGGGGCCCAAAAAATTTTTTTTCACCGGGGCCCGAACCCGCTCTCAGCGGCCCTGGGTACCAGATAAGGAGAAAAATTAAACAATCCTAAAAATCCTTAAGCTAATAATACCTATTTAATAGAGAGCAAAAAAGTTTGTCACCTTCTCTCACAAAGTAGTAAAATAGCTATGTCAGAGAGATGTTTGGCTGGTTTTTTAGCTACATTAGGCCATCATTGCACCACTCTGCTGGTACAAAGCTACCCTAAAAACAAATTCACTTACTGCTGGAAATTTCCCCTGTGTAGCTGACTAGCAGCTGCTCTTATGCCACCTCTCTACAGTCAGCACAGGTGGGAAGGCGTCTCTGTGTCCTGTTTCTAGAATGGTTTGTTGAGACCTTAGGCAGCCAGGTCTCCTAAGATTCTGCAGGCTGTTCCAAGCTTGTCTTGGAGGAGGGGTGGACCAGTGCAGAGTAGCCCTAGGATGGGAGGTAGAGTGTAATGGTGGCTTCGGGGTAGTCAATTATTTTTTGACCATTACTTGGTCAAGGTTCAGACTCCAGAGAAAATAATAATTTATAAAATAATAATTAATAAGTAAATAAAAACATTTTGGGGTCATTCAAAAGCATCTGGCGGTCTGGATTTGGCACGCAGTCCGCCTATTGACTACCCCTGTTTTAGGCTACCTTTGCACCTCCCCATTCTGAGTTGTTCTAAGTGCTCTTGAGCTGCAGGTTAGGATCTTGCCCAAGATTTGCACAATCCTTGACAACATACACTCCTGGAACTATCTCTATAACCACAAGCATTCAAATAGTGATAAGAATTTCAATTAACTAATCATTTTATAATCTGGAGGGGGGCAGAGAGACCTAACAGGTAGCTCTGGGGCAAGTAAGAATTGGCATTTTTATAAAATTTGGAACATGTTTCTCTAAAAGATGCCCTGTATCAAAAGGAAACCCCCTTACATTAACAATCCCAGCCTTTACAGCCCAGATTAAGTCATAGGTTAACTGAGTCAAATTGACGTCATTGACCTCTACCCAAAGTGGAGAATTATTTCTTGATTAAGATCAAAAAGAAAAAATCCAACCTTTTTATTTAAAAAAAAAAAAAAAAAAAAAAATCTTTCACAAAAATAGAAATTGCAGCACACAGCGGAACAAATTCTGCTCTAGATCCAGAAGCCCAACCACGACCTCCCCACACTGGGATGGGGCAGGACTGCATTATAGCTGAGTGGATTGGTGTTTCTGTCATAGTTAGAACATAACATAACATAAGAACGGCTGTACTGGGTCAGACCAAAGGTCCATCTAGCCCAGTATCCTGTCTACCGACAGTGGCCAATGCCAGGTGCCCCAGAGGGAGTGGACCTAACAGGCAATGATAACATTCCACTTAGAACATAACATAGTTCCCCAAACAAAGTGAAGTCACTCAGGCTTTGTGGGGGCTTTCATCTCATGAGGACAGTCGTAGGTTTCATAAAACGTACGTAAGTAACAAATAAACAATCACTTTGAAGACAGCAGCTTACAATGAATCTTAAGACGTTTGATAAGCACAAATTTAATCTAATTTTCAATCAAATTGTGCCAAATTTAGCTAAAGATTATGTGACAAATGATCATTCTGAACTGGTGCTGTGTGCCTCTTAATTTTGCTTTTCACCCAATCCTTCAGAAAAGCGTATTTTATTTTGTATAAGGTAATAGTTTGTGTTTGTGTACTAAATAAAGTATTTACATTCCCAAAAGTCCTGCTTATGAACCAGCATACAGTCCAAATATAATTATGATATTACATAATATGTACACTGCAGCAGCAGTCTCTTCCTTAGTGACTGCTTAGTTCCTACTAGTTCTCCCCACGTATAGGAACTTTATTCCGAGAATGCCTTTCTGGATTGGGCCTTTACATTTGGCAGAGACAAGCAGCCACAGTCCTAAAGTGGCTATACTCTAAATAGATGCTGCTGCTTCTTTCTTTTTTCCAGCTGGTAAGTACTCCTAACTCCTATTACATTTTCCTCTAATTTTCCTTTTTTTATTCCAGAGGAGAGGGCATTTTTACACGGAATACTTGTTAAATTATTTTGCCATTGAAGTTTCTTACTTTAGATGTTTTAAAAAAAAAAAAAAAAAAGCAAGCCTTTGTGTCTCACTTTTACCTGTCACGTACCTATTTTCTTGCATTATTATATATTTGTTTGTTTTAATGTGTCTCAAATAGGAAACAAGTTTTAGGATGTTCATCCTTTGAAAGTAAGGTGTGCTTAGCAGGTGCAAACTTGAAAACTTAAACTCCTGCTTTTAAACATAACATAAACAATACCTTTCCACCACTCCCTTCTGCTGATATCAGCCTACAAGTTATTTCCTCCTTTGTAATAAACCGATAGCAAACCTTTGAAATGATGTTGCAGGTTCTTCAAAGAACAGTTTCCCTTTTTATTTCTCTCTCCTCAATATATTTGATAGTACATCATCTTCCCCTTGAAATTACCAACAGAGCATTTCAACTGTTTCCGCCTGCATTTTTCTGAAGGCATTTTTTTTTTCAACAAGCTCCTATAGCAGTTTGGTTATTATGAAGAGTAATAATAGTAATTTAAAAACCCTTCTCCTCCAAAGCTCCTTGCATACACTAATGCATGTGATTAATTTTAGGCCCATGAATAGTCCCATTGAATTCACATTCAGCGAGATTACTCAGACATGCAGAGTTAAGCACCTTATACGTGCTTGAAGAATGGTGACCTTAAGCCTCTGCAACAGCCAAAGAGGAACACGTTGTTGTGCAAGAAGGACTAAAACAAGACAACTAATGATCATTACTATGTCTCTTTTTCTTTGTATGTGCATTTCTAAGGTAGTCATCGTTGCATTATCTAGACACCATCACTTACATTAAAAAGAACAACAGTGGTCTTCCAGGATGAGAAACCAGTTCTCCACCCCACTCCTATGCTTTAAGACATTTTCTTGGGAACGTAAGAATAGCCATACTGGGTCACACCAATAATCCATCTAGCCCAGTGTCCTGTCTTCCAACAGTGGCCAATGCCAGATGTTTAAGAACAGGGCACTACTGAGTGATCCATCCCAGCATCTGGCAATTGGAGGCGTAGGGACACCTAGAGCATATGTTGCATCCCTGACCATCTTGGCTAATAGCCATTAATGGCCCTGTCCTCCATAAAATCATCTAGTTCTTATTTGAACCAGGTTATACTTTTGTCCTTCACAACATCCCCTGGCAACAAGTTCCACCGGTTGACTGTGCATTGTGAACAAGTACTTTGGTTTGTTTTAAACCTGCTGCCTATTAATTTCATTGGTGACTTCTTGTGTTATGTGAAGGGGTAAATAACATTTCCCTATTCACTTTTTCCCCACACCATTCATGATTGTATAGACCTTTATCGTATCCCCCTTTTTAGTTGTCTCTTTTTCTTTTAAAGATGAACAGTCCTAGTTCCTCCTCGTTGTTTTTGCTGATATGACTACGGCTACCACTCTGAAACCTAGTCTTTTCAGTTTCTCCTGATATGGAAACTGTTCCATACCCTTAATCATTTTTCTTGACCTTCTCTGTACCTTTCCCAACTCTAATATATCTTTTTTGAGATGGAGTGACCAGAACTGCATGCAGTATTCAAGTTGTGAGGTACCATGGCTTTATATAGTGGCATTATGTTATTTACTGTCTTATCGATCCCTTTCCTAATGGTTTCTAACATTGTTAGCTTTTTTGATTGCCACTGCACATTGAGCAGCTGTTTTCAGAGAACTATCCACAATAACTCCAAGATCTCTTTCTTGAGTGGTAACAGCTAATTTAGACCTCATCGTTCTGTATGTATGGTTGGGATTATGTTTTCCAGTGTGCATTACTTTGCATTTATCAACATTGAATTTCATCTGCCATTTTGTTGCCCAGTCACCCAGTTTTGTGTGATCCTTTTGTAACTCTTTGCAATCTGCTTTGGACTTCACTATCTTGAGTAATTTTCTATCATCTGCAAACTTTGCCTCCTCGCTGTTTATCCCTTTTTCCAGATCACTTATGAATATGTTGAACAGTATGTTACCCACTCAATTTAGGGCACCCTGCCTATACCCTACCGAGAGCTCAAGGCGTGACCTGGTCAATTTAGGGCACCTTGCCTATACCCTACCGAGGGCTCAGGGTGTAAGGCACCTATCCTTACCCACGGGCCTCAGGAAGAAACCTGGTCAATATAAGTACCCGCCCTTTCCCTCGGGGCTCATGGCTCTATGGGTCTGCAGAACCTTTTCCTTGGAAAGAGCCTTACACAGTTGTGCTCTCAACATCTATTTATCAGCAACACACATAGAATATATATACCAAGCAAATATCTTATGCTCACCACTCCCTATATACAGACAAATTTCATCTGATGGCCAGTCAGGATCCACTCATCTGGGGGTTCCCGGCAATGCCTCTGCACATCACAGTCTTGGGGTTAAAATTCCAGCAGCTTCATGTTGTACTGCAATCCGGAAATGATTCCCAAAGAGCATTGTTTTTCACTTACATGATATAGGTAAAACTAGCTACCTCCTTCAATTTTACTAAACCTATCACATTATCCCACACTCCTAAATAAAAATTTTAACCAATTACATACTGGCACCTATGTGTCCTCCTTCGTGCCCAAGTTTTTTTTACATTTTAACTTTCATGCCCAAATGATAACTTAGTTGTGACCTTCTCTGTTTACGCAGATAGTCAACATAAAAACACTGGTTAGAGCTTATCTTACCATTTACTGAGTCTCTCTCTGTATCTTCCCTAATTTCCCAGCGCCTGGGTGTCTCTACTTAATAACCTTGGTGGTTATAACACTCATTAGGGACCACTGTTCTAGGTCAAGGCATAGGGCTTGGCTACACTGGCGCTTTACACCGCTGCAACTTTCTCGCTCAGGGGTGTGAAAAAACACCCCCCTGAGCGCAGCAAGTAACAGCGCTGTAAAGCGCCAGTGTAAACAGTGCCCCAGCACCGTAAGATAATCCCCTCATGGAGGTGGAGTACCTACAGCGCTGGGAGAGCTCTCTCCCAGCGTTGGCGCGCAACCACACTCGCACTTCAAAGCACTGCTGCGGGAGCGCTCCCACGGCAACGCTTTGAAGTTTTGAGTGTAGCCAGGGCCATAGTAATCCAATCTGAAGGTGACAAAAGGATGGATTGCTGTGGCTCAGAAGTGCAGAGTGTACTAGAATTGGCTGTGGGTGTCTCCTCTGGTAGTTGTAATGACTTCCATCAGCATGTAAGGATCATAGTTCAGCAATGATGCTATTAAAGGATTTTCATAGTGGTGATGGCCCTGATTTTGCCACTGTTTCTGACCTTGAAATTAACAGGACTATCCAGTGTAAAGTATTATTTACACAATATGATACTCCTGGGGAATTGTGCGCCACTGTGCGCACTCATATTTCATGTGCTGTGCATATTTTAAATATCTTTTTGCAGAAAATAGCTTCTGCTGAACAGTTGCTGCAGTTCCACCTTTTGCTCACCAAAAGGTGCTGTGGCACTAGAGCAGAGCAGCAGCTCTTGGCAAGCCCCAGCTATCACAGGCAAGAGAAAGAGCTGCCTTCTTCACAGTGCCTGTCAGGCCAGGTCAGGAGATGGGGTCTATGGGGAAACAGACAGCGTGGGGCTGCTGGGGGGTTAGACAGGGGCTCATAAGGGCTAGTGGGGGAGGACAGACTGGGGTAGTGGCTGAGTGGAGGTGCAGGGCCACATGGGCAGGTAGGGGTGTGTGTGTGTGTGTGTGTGTGTGTGTGTGTGTGTAGACCTACAGGGGGAAAGTGGATGGCTGAGTGGGGTCATAGAGACACATGGTGACAGGGGCGGATGTGCCTGACTGAATGGAAGAGGCTAGGGGTCAGCCAGGGTCTGCATGGGGATGCTCCCTAACAGTCCCTCCCCACCCCCAAAAAACCCTGTTCCATACTTTTCCCACCCATACCCAACAACCCTTCAAGTTCATACCCAGGTTCCTTCCCAGCAATTACTTGCCTCTCCCTCAGCTCCTCTGTTACCCCTGACTCCTCCAAGCCTTTGCACTGCTTCTGAGGGATGCGGGAAATACGGTTCTGTATTGTAGTTAAACGAATTATTACTCAGAGTTCTGTATTAATATATGCCTAGTAAGGAATCTGTTTGTCAAAAAAAAAAAAAAATCCTGAATCTTTTTTGTTGTGTGTATTGTTACATACATACTTGCTGACAAGTATTTTGAAATAAATTACTGAAATAATTGAAACTGGTGTGATTATATAGTAGTATTTTGACAAATAAAACATGCAGAATTTTAAAATATTGTTTACAGATTTAAAAAAAAAAATTGGTGCAGAATTCCCTTAGAAGAAATGTGAATAAGTGTTGCTGATTTGGACGCAAAATTAGCAAGTCTTAGTCATGAGGACAGGTTAAACAATGCTTTTTGCCTTAAAAGTCTTGCGTGTGAAACACTTATTTATATCATACAACAGGGGTAGGCAACCTGCGGCACGCAAGCTGATTTTCAGTGGCACTCACAGTGCCCGGGTCCTGGCCACCAGTCCAAGGGGCTCTGCATTTTAATTTAGTTTTAAATGAAGCTTCTTAAACATTTTAAAAACCTTATTTATTTTACATACAATAGTTTAGTTATATATTATAGACTTATAGAAAGAGACCTTCTAAAAACGTTAAAATGTATTACTGGCACGCGAAACCTTAAATTAGAGTGAATAAATGAAGACTCGGCACATCACTTCTAAAAGGTTGCTGACCCCTGTCATACAATGTTGTATAACGTCAGAAAGCAACACAGATTAAACAGTACTTTTTGCCTTAAAAATCCCAATTGTTTCTCTTTGTTTATGATAACTCATCCCAAGTAGTAAATGGAGATTCAAAACTAATTGCATAATACTACTTAAATTTTATGGTTGTATTTTGGAAAACGAGACCACACAGGTTTCTGAGATGACCTTCTTTTTTCTCCTTTCTGCTGCTTTAGGAGTATTGCATGGGGCTCAATGAGGTAGTGTAGCCTTTTTGTGATGGAGAAGGAGGCAAGCCAGTTGGAGAAGGACCATGTCCATAGTGTGTATGAGAAAATTGCTCCTCACTTCCATGATGCACGCTACAAGGCTTGGCCAAAGGTACAACAGTTCCTTTCAGATCAGGATCCAGGCAGCCTGATTGCTGATATTGGTAAGTTTCATCCCGGAGTATGACAACTGTTTAAAAAGGAATTTAATTTGTTTAGTGTTGTTAGTGATCAAAGCCAGGGATGCCTCTTCTCTGTATTAAGCAGTACTTCTGGGGATGGTCAAGGTCACCTTGCCTTAAGCTGTAGGGTTTGAAATGAGTGCTCATCTGCAAAATGAGTGTTTTGGAGCTGGTAGGTACTCTTTTAATCATCATAGCCTGGCTGCCTATCAAATTTGCCTCCTGCTGCCTGCTCTCCCTTTTTCTTCTATAATGGACCTGCTTCCAGAGCCACCCATAGATACATACAAGCCATGTGGCTGTGCAACTTTTCCTATTACCTACTTGTGACGGAGTGTACCAGGCCTTTGAGGCCCCTTGCTGGAGGGCCCATGGTCTTACCATACCCTGCCCCAAGAAAGGAGCAGTGAAGATGGGTCCTCCAGGCCTGCCTAGAGAGGCTGCACAGAAGCAGCCAATCTGAGCCCAGCAGGCTCAGCTAAAAGGAGCTGCAGGGCCTGAGCAGGTCAGTAGGACTAGAAGAGCAAGGAAGGGTGCTTCTTCCTGGTCACAGGAGCTCGAGAGAGCCAGAAGATGGGTTCTGGTGGCATTTGTATTTCATAGAATATCAGGGTTGGAAAGGGACTTCAGGGGGTCCTCAAAGCAGGACCAATCCCCAACTAAATCATCCCAGACAGGGCTTTGTCAAGCCTGACCTTAAAAACCTCTAAGGAAGGAGATTCCACCACCTCCCTAGGTAACCCATTCCAGTGCTTCACCACCCTCCTAGTGAAAAAGTTTTTCCTAATATCCAACCTAAACCTCCCCGACTGCAACATGAGACCATTGCTTCTTGTTCTGTCATCTGGTACCACTGAAGAGCCTAGATCCATCCTCTTTGGAACCACCTTTCAGGTAGTTGAAAGCAGCTATCAAATCCCCCCTCATTCTTCTCTTCTGCAGACTAAATAATCCCAGTTCCCTCAGCCTCTCCTCATAAGTCATGTGCCCCAGCCCCCTAATCATTTTTGTTGCCCTCCACTGGACTCTTTCCAACTTTTCCACATCCTTCTTGTAGTGTGGGGCCCAAAACTGGACACAGTACTCCAGATGAGGCCTCACCAATGCCGAAGAGAGGGGAATGATCATGTCCCTGGATCTGCTGGCAATGCTCCTACTTATACAGCCCAAAATGCTGATGATTTGGTGAGAAGGAAGAAGATCTGAGAACTTCAGCCCTTAGGTAAGAGTGAAGAAAAAGGGGCTACGTGGGAAAAGGCTCAGGCTAGCAGCAGCGAACTGGAGGCAACTGCTGTTGATAGTGTCTCTGGGTTGGGACCCGGAATAGTGGGTGGGCCCTGGTTCTCCCACTGGTGAAGTGGTCTAAGCCCCAAGAAGGGGACAAGGCTTAGAATCCCAAAGGCAGGGCGGGATTTAAAGGGCCCAGAGATGGGGCTGAATACCCTGCTGAAGGCAGGCAGTGTGTTGAACTCTTTGCTACCCCAAAAGGGGTTCATCTATTTGACTGTGTGAGTTAGCCTGGCTGCCTATCAGATTTGCCTCCTGCTGCCTGCTCTCCCTCTTTCTTTATAATGGACCTGTGTGAGTTGGCCGGAGAGCTGAGCCTCTGAAGACCTACAAAGAAAGGCTGACACCCTACTGAAGGCACTAGGGGCCAGAAAGGCTCGCAGTATCACACCCAGCCATTAGGAGGCACTTGGGAGGTGAATGTCCTGTCACCATTATTAAAGGAAAGTATGAAAGGGCTAAATAGCTGAATAACGTTGCAAATAATTTTCCCTTTTTTATTTTAAGCTGATGTTAGTGGATATGAAAAGTTTAATATATAGGATAAATAACTCTGGAATTTGAAGTTTTCTATTTTTCTAAAGTTAAAGCATGGACCATGCCAGGGCAAGTTTCCCTGTACTACCGTGCCAGTGTGCTTCCATGCCTGCAGGGACAACAGGTTCTGGCCAGCTGGTAGTTTTGCCACTGTCCTTCTTCATTCTTTAAGAAGTAACATGGTCTACAAGGATGTTAATAGTGATATGGACACCTCCCCATTAGAAACTGAACCAAGACCCTGGAAGGATTTCACGTTGACCACCAAACAGAGGTCTGATATGGCCAGCTCATGACTGCTACTGACCTGTGCTGGATTCAAACTAAAAATAAGTAGCTTCTCTACTCCTTTTTCAGTTTGCTAAAATCATCTCTCCAGCCCCTTTCTTTTTTTCTTTCAATTCTTAGAGTGTTGATGAAAGTGAAGTATCAATAACAATGGCCTGGGCCAAACGTGTAATGTACGATGTTGCACTGACTTCCCTACATTGCTCTGTGTGCGCACACTGGGCTTTCTGCTCTACGTGTCTCTTTTATTTCTGGGTGTTCTCGTGAATGGTTGGTGTTAATTTCATAGTGGTTTTTAGTGTATTGTGAACTGTGAAAACATAAGAGATACCATTCCTCTGGGGCCAGAGGCCAGCAGCTCGCTGGCTGATTAGCCCCACCTGCTGCACCTGAGAAAGAGTTGGAACTTAATTAACTGACTCTTGGAAAAAGAGGGCAGAAGGAAATGGAGGAGGGGATTGCAACAACCTCCAGAAAGCTGAGGGACCAAGGGCTGTTCCCTCAGTGGACTGCTATGGGAGCTACTGCACAGAGGAGTTGTTCCAGGAACCACATGAACAGAAGGGAGATACTGTGGGGTCCTTTTTTTGCTGAGCCTCCGAGGTAAGAGCTGGGAAATGTTGATTATTGAAGTTACTGGTGTGCGGGACAGACGGGGAAAGGGCTATTTGGTCTCCACAGACTTTGAAGGAAGAGTCTGCAAGGTTTTTTTGATTTGTTTAAGAACACTTAAAATAAATCAACTAATTCTGCTGGAAACTGATTCCTTGAGAGAGCTCAGACAGAATTAACCCAGGGAGTGAGCTGACTCGGCAAGAGCAAAGCCTCGTCTGGTCAGAGGAGGGCACTGTAAAATAGGCCTCACTCCTTTCATGTGAACAAATACATATACATTATGAACCATCAAATTGAATTTTGCCTGTGACATGGAGGATTTGAACTGAAGTCTCCAGAAGTGAAAGTCTATTATATTAACACAATGCACCTCACTCCCTTTTCTTAATTTGGTCTGTGATTTCAATGACAGTCATTCAAGCAAGAGGTGAGAAATCACATTTGGTAACTTTTTAGATTTTCAAAATGTAAACAGTTTTTCAAACTATCAGACTTAATAGTATAAGGATTCAGATACCTGAGCCCCAGATGAAAATGCTAGCAGTAAAATAGTTCTAGTCTAAAGTTTTGTTATTATTTCAACACAGATTTTTTTGTAGTGTGGGAAGGCTGTACATCTCTACATCAGAAGCATACACTTAGGAAGAAGAAACTGCAGGGAGATATCAGACAAAGAAAGTTCCAGTTGTCATGGCAACAACAATTAGCAGCAGATAACAAGAAAACAATGGGTTTAACAGCTTGGTCTAATAGTGATTTAATTACTTAGCCTTCTGATTTGTCTGTTTGAATACAAGGGAATAATTCAAGGCTGTGCTGCTGCCATATGATGCTTTAATACAGTATTTTTGGTCTCTTACAAGCAGAAGTGCAATAGAGTCATAACATAAATGTTATTGATTCTGTATGCTCTGAGAAAGCCAAGACAAATGCTCTTTAGCAAACCCATCTCATCACTTAATGTCACACAGCAAAGAGCCCACTGTTTGACAGATAGGAACAGTCTGTGCTCATTGTGCTAAAATGATCACAAGACACAATAAATTCCTCTATAATGTCATCCTGTTTTGTTTTGGTTTTTTTTTTTTAAGTGGACAGAGAATTTCAAATTATTGAGGTCAGACCCTGGCATATTTCATTGCTCATGTCAGGAGTACATTCTCTTGCATACAGAAACTGAATGACACTCTTTCTCTTCCTTATTTTACTACTTCAGGCTGTGGAAATGGCAAATACCTTCATATCAATTCTCAAACCTATAAGCTGGGCTGTGATTACTGCTTCCCTTTGGTGGAGTCAGCACGAAATGATGGCCATGAAGTAATGGTGTGTCATAGTCTGTGCCTGCCATATCGGAATGAGTGTTTTGATGCTGTCTTATCCATTGCTGGTAAGTTTTGTACATTGGCAATTTCTGTTGGCCAAAATTTCAAAGGATAATCATGTTTGGAGCTTCTAGGCTGGCTTCACAATCTCTGCCAAGTGTTTTGGCAGAGGGCAACACAAGATTTGGGTAGACCAAGGAAATTTTGCACCAATCTAGTTACACCACTGCAAACCCCTCCCCACTTTGCCAGTGCTGTGCTGTTAGTAACTTGCTAGGGTAGGTTACACTGGTACACGCACTGCCTACACCAGTGGTTTGCAAAAACCCAAATATAGACCAGGTTCTATTTGGGCTTTTCCCAGTGGCAAAAATGTGAAATGATGACCACCTGCCAGCAGGAAAATATGATGAAAAGAGCCAGCAAAGGAGTCTCTGGTAAAACAGATTTACGTGGAGAGGAGTAGACTGGGCTCTGAGTTGCAGGGCCAGCATTCATTCAACCACAGTAGTGAGAGGTGCTGCCACTCTACTAGCAAATGAAGGATTGAGACCCAAAACGTATCATTTTTTCCTGTTGTTGAACTCTTAAGATGCTGGCACGGCTTGGTAGGGAAGCAGGGGCAGAGTTATCTTGCTTTTTGGTTTGTGAGAAGGTGGAAGCCTTATCTTTTGGACATGTGGAAACCCCATATTTGTACATTCTGATCAGGTAATTACAAGCTGAAGTGTGTGTTTCTATAGGCAGGAAGATGCACATGATAAGGGAACCCATTGGAAAGATGGCACTGATGGCTTTGTACACTTACACAGGGTTTCGGGTGAGGTTGTGATTACATTAATTTCCCAGTCGAATGTGTAAATTCTGCATGAAATAACTAGCTGTTCAATACTTGACAAATATCAATCACTACAATATACTGTGAAATTTTAAAATAATCACCAGTATTCCATCTTTTCATAACATGCTGTAGTCACCTGCATCAACACTAACTCCTGTCTCCTCTCTGCTCTTAAGGCTTCTTTTATTTTGTTCCTCTGCCCTTTGCAGCTCACCTTAATGGGAGAGGACGTCTGTCCTTGCTCCTGTAACTGAGACATCAAGTAAGAGTGAGGCTGCAGAAACTTCTATATCCTTCACTACCTTTCCTTAGAAGCTACGGGGCTCTCCTCTCTTTGGGGCAATCTTCATGAAATTACCTAACAAGTCCACAAGTCAAATAATCATATTAAAAACAGGATTGATTAAAAACAGAGAAATAGTGGAACTAAAACAAAAGACATTGTTTGCTTAACAGAGGAAGATTTACTTTTCCTGTAAGTTAAACAACATGAGACACACCTAGCTTCATTAAAGCAAAATTAAATGTGAATATCTTACATCTCTTTAAATCAATCACTGATCAGGCTGACAGCTTCCTCTCCCTATCTCAGAAAGTCTTTCTTTCAGCCTCTTGAGACTCTGGTTTTCAAATCCCAGATCCATGTCAAGTCCTTTGATGTTCAGAGGAGCTTCCAGAGTTCATTATCATACTAGATACAGTGTTCTGTTCTATGTAGGTATTCATGCTTATCACTGGAGTATCTGAGCACCTTACATTAGTTTATTAAGCAACATGACGACACATGTGTAACATGTTTGTTCTCTCATCCTTTCCCCAGTTGGAGAAGTGTGTGCAGTGGGGTGTTTTTCTTTGGAAATTTTTTAGTGTGTGTGCGTGTAATGTTAACAAACACACATTACATTGTTTGTTAGAGAAGGCCAAGCTCACAGACATGTGGCTTACACTTAGAGCAAAAGGTGTAATGGTCCTTAGTTCCTATGGACCTTGTAATGGTCCTTAGTTCCTATGGAAGTTTATTCCACAGTCTAGGGCCAACCCCCAAGACAGCTTTATCTTCTGTACAGACGAGCTTTACCATTATTGTAAAGAATTCCATTACCCTGGAGGAGCGTAGTTGTTGACCATTCTTCATCCCAGAGCTGTAGGTAGTTTTCTAGGTATTGTGGGTCCAGGACATGGAGCACCTTGAAGATATGGACTGAACCCCTGAACTTGATCTGATATTCTATGGGAAGCCAGTGTAGAGAGCAGAGCACAGGGCTGATATGCTTACAATAGCCCATGTTGCTGAGGAGAGACACTGCAGCATTCTGTACTAGTTTGAGTTTTCCAAGGGGCGATGGCTTCATGCCAAGCTATACTGCTGTCGTCCAGCGGAGAGGTGGTGAAGGTGTGACTAACTGAGGCCAGGTCATTGTCTGCCAGATGAGACTGAGATGGTAGAAAGCATTACTTGCAGATGCGGCTATGTAAGCTCTTAGAATCGACAAGTTATCCAAGAGTACTCTTAGACTACAGACTGAATTGACCAATTGTTGGTGCGTACCTTCATCAACAGGTTGACTTCATGGCGGCAAACTCTTCAGAGTGCTTTCGTCTGCCTACTAGTATAATTTGTTTTACTCAGGTTCAGCATCAGTCAGCTGTTAATGCACTAGGGCATCTTGGTGGTAGTAGTGTGGCCGTATGTGGTAACGTATAATATTGCCAATACATGATATATTTACTTTATCATGCATCTTATGATATTTGAAGTTCTTCTCAAAGCACAAGTTCTTGGAGTAATAGGATTATATGAGAATCTCAGCTTCTGTTTGTAATTTCTTTTAAATGAAGCTTCTAGCCCACATGGTTGCTGAGAAAAGCTTTAAAACATGCACTTTAAAGGATCAAAAACCAAAAGGCAAATAAAAAGAACTCCAGACTTCTTATTTAAATCTAGTGATTTCTAAGCCAATCTCATGGGTTTTGGACCTGACTCATTTTTATTTATTTATTGTGAGTGATGGGTTTTGGCAATACTGCAGACAGCCCCCCCATCTCTGAGTCCTATTTGTCCCCACATAATCTTCTGAAGATAGATACACACCAGAGGTGATGGTAAACAATTGCATTTCCTATCTTCCAGGAGATTGTCTAGCGACAGGAATAAGGTCCTTCAGCAATGCTCAGGCCAGGACTAGACTAGAAACTTTTGCCAGCATAGCAATGTTGATTAGAAGTAACTTCATGATTTTTTGGCCACATTTCTATGCCAATAAAAGCCCTAATGTAGATGCAGGTACACTGGCATAAAAGTGTTTTTGCCACTATAACTTCTTTTGCTCAGGGAACTGGTATAAACTACACCAGAAAAAGCACTTTTTGATCAGTACAAGCTGCATCGGCATTCAGAGGGTTTTGCAGTAAAGCTACACTAACAAAACTTATAAGCATAAAGTAGATCTAAATAGATTCCTTTCAAATGCGTAACTCCTAACAGACAAATCTTCCACAGCTCTTTGCTGTGTACGTTTTCTCCATTTACTCATAACACAATTTTACTCCAGTTTAAATATCGCTCACTGACAGAAACCAGCCCCTTTATCACAGTAACATATACTGTGGGTTTCTGTGTGATTGTTTGCATCAGAGTGCCAACCCTGTCCCATTGAAATCACATGGAGGTTAGCCATTGACTTCAGTGACACGTGGGCACCAATCCTTCTATCTCTCTTTCTGTTAAGGAATTATTAATGCTGTCTGAATCCACTTGGCATATCTATAGCTCTTTCAAAATGGCTTTATCTCGATCCTAGTGAGATCATGCTCTGTATGAACATAAGAATGGCCACACTGGGCCATTGTGACATTCCCCAGATACAATCTGGACTGCTGAATAGCTGTGTCCTGTCAGTTCTCCAATCTGGGATGCCTTTTACATTGCTTCGCTGTGAAAGCAACTGCTCCTGGCCTTGCTCACACACAGCCTCTAACATGTAAATTACTCCCAGCTATACTGCAAGAGGGTTTCAGCTAGCCATTCCTGAATTCTATTGCAGTGACACCAGCAAATTCTTGTCCCCAGAAATGTGCGTCTTGTACTGTCCAGCTCTTTCCTTCTGTGCAGTACAAGCTCATAGAAAGTACGTCATCTCAACATGGTTTGTGCATAGTATTTTCTATTATTATCTTAAATCTTCTTAGCATATGTGCAACGTGCCTCTTTCATCACAGAATTTGGTCCACTGGTTGGATCATTAGTTTCCCTGGCTTGGGATGGGTACTGATGGGGAGTTCGACGTGAACGCTGATCCATGCCCCCCATTGGGAAACTTCATTTCAGATAACAAACACTTTAATCCAAACACACACTGGTTTAGATAAAACAATAAAACAAGTTTAACTACAGAAATATAGATTTTAAGTGATTACAAGTAATGAGGCATAAAAGTCAGAATTGGTTACAAAGAAATAAAAGGTAAAATGCAAAATAATACCTAACTTATCAAGCTAAGTGAATTCAAAGCAAAGATTTCTCACCACATGCTTTTAGCTGTCTGACTGAATCCTGTTGGCCAGTACCCCTACCCCAATTCAATGATGCTCCTTAGTAGAGATGAGGGGAGAGAGGTAATTTGTGTCCTCTCTTCTCCTTTAGAGCATTTCTGTTCTTTGAGAATCCTCTCCAACAGGGGTTCAGGCGACAGCAAGTCTGTTTGCCAAGTAAATTTCTCGCTCACACTCTCCTTCCTGCCAAAGAATGGCTGCTTAGCCAGGTAATAATCCATTTGATTATGCTCACACCTGGCAGAGGCGTCATTTTGCTTATTGTCTCTGAGGAACTGTTTTGTGCCTGATTTGTGAACTTGGAGCATGTCTCAGTAAAGTCATACAGTAGAATCTTATTATTTTACATACAATGTTGCCACACATATTTTACCAGGACAATAATGTTCAGCACATTGAGTTTTCAAATGATACCTCCTCACAAGGCATACTTTGTACAAAATCCATTATAGTCTTGTAAAAGTCTGTCACAACCATCTAACCTGTTATCTTGTCTTCCGACAGTGGCCAATGCCAGGTGCTTCAGAGGGAGTGAACAGAACAGGCAATCATTGAGTGATCCATCTCATTGTCCACTCCCAGCTTCTGGCAGTCAGAGGCTAGGGACCCCCAGAGCATGGGGTGCATCCTTGACCATCTTGGCTATTAGCCAGTGATGGATCTGCCCTCCATGAACTTATCAAATCCTTTTTTGAAGCCAGTTATACTTTTAGCCTTTACAGCACCCCATGACAATGAGTTCCACAGGTTGACTGTGCGTTGTGTGAAGAAGTACTTCCTTAGTTAGTTTTAAACCTGTTGCCTATTAATTTCATTGGGTGATCCATGGTTCTTGTCTTATGTGAAGCAGTAAATAACACTTCCTCATTCGCTTTCTCCACACCATTCATGATTGTATAGACCTCTGTCATAGGCCTCCTCAGTCGTCTGTTTTCCAAGCTGAAAAGTCCCAATTTTTTTACTCTCTCCTCATAGGGGAGCTGTTCGGTACCCCTAATCATTTTTGTTGCCCTTCTCTGTACCTCTTCCAATTCTAATATATATTTTTTGTGATGGGGTGACCAGAATAGCACACAGTATTCAAGGTGTGGGTATACAATGGATATATATTTGGATGAAACCTTGTTAAACTCTCCTATGTATTGAGTTCCTGGACTACTTGAGATGGGGGCAGCGGTGAGACCAAGCTTTTTCTTGTAATTAAGATATGCCATTTCTTTCCTTTGTATGTAAAGGCAAAGTCATCATGTGCTGCTTCTCTCTCTCTCAGCCAGATATGCTGTTAATTTGGTAATAAATAGAAATTACTTTACTATCTGATCAGTTCCCTTGTCCCACTAGGAGGAAAGAAGCTGCTGGAATGAATAGTAAAGGGCTTTCCTTAAAGTTAATGCCATTATATGAAAGATAACTTCAGTTAATCTGTCATGTTTTTGACATACAAAGTACAGCAAACTAAATATAGAGGGCCAGATCCTGAACTGGTGTAAATCTGCCTAGCCTCACTGAAATCAATGGAGCTCTGCCAATTTGCACCAGTTGAAGACTCGGCCCAGTGTTGCTAGGAAGACTCTTCTGCCCACGCTGCTTTTTTAGTTGGAGAAAGTTTTAACACTGTTAGCAAATGTGGAAAGATCTGAATGTGTGAAATGAGAATAATTAGCCTCTCTTCGACAGTGAAATCAGAAGAGTATCAGTTGTGACTCATCGGGGATATTATCTTGCAAGCCATGACACTTCTTCTCTGTATGGAAAAGATTTTTAGAAAAGGGATCACTTTTATAAAGGGCAAAATTCTCCTCTCAGATCCTCATTGCAAATATCTGTTGCCTAGAAAACTCTTGTAAAATGTGTTAGTTGTCAATACTACAACATAGAAATCTGTGCTGAGAAGTTCTGCATTAATGAAATCCCATTCTGACATTTTATCACAATGAAGAATTTTTAAAAGCACTCTACTGAAGTTGAAAGGCCTAAAATTAGCTCCACTAGCTGTGTGTGCACATCATGTTCTCTCCTTTCCTCTAGCTGTCTATTCTGTATTTGTGAGCTTTAGAGAACAGGATTCTTTCATCATTCTGCCTCTCCACAACCAGGAAGAAGGAATGCAAGATCTAAACAAAGTGCAGCGTGCCTCCTCTTGTTTCATGTGCTTGTGTTTGTGCTCATACAGAAACCTGCTGCCCTGTTGGGTGGTTGTAAGGACTTCCAAGAGAGAGATCTCAGTTGTCATTGTTGCAGCCCAGGTTGCAATGGCAGTTTAAAAACTGCAAAATTATTTAAATTACTGTGTGTATTATAATATAGGTTAAATGTTATTTCTTTCAAGAGTCCTTTTAATGCCTTCAGTATTCCCTATGGCTTTCATGGGGATTCTTGCCTGAAGGGCAAGATTCTGATCTCAGTTACATTGGTGTAAATCCATAATTAATCCATAATTAATGCCAGATTTAAACCTGTATAACTAGGACCCTACCAAATTCACAGTCCATTTTGGTCAATTTCATAGTCATAGGATTTAAAAAATCATAAATTTCATGATTTCAGCTATTTAAATCTGAAATTTCATGGTTTTGGAATTGTAGGGGTCTTGACCCAAAAAGGAGTGGTGGTGGGGTCGCAAGGTTATTGTAAGGGGGGTTGCACTGCTGCTGGCTGCGGCACTGCCTTTAAAGCTGGGCAGCTGGAGAGCGGCAGCTGCTGGCCGGGATCCTAGCTCTGAAGGCAGAGCTGCTACCAGCACCAGTGCAGAAGTAAGAATGGCATGGTGTGATATCGCCACCCTTACTTTTGCGCTGCTGCATGCAGAGCTGGGCCCTTAGTCAGCAGCCGCCATTCTCTGGCCAACCAACTCTGAAGACAGCAGCGCAGAAGTAAGGGTGGCGTGGTATAGTATTGCCACCCTTACTTCTGCACTGTTGCTCGTGGGGCACTGCCTTCAGAGGTGGGTGCCCAGCCAACAGCTGCTGCTCTCCAGCTGCTCAGCTCCGAAGGCAGCACAGAAGTAAGGATGGCAATACCGAGACCCCCCCTAAAATAACCTTGCGACTCCCCCCCCCCCCATGCAACTCCCTTTTGGGTCAGGACCCCCAATTTGAGAAATGCTGGTCTCTACTATGCAGATTTCACGGGATAGGGTAAAAGCACACCAAAGGCCAGATTTCATGGAGGGAGGCGGCCAGATTTCACAGTGCATGACACGTTTTTCATGGCTGTGAATTTGGTAGGGCCCTATATATAACAGTATGTACAGTACTATACAGAAACCAATGACAAACCCATAGTATTGTAGGTGACCCTAAAAACAGCCTTTACACTTTTTTTCTTTTTTTCTTTCACAATATACTCATGCCTCACTGCAAACAATTTCAAAAACTCTATCAAACCAGAGTGGCAGCGTGGTAAACATTGCACAGTTATAAATAACGGTGCAAGACAGAGGAGAATATAAGGTCCCCTCTCTATTCAGAGACTATTCTATTACATAATTTCTCTTTTATTATTATTTTATTATTAATAGCAGTGATAATGGTTAACTTTTATATGCCCCAATCCTGCACACGCTTAACTTTTATTCGTGTGAGTAGTCCCATTTAAAGGCAGAGATTCGTCTGAAGTCAATGGGAATACTTTACTCAGATGGACGCTCCCATTTCTTTCAGTTGAGTAACTGTCTTCAAATAGCACATTTCCTCCATAGCTCTCAAAACAGTTTACTAGGAGAGGAGTTGTTTGTGACATTTGCGTGAAAACCTGACCCTTGTTTTTAAGTGTTCATCTGCTCCTGCTGCATTTTCTCCTCCTGAAGTCATAATCCTCCAGTTGAAAATTATAATTATTGCCACAGCAACTAATTTTTATATTGTAAACAGGGGATTGAGGTTTTAGGTGAGTAATAGATAGCAGGAGAAGATGAACTCCTAAACCACAATATCTTACATTTGTATAAAAATATCTTACATTGTCTGTGCTCCTTCCTCCAGTTTCCCATGTGATATACTAACATGATGTTCGCAAGTGTAGGAGTTCTAATGGAAGCTCACAGCCTGAACCAACGAACCCCTGTGCATACTCTTCTGCAGCCAACATCTTGGAGTACTTTTATGAAAGGAAGGAAACCCAGAATCCTATTAATTATTATGGTAAACCCAAAGGACCCAGTCAGGACTAGAGTCCCACTGGGATAGGCACTAAATAAACACAGACACAGATATGGTCCCTGCCCCACAGATCTTGCAGCCTAATTGGAAAGAATATGCAATAAGTGAATGTAGCAACCAAAGAAGTGAAGATGGTAGAGAAGTGGAGTGGATGAAATTAATCACAGTAAGATCAGGTGGTTACATAGACTGGCTGTGGAAGCAGTTTGATGGTCCTTGGTGCTACCAAACCATCTGAGTTATTTATTTAATTTAATAAATAAATTAAAATCAGCTATCCCTAAACCAGCAAATCCTTTGAGACAGAGAAAATCCAAGATGGTAGTTGCAGTGTTTGCTGGGACTGGCAGAACATCCCTGCAGTTTGTTGCTGAGGAATGCTGTCCTTATCAGCTGACACCACTGTGTATCAGTGGAATTCTTGCTAACTATTATGGGCTGTTCTTATCTCACTTACACTGGTATAAACCAGGAGTAACTCCATTGAACTTGTATGGTCTAGTGTCCCTGGCACTGACAAATCTTTGAAAAGAGGCAAGTTGTAATGGATTTATGAAGCAAATTGTAAGTTTACTTCTAGTGGATATTACACAGGCAGCTCTGCCTGGTGCATCCCAGAAAGCTTGATCATGATATTAACTAGAATTGCTGCCTCCTCCTTCCTCTAGGAACTTACATCAATGAGGAACAACCCTATCTCTAAGGTTCCCTATTCTGTTACAAGTTAGAGCATTGTAAAACAGGTGTGAGTCCAGAATCAGGTCTTGTGTTTTTCCATGTTTCCATTGGGCTGTCAGTGGCCTGTTAAGCTTTTTGCAATTTAATTATTCATTTTAGATTGTAATTGGTCATTGGGGGTCTTATTACTGCTGTCATGTTGACAATACATCTTTGTTTCAAATCTTAGTCACATGCACTTAACAATCTGTTGCCTGGTTACTAGGGCTTGGCCATCTGTTCCATGTCATTAAGCTAAGTGACAGCTTGTCACTGACTGAGCAACTTGTAAATATGACTGTTGTCCTCCAATCGCTCACTGCGCAGAACACCACAACTATGGCTTTGGAATAAGGAAAAAGTTTTCAGGTTTAAACAACCTTCACAAGATTTCTTCTCAAGTTCATATTGTCAGTCTAGAAGCTCTAAGGAAGCCACAGCACAGAATTTTCATGGTATAACTCAATAAAATCACTGCCCTGCTGCATAAGGCACTAAAACAGCTCTAGTCTTTACTTGGGCAAAACTCCCATTGACATCAATAGGAGCTTTGTTTGAGAAAATGTGGTGACTCTGGAGTAGGTTATGCTAACTGTAAGGAGAGGCAGAGGCAAACCAAGACAAGGGATGATTTTAAATTTTTAGAACTTTATAAGGTGAAACCCCAAAATTGTACCAGGAACATAAATAATATAGAACATTACCAAAGACTTACTACTTAATGTGGTTGGATATATTTGTGTGTGTGTGTGTGTGTGTTTTCTCCCTAAGTGCTGTCCCAGCTTTGCGCAGACAGTTGGCACAGCAGACCTCGAGCGAACCGCCCAATGACCAAAGATCTGTTAAGGTACAAAAGCACCCAGTCAGGTTTATTGTTGACGAAGCACGGTAATAGCACCTGGCAGACTCTCTGAGGGTACTAAGACATGTATGCCCGTGACAACGGACGCAGCTCAGTCAGTGGCAGGACTTTCCACTGCCCCCTAGGCTGGGTGAAGATACTCTCTCTGAGATACATCTTTATACCCTGATAAAAGCAAGTTACGTACTGTCCTCCTGACCTTATCTTTTAGGAGGGGTCAGTGTGTTTCTGTTCTCCTTGGGGAATGTTTTTGTACCATCCTTGATATCAGGATGTTCTGGTACCACTTGATATCGGGATGTGTTAGCGTGGGTACTCAGGTACTTCTTAGGAATGTGTATTTCTGCAATATTAGCACTGTTCTTGCCAGATTCTGGAGCAGGTCCTGCCTCATACCAGGCCTCTGATACAAGGACTTATGTCTCAGGCTCTCTTCCTACTACACTTATAATAATAATAAACAACTATAGCTTACCAACACGTTAACTGTTGTGAGCTTGTACATGCTGTGCAGTTAGTACCAAATGCATTATTATTAATGAGAGATCACTGCAGAGAAGAATCAGCTTTTCTTCTCTTTGGCTGTAAGTCCAACTGTCCTGTTCTTTTCCTTCTTTTGGGCTTGAAGAGCTCCTTAGATTCGATGTTCTGCAGCTGTACCTCTTTTCACTGCATTTATCCACAAGTGGGGTTTCTTCACCTAGTGGGCCCTTGCTTCTCCATTTAGGCACCTTTGAACTGTCTTCCGTCAATAGATGTTCAAACAGTCATTCTCTCTGTTCATATACTTGAGATCCTTTGTGGATGGGCTTCTTGTTTACTGCTTCCAGGATCTGTTTTCATCTTACAGACCTTTGTGATCAATTATCTCTGTCAGCAATTATATTTCCTTTCAGTTATTTTCCCTTAATACTACTCTCTTTCTGGCACAGCTGTAGGTTTTATTTCCCTCTACTTCCCTTCTCTAACAGTGACTGCTAACATACCCAGGTATAGCAACAAAGAGTCCTGTGGCACCTTATAGACTAACAGATGTATTGGAGCATAAGCTTTCGTGGGTGAATATCCACTTCGTCAGACGCATGACGTATTCACCCACAAAAGCTTATGCTCCTATACGTCTGTTAGTCTATAAGGTGCCACAGGACTCTTTGTCGCTTTTTACAGAACCAGACTAACACGGCTACCCCTCTGATACTGATACCCGGGTATATTTTTGTTTCTGCTTCTCCTGACCTGAAACCTTTCCTATTTTCCTCCTTTCCTCCTTCTCACTTCCTAGTCCCCTACTTTTATTCTCCTGTTCTTCTTTTATTTTATCACCTCCCCTCCTACCCAGGATCCGATTCATCCACCAGCTCACATCTCGATTCTTCTTCTTCCCTAGCAGTTTTTTGGTCCAGCTGCCCCCCTCTGGTGGATTCCAAGCCCCCATCCCAGCTCAAGCTGCCCTTTCATTGGCTGTTTCTCGCCCCAGGACAGCATTCTCTGCTGCTGCATCACAGGTGCTAGTGCCAGGGTAAGGGTTACTATGAAAGGACTGCAAGGTTGCACCCTGTATGGAGAGTGTCGTGAGCTCTTTCCTTCCTCACCTTATGCTCCATTTAAAATCCCAGCCCCCTCCTTGGGCCTACCAGTGAGCAACTCAAATTGCTGTCCAGTAACCTCCTCGTCCAGCTAGATAGAGCAACACTGAAAGGGAGGCACAGCTGTCTGTGTTTAATTACTTACGCTAAACAATGTGTTCCACCTTGTATTTAGCAATGATATTCTGAGTACATTTCCCAGACTTGAGGAAGAGCTCTGTGAAGCTCGAAAGCTTGTCTCTCTCACCAACAGAAGTTGGTCCAATAAAAGAAATTACTTCACCCGCCTTGTCTCTCTAATAGACTGTCTCAGTGAGTGTCATTCCAGGCTCACACTTAGCAATAAGCTCTCCTTGTTAAAGAAAAGCAATTTAATATGAAGAAAGGACCAAAGGAAGGGAAGTGTATGTTTGTAATAGATTTACCATTTGAATCATGAGCTTGCCTCAATGGGACCAGTCCTGCAGACCTGACTGAGGCAAAATTTCAATTGATCTCAGTGTAAATTTAGGATGACTAAAGATTATGGGATCAAACCAGTGTAAGTTCTTTGAGGATAGAATTAAGTAAAGAGAGAGATAAGAGGCTCAAAGAGGATTCTCTCCCCCCCCCACCCTGCTTTTTTTTAAACCCAACTTGCTGATATTTTACAGTGGTTACCCCTACCTCCCTGTGACCAGTCTTTTGCTGATGCTGACTTCACCCCTTTACAATTGTGCTTAACTTTAAACACAAAGTAATCCCTCTGTAGCCAATGTAGCCAGATTCTTAAAGCTAGGCACATGAGTAAGTACCTTGCTGAGTCAGGGCCTTAATAAACCGACCGTTTATAATTATAATTGTTTATATTAAGGTTGCATCCACATGTGTTAAGTGCTGTCCACAAATATAGGAAAAATCTAAGGTGGCAGGAATTTCACCATCTAAGAAATTTGTAAATGGGTATGTTGTGGGGAAAGAAGTAGTTCTTGGGAAAATTAATGAAATTTAGCTAGTAAATTCTCTGCAGTAAGTAATTGGCATTTTAGTTTATTATTATTTTTCCCTCACCTTCTTTTAATACCATCGTAAGGAGGAGAATAAAATTGCATTTTATTTGGAATCCTACATTCTGTATCTATTCCACGTGTTCCTATTACTGGAACTGTCAAAGATAAAGTGACATCTGAAGTATATATACAGTCTATAAAAAAAAAAAAGGCTCTGAGATAGTGATTCTCTGATCCTTGAAAACTTTTCAAATTCCTCCTAAAGAGATTTAACTTTAGTATAAAAATTTGACAAAGTAATTTCTGAATACACTATTTTCCTTGCACTTTAACAGCGTTTAAATTGAATCACTGACCTAAAATACTCATTTTGAAAATTCTCTTTAAAAAAAAAAAAAAAAAAATTCAAAGTTGTGGATGCTTTCAGTTTTGTTCTTTGAAGACAGCTGAATGGCATAAAAGTGTATCTTACATTGTCTGCCTTTTCTAAATAATCCCTTTTAGTAGGATTAGTCTCAGTATTAAATTAACAGAAGAAGCAATTAATTATATTTTTATGAAGCGAAGAAGAGGAGAATCTTTGAAATGCTGTTCTCCCCCCCCCTTCTTCATTTCATATCAGAATTACATTATGTATTTTTCAGATGTGGGAAATCTTTTAGTCTTCAATTTAAATGAAAGTGCTGGGAATGAACAGCACCCAGTACAAAATTCATTTGGAATTACTTTTAGATCTGCTGGGGAGAGTTGACACCTGGCTGAAATTAAAAGGAATGTGTAATTTAGAACAACTGTTAGTCTGCAACGTAAGGTGCTGATCCTGCAAACAGTTGTGTTAATGCAGACCCCTGTCAATTAAGTTTCCGTTTGGCCACAGATACGTTACGCTATACCCTACTTCAATGGGACTCCTCATCGGTGCAGGTGTCCACACAAGTGCAACTGTTCACAGGAGCAGAACCTAAGTCAGTACCGAATACCTTGATCCCAGGATGACCATAACCAGAAAGTTAGGAAACTTTAGCTCACCCAAATCAAATAGTTGTAGCCTGGATCCACAAAGGTAGTTAGGTGCCTAAGTCCCAGCTTCACAGTAATCCACATAACTCTTGCTCAGCTGCTGTCTAACCCTGTAGGTGCCTAAACTCACTTAGTGCCTAAAGCTTTTGCAGTAAAAATTCTGTCAGTGCCTATGTTCCTGCATTTGAGCATGTGCACTGATGCCTCCCTCTAGGCAGCCAGAGACCCAACTCCCGCCTAAGCACCAAAATGATATGTGAACCAGGGGAGAACAGGTGCTCCTCTGTCTGTCTTGCCTGATCTGGTATGTGGGCTCATAGGCTGCCTCACTCCCCACAGAATAGCTGGGGCAGGGGAGGATCTCCCTTATAACCTTTAGCCCAGTGATTAGGGTTCTCACTGGGGATATGGGAGACCCCTACTTCAGACCCACCGCCCCACCCCCAAATGAGGAGAACGGATTTGAGGAGAGATCTGCTACCTCTCAGGGGAGTGACCTCATCACTGGATAATGGGATATTCTGATTTGGGGCTCCCTCAATCTCTCCTGTTGAAGTTGTTCCACGTTAATTGAATGAATAAATAAATATTAATTGTGCCAGAGAAATAGGGAGACTCTTTCTATGGTCTGATGGTTAAAGCACTCGCCTGAGACATAGCAGATCCCTCTTCAAATCCCTTCTCCTCAGGCAAAGGGAGGGCTTGAACCCATGCTTGTCCACATCCCTGCTGAGTTCCCTAACCATTGGGCTAAAGTTTATAAGGGAGAACAGCCTTCCCTAGCTGTTGTGTGTGGAGGTAGGCAGCTTCTGAGCCTGCCACCCTGACTTAGGCACCTATCTCCAGCAAAAAGGTGGTTCTCCCATTGGCTAGCTGAGGCGGCTCCCGGCCTACTGTGCTGGTTTTGTGGATCACATTTAAAGGCACCTACCTCTCCCAATTCATTGTACAGGGAGACTAGGTGCCTAACTCAGGCTTTGTGGATTGCAGTGTTACTTCTGTGATTTTTTTCTAGGTGCCTCGGAGTTAGGTGTTGCAGCACTGAGCACTGCAATGCCTAAGTCCCTTTGTGGCTCCAGGCCTTTGTATCTAGATTTCTCCTTCACATTGACTTGTTTGGGGGAATTGTAAAATTCAGTGTCTTCCTACTAGTTCCCGTCATGCAGTACATGGTGTAGGTTCCTAGTTTTAACCTTTCATACACCACCACCTCACAATGCTATCTTTTTTTCCTAAGGTGCCTGTCACAATGGTATCTAAGCACTGAACAACAGTTACAGAGGACACTGAGTGCTGCAGTAGACAAAGAACAAGATTTTCAAAAGAGACTTGTGATTTTGGGGTACCTTAAAGGGACTTTGTGTTCCAGAAAGTTCTGAACACTTACCCTCTAAAAATCAAGTCCCTTTAACGTCTTAACGTTGAGCAGCCAGAAGTCACTAGTCACTTCTGAAAATCATGGCCAGAATTCTCAAAGCTTCCTCTGTTCCTGGTGTACAAGCTTTTTGTTTTGGTTTGGTTTTTTGTTTCCTCTTGCTCCCTTTTTCTTTCTGTTTCCTTCTCTCCATTCTTCCCAGTTGTGGGTTGCTCCTGCTTGAAGAAGAGGCCATCAGTGGGTGAAGTTTAAAGCTCCTGTTGAAACTGAACTGAGTACATCATAATGAGAACATGCTTTCTCAGTGCCTTTAGATTGTATATTGTAACTAACCCATTGCCATACAGAAACTTTGGGGCAGCTCCTTACCTGGTGTAAATCCGCATAGCTCTATTGACTGTAATAAAGCTGCATGGTCTGAGAGTCTGGACCTTAGTGTCTGTCATTGTAATGCAAACCAGGGCCACTCAGAGCCAGCCAGAGACATCAGCCAGCAGGAGCAGAAGCAAGCAAAGCAAAGCAGGAACTGGATGGAGGGGGTAAAATGGGGGCTAAGTGGGCACCTCTACCCCCAGCACCCAGAACAGTGCAGGCTTGAAAGACTTCCCCTGCCCCACACTCAGAGCGAAGTCCAGCCAGCAGAAGCAGAATCAACTCCTTCAGCTGTCATTCCTCCCCTTCCCCTGCCAGCTCTGCTGCCTGGTTACAGGTGCAGGTCACAGGCTCCCGTGAATTTTTGTTTACTGCTTGTGACTTGTCCATGACTTGAACTAAAATTAACCATGACACAATGTTAACCTTCCTTATCACACTTGCGAATTGTTCATCCATCATTGATGTACAGCAGCTTCTGAGGTGGATCAGAGCAGCAAAGCTAAACAAGTTTAGACCAGAAATTGAATAATACCTTCTGCAGATCAGGCTATAGGGGGAAATTTAATTTATAATTACCCATGTTTAAATGTAACAGTGGCACTTGGAACAAATCCCCTATCTAGGAGAGACGTATTGAATCTCTAACCCTCAAGATATTGGCTAATTCTAGAATGTAAAACACCTTCAGGGCTACCCATTTACTTGAGAATTTCAGGGGGTTACCATGGCATGGTGGAGTAGGGCAAAGGAACGGTGAGTGGGTGGTGGAGGAGATGAGTAAAAACCACTGATTCATAGAGTCCAGGGTTGGAGGGGACCATTGTGATCATCTAGTCTGATCTCATGTATCACACAGGCCATAGACCTTCCCCAAAATAATTTCTTTTGAACTAGAGTATATCTTTAAAAAAAAAAATCCTCTTGATTTTGATTTAAAAATTGTCAGTGATGGAGAATCCACCTAATATCTCCTCCACCAGTAATCAGGCTCTGTTCTACCCGGCTGCCCCATCTCTTGCCAGGAGCCAGCAGCAGTCCAGTGACAGCAGAATAAGCTATGATGGGGAGAAGCTGGCACAAACATAAAAACATAAGAATTGCCAGATTAGATCAGACCACTGATTTACCTCATCCAGTATCCTGCTCATGAGCGGCCAGCATCAAGTGCTTCATGGAAAAGTGCACGGAACCCTACAGTAGGTAGTTACAGAATAAGGAAATTTGAATAGAAATTTTTGTCCTAACCCACAGTGACTAGAGGTTGGCTTATGCCCTGACACATGAGATCAGTTCCAAAACTCTTTGCTTTTGCTTTTTTAGCAGTTTTTGTAACACTGGATGCAACTTTGTACAGCTCTGTACAAACTCTGAAGGTGCAAGCAGTGGCAGGTGGGTGGGGACAGGCTAGTTTACTGAGAGAGAGGGCTCTCTTCCAGTGGTCATGGGGAAAGAGGCTATACTGAGCAGCTGAGAGAGAGTGGAGGAAAGAGGGAGAAGGGACTGCTGCAAGAAGGGATACAGAGGAGGAGAGATGCATCAATATAGCTAACTCACTCCCCTCCCTCACCATAGCACCCTAAGGATGAGTATGTATTTGAATGGTAGATGACCACAAGTGGTTGGGAACTTGAATTTACCTCTCTGAAAGAGCAGCTCTAGGATTGCAGCACCCTTAAGCACCATGCTGGGATGCTAGTTCAATACTGGCTGTAAAGTGCCACCTACTAAAGTGCTAGCACCACTTTTTGCAGCACCTAGATTTTGTCTTGGCAGTCTCCCTTCCCAGAACAGACTAGGCCCACCCTAAGTAGATTTGTGAGGTCCAACACACAACCAATGGCTGTAGGGAATTTAGGTCCTACAATGTGTGTTTTCCTCTACTAGAGAGTACACAAAAGTTAACTAGTAACCTCTGTTCTTCTTCGAGTGCTTGTTCATGTCAATTCAACGTGCATGGTAGCCGGAAGATTTTTCCCATAGCAGCATCCGTCGGATCGGCCTGGGTGCTCCCTGGAGTCAAGCCTCCATGGTGCTCAATATAGGGCCCTGCCGACCCTCCACCTCCTCAGTTCCTTCTTAACCACCAGTGATGGTTAGCTGGAATGTCCCATAGCCCTTGCTTCAGCAAGTGCCTCTATCTTCGTCATTTGTATATAGTTCATCTGTAGTTAGTTATTGTATAGTAGTAGTTTAGAGTTAGTTGGGGGGGTCTCACCCCCACTTGCGAATCCCCAGAGCCATGGTATGCTGCAGTCCCCGGGATTTAAAAACTGTAAGATCTGCGCTAAGCGCATGCCAAATAGCGACCCTCACGCCTCTTGTTTAAGGTGCCATGGGGAAGGTCACCAAAAGGACCGTTGTAAAATCTGCTGCGAGTTGTGTTCCAGAACTCTTAAAGAAAGGGAACAGTGGCTTAAAGTTCTACTTATGGAGGCAGGTCTCCACCCCAGTCGGATCCGGAGTCAGGGGACCCTGCTCCCAGCACATTCTCGTCGCTGCGGAGCACCCCGGCACCATCATCCCAGGAACCAGTGCCGAGAAAGGATTCTTCCTGAGATGCTCGGCACCGGCATGGTTCCTCCCACAACCACTCAGAGGGTAGGCACCGGTCTCAGTCGCCGGTGCCTCAGAAGAAAAAAGCCGGAGAGGATTCGTTCTCCCCCAGCCGAATCCAAGGAGCCGACGACTGTGAGACCCCAGTCAGGCCACAGCACTAGATCCCAGGGCAGGGCCGTGTCAACTCCTGGCCAGGCGAGGCAGTTGACTCCAGGCCCGCCATGTTTGCCAGACCCTAGTGGCCAGCAACTGCCACTCCCCTCGACACCAGAGGCTTTTGCGGCGGCTCAGGAGTTGCTGTGCCTCATGGTGCCATTCTCGCCCCCTAGGACAGAGGAGATACCAGCACCATCGGCACCAACCCACCCCCACGTGCAATTAAGAGGGAAGCTGGCGATGATGTCCCGGTACTCTCCTTCTCCATGGCATCCTCCGGCACCTGCTCCTCCAGCAAGAGAGCCCAGTCTGTCCCCGAACTCCCAACGATTGGTGCCCCGAAGTACGGCTCCGCCGTGGTCTTCCTTTTCTGAGACCTTGGAGTCCGACTCCTACTCCTACCACTCCGATAGGAGCAGTAGCCAGGAGGTCCAGGTCACGGTGGGAGAGACGGGCTTATCCGGCACCGTGGCCGCTGCGATGGCAGAATCCATCGCAGTGGCCCTTCTGGACTCCCTGGGCCTTCCACCAGAGCCAGGGGTCCTGCTCAGCGGTAGCTTTGGCCACCTTTATTCTGCCTTCGGCCAAGTGACCAGTCAGTGAGTTGCTACCACCTACGTCGATGCCATCGGCTGTGGCACCGTCACCAGCACTGGCATCAGCACCGATAGTGACTTCTGCACCATCAGCGGCAATGACAGCGATTCCGATACTGATTTCGGCACCTAGTTCGGAGCCGACAGCCCCGGCACCGAGGGGCATGGCACCATCAATGTCAGCACCTGCTCGGGACCCCCGAGAGTCATGGGACCCCTTGGGTGCTGACGGCAGGGAGCAGCTGCCGTTCATGGGGGCCTCCTCATCCTCGTTGCCGGACAAGGCATTGGCAGGCACTGCCATAGCCCCAGTGCTTGAAGACAGCAGGGTGTTACAACAATTGCTGCGCCGGGTTGCCCAGGCTCTGGGCATCAAGGCAGAGGATGTAGTCGAGGATTCTGATCCCATGGTGGATATCCTCACGCCCTCTGAATGTCTTCCTGTATTGTTCTGCCGCTCATAAAAACCATCGCGGACACCGCCAAGACCCTGTCCCGAAACAGGACTTTTGAAGGTACAGTCAAGGACAGTGCACCAGAGCAAGATCTGGATCCACCCCACCTTACCTTTTCATCCTGACTATCCCCTTTCTACTGTGCACAGTCCCGTATTAATTCAGACCACCAAGGGTGGGCTCAGGCTCATCCTAGACCTGCAAGAACTCAACAGGTTCATGAAGAAACTCAAGTTCTGCATGGTCTCTCTGGCCTCCATCACCCATTCATTGGATCCAGGAGACTGGTATGTCGCCCTCGACTTGAAGGATGCGTACTTTCACATATCAATAACTCCGTCCCACAGAAAATACCTCAGGTTTGTAGTGAACAACACCCACTACCAGTTCACAGTCCTCCCGTTCGGCTTGTAAGTGGCACCTCAAGTGTTCACCAAGTGCATGGCAGTCGTGGCCACGTTCCTGCACAGGCGACAGGTACAGGTGTTCCCATACCTCGACGACTGGCTGATCAAGGGCCAATCCAGGACTCAAATGGAGATGCAAGTCACCTTCATAAGAGCGTCTTTCCACGAGTTGGGCCTTCTGCTGAACGAGGGGAAATCAACACTGTCCCCAGTTCAGAGGATAGAGTTTGTGGGGGTGGTACTGGACTGAACACAGGCCAGGGCATTTCTCCCAGAAGCAAGATTTCAAGCCCTCGGCAACATCATTCGAGGTCTCAGGTAGTTCCCCACCACCACAGCAAGGAATTGCTTGAAACTTCTAGGACACATGGCCGCTTGTACCTACGTAGTACAACATGCCAGACTCAGACTTTGACCTCTTCAGTCGTGGATAGCGTCAGTGTATCGGCCAGTCCGGGACAGCTTGGACAGGATCGTAACCCTGCCTCACCTGGTACTCGACTCCCTCCTGTGGTGGCTCAACCCACAGGTAGTATGTGCAGGGGTCCCGGTTCACCAGTCCTTAGCCATATCTCTCCGTAGTGACGGATGCATCAGCCTTGGGCTGGGGAGCACATTTGGGAGACCTCAGGACACAAGGCCTCTGGTCTCAGGCGAAACTCACTCTCCACATCAATGTCGGAGAGCTGAGAGCGGTACGCCTGGCATGCCAGAATTTCCGAGCTCACTTGACAGGGAGATGTGTATCAGTCATGACAGACAACACCACAGCAATGTTTTATATCAACAAAGGGCGGGGGGGATTCACGCTCCTCTCTCCTGTGCCAGGAAGCCCTCATGCTGTGGGACTTCTATGTAGAGCATTCAATACACCTGAAAGCATCATACCTCCCTGGAGTACAGAACAAGTTGGCGGACTCTCAGCAGGTTGTTCCACGGCCACGAGTGGTCCCTTCGCCCGGATGTTGCAAACTCAATCTTCCATCAGTGGGGCTTTCCCCAGATAGACCTGTTCGCGACGCAACAAAAAGTGCCAGCAGTTTTGCTCTTTCCTGAATCACAGCCCGGGCTCCATCGTGGATGCGTTCTCCTCCCATGTGGAGGTCATCTCCTATACACGTTTCCGCCCATACCACTCGTTCACTAGGTGCTCCTCAAGGTACGGAGGGAGCAAGCTTTGGTGATATTGATAGCTCCAGCCTGGTCCCACCAGCACTGGTACACATCATTCCTGGAAATATCCATGGAAGCTCCAGTCACCCTGCCACTCTTCCCAGACTTATTAACTCAGGATCACGGCCGTCTCCAACACCAGAACCTCGAGTCGCTGCACTTCGCGGCATGGAAGCTCCGTGGCTGAATCCGATGGAGCGTTCTTGCTTGGATCAGGTTAGACAAGTCCTCCTTGGCAGCAGGAAACCCTCCATGAGGGCTACCTACCTTGCCAGGTGGAAGAGATTTTCAATCTGGTCGGCACAGCACCGTTCATCCCCGACTCTCGCCTCCATGCCACTTATACTGGACTATTTTCTCCATCTCAAGCAGCAGAGGCTGTCCATGTCGTCAATAAGGGTTCACTTGGCTGCCATCTCTGCCTTCCACCCAGGCGCAGAGGGCCGCTTGGTCTTTGCTAACCCTATGGTCAGCTGTTTCCTTAAAGGTCTCGACAGGCTATACCGACATGTCCGACAGCCTGTCCTGGCTTGGGACCTCAATCTGGTCATTTCCAGACTCATGGGACCACCCTTTGAACCTTTGGCGACATGCTCCCTGCTCTGTCTCTCTTTCAATGTGGCATTCCTGGTAGCAATAACCTCAGCCAGGAGGGTGTCTGAGCTCAAGGCCCTGACATCAGAGCCCCCTTACACCGTAAGGACAAAGTTCAGCTCAGGCCTCACCCTGCTTTCCTACCGAAGGTTGTGTCACAGTTTCACATCAACCAAGACATCTTCCTCCCAGTGTTCTATCCTAAGCCACACTCGACTGGCAGGGAGCAAAGGCTTCACTCTTTAGATGTCCACAGAGCGCTAGCCTTCTACATCGAGAGAACGAAGCCGTTCCAGAAGTCCATCCAGTTATTTGTGGCAGTGGCGGACAGAATGAAAGGTCTTCCTGTCTCTTCTCAACAGATTTTGTCCTGGATCACGTCCTGTATCCGTGAGTGCTACAAGCTGATGGGGGTTCCCACACTCCCAATCACTGCGCACTCCACCAGGGCTCAGGGCTGGTAAGAAGGAACTGAGGGGGTGGAGGGTCAAGAGAGCTCTATATTGAGCACCATGGAGGCACGACTCCAGGGGTGCCCAGGCCAACCCAATGGAGGCTGCTATGGGAAAAGTTTTCTGGCTACCGTGCATGTGCACACGCACACACCTGATTGGAATGGACGTGAACAACACACCTCGATGAACAACGGTGACGAGAAGGTGAGTAACCATTTTTCCCCCTGTATTGTGGGTGGTAGCTGCGCCAAGAAGGAAATGGGGTTTGATCTGCAAACCCTTACCCGTGTTGAAGTCAGTGGTTCTGTGACAGAATGCGCAGGACAGAACTTTTATTTTGTATATGGCAACACTCATTCTGTCTCTTTCACTTCCCCCCAGCCTTCATTATTCTTATGGTTGAGGACAAAACTGATGCTAGGTAATTTCAGCCAATGGGTTTTTTTTTTTTTATTATTTAAGACAAAACAAACACCACTTTTCATTTAAAGTATTGGTCACTGTCACATTAAGACATAAATATATTTCAAGGTCATGGCAACCGGTCCAGATTCTGGCCTTTGTTAAGGCTCTTTTGTGGTGTTCTGGTGCCTTAAAACAACCTTAAAGGTAGCTTGACCAGCTAACTTGGGAGTTTCCTGGCTCTTGTGTAGGGAGTGCTGCTGGAGAAAGTGGGGGAGGGTGATTGGACCACTGCTGTACTCCGCTGATCCATGATTGTCCAACTGGCCCTTTGGGGGCTGGTGCTGCTAGTGTAATTTAAGCAGTCCTGAGACTTTAAAAGAATGGAGAATCAGGCTCAATGCTGTTTAATTTGGTGCTAGTGGAGAGTGAAATCCCAGGTTCAAAATGAATATTTATATATCCTTCCCAACAAAGTTAAGAAAGCAAGTAGCTCTGTCTTTGAAACAAGACCTAATTGTAAATTAACTAATATTTAGTTATAAAGATTTGAATGTATAAAGAGAGAGCTAAATGATTTTTCCCATAAGCAGCCTGCTTTAGGTGACTGGGAGTGTGTTCTAATTGTGGTCCCTGACAAGCGTACCTTTGGTTAAAAAGAAAAATGCATGATAAGACTCATGAGGATCTGAAATTTAAGTGCAACTTGATGTTATCATAGGAGAACACTTTCTCTTTGCTTCCTCAGGTTATGCCTTTTTTAATGTAATGCATCACTCAGGGTACGTCTACACTTACCGGAGGGTCCGGCGGCAGGCAATCGATGTTCTGGGATCGATCCCGGAAGTGCTCGCCGTCGACGCCGCTACTCCAGCTCGCCGACAGGAGTACGCGGCATCGACGGGGGAGCCTTCCTGCCGCGTCTGGACCGTGGTAAGTTCGGACTAAGGTACTTCGAATTCAGCTACGTTATTAACGTAGCTGAATTTGCGTACCTTAGTCCGAAGTGGGGGGGTAGTGTGGACCAGGCCTCAGGGAATTTCAAACTTACTCCTCATTCCACACAAATTCATTGTACGAACACTAAACTTTTTCTAAGCATCTGAAGGTTTTATTAATAAACTGTAACCCTTTAAATGCTACTGGAAGCCTTTTTAATTAAAATGACCATAATGTTTCAATGTCAGACTCTCAGCTATTGCTGTAGAATTTGAGCATTTTTGGAATTGATTTCTGTTCTTCTAGAACCAGTGAAACATACAGGCAGAGTAGCTGAATAACTAGATGTTGAAAGAGCCTATTTCTTTAAAGATTAGCTTTTGATCTTCTCATTGCTGCAGAGAAGGTGAATTCATCATTCATTTCTGGCAGTGTTTCCCTATTTTAGCTTGATTCCATGCTGTTATTCTTTTAATTCTAGAAGTATCTCTTTCCTCTGAGGGAAAGCAGATCTGGTTGAACGTTGCTCACCCTGACAGATAAAGATGTGCTGAACATCTAGCTATGCTGCCAGCATTTTGTGCACATACATTTCTGTAAGGGGGTGACAGTTTTTCCCAGTGAGATGTATAATTTGCATATGGGGGCAGGCACTTCAGCACTGTAACGCAAAGTTACTTTATCACCAACGCTTGAGGTGATAGTGCATAGAAACACAGGCAGTAATTTGTGTGGACATTTTCACTAAAGAAAATTTAGGGAAAAGGTTGGATAAAAAATTGAGCAAAACTTTTTCCATCCCCAGATCTCGTGAAGATGTGTAGTCATAGCTTGTGTTCAGCATCTTCCCCATCACAAATGTTCACAACCTCAGTGTTCTGTTTGACTTTTTTCTCTCTCTCTCTCTCTCTCTCTCTCATCTTCCCATATCCAGACTTGCATCAAATTTGGTTGCTCTATCTTGTACATCTTTACTATTAGTCCTTTTCACTCTACCACTACTGCTAAAATCCTTGACTGCTCCTTAGTTATACCTTGCCTTCAATGTAACTATGGAATTCATACCCCTATTACCAATCAACCAAATCCTGAAGTCCCTACTGTATACCAGAATCTGATATCTGTCATTGTCTACCATGGAATTTCTCCAATATAATTAAGATCAGTGTTCATTCAGGCAAAATGCTGTGCCAAATCCTGAGCCTACGCAGGTGGTATTTGGGCAATTTTTTTATTGATGTCAGTCAAATCCTGAACTCAGTTCTGACTCAAGCAAAGGTTTTGTGAGTAAAGTCTTTGGGAGATTTGCTTGAGTTTGACTTCAGAATTCGGCCCATCCAGTGACAACTATTTATTGCAACATTCTGTAAATAACTATCCACCAAGACACAGCATAAAGGGGAGCCTTGTAGACATGGGAACATTTCTACTGTGCATGCTCAGTATCCAATCTTCAAATGGTCACATCTTTGTTTAATCAAAACTAATTTGTTTTCACACTTGGCCTCAGTGAGGCCATGTTAAGTTTCAAACTTCAGCCATTTTTTTCAGTAGTGCTGTCTAAAAGAGTGAGATGATAATTTTTTGTGATGGGAAAATGTATTTATTTTTCATTTTCTCATAACTTAAATGTGGCTTAAAGGATTTTGGATCAAGCATGGAGAATTTCAGCTGCAAAGGTGAATGGTTCAGAAAGTTATGAACATAAAAACAAGACCATATCATAGTAAAATAATAATAATATAGAACTTCTTATCAGTAGCTCTCAAAACACTTTTACGAATGAGGTAACAAAAATCTTTATGCTACTGTAACTACCAAGTTCTCACTATACTTTAACTATTGGTAATAGCATACATATTTTACTAAATAAAAATAGGACTAATTATTCAACAAGTTATCTTTAACACTGTGAACTAGCAAGACTAGATGACTGGTAAGTGGTTATGGACCCTTTCACTGCTATGTCAATGGTTTAAATTCACCCAGAACTAGTAGTGACAGATTATCTTTATTGTATTAGTTGTTCGGTGGCTGTTCAATTACTTAAGCAAAATGAGTAGGTGATTTCAGTCCAGTTTTTATTTAACAGGTGTCCACATCACAATAATTGGCATCCTTGTGTCACTCTTATTGGAGTAAATTTATATGGACTGGGTAGACCCCTATTCCCTTAGAAGCGCTGTCTTCAGACCACAGTTGGGCCATGCTAACAGGGTAAAAAATAGGGAACTACCCGTCTTGTACTTATTTCGTGAGTAAGTGGAGCTGCAGTTGCTGTCAGTCTGGAACTTGTCACTAGCACCAATACATGCGTTTTAATTTTATTGTATTTATAAAATAAATCTGCTCTGAGTTCCTTTCACATATGGAAAGGCTGTAGCATAGTGTAGTACAGTAGAAGACAGATGATTCTTTCCTGGGGTTCAAGCCAGTGTGTCCGAACCAATATTTTTCTGTGTACTATTCATTAGTGATTTGAGGGATATTTATTCACTTTATATGTTCTGTTCCAGTGATCCACCATTTTTCAACAAAGGAGCGGCGCGTGCGAGCGATAAAGGAGATGGCTCGCACCTTGAGAGTAGGTGGCCAGATGATGATATACGTGTGGGCAATGGAGCAAAAACGGCGAAAATTTGAAAAGCAGGATGTCTTTGTTCCTTGGAATCCTTCACCACCTTCCTGGACCTTGAGTAACACTTGTTCGCGTGGAATACAGAAATCAATTAATCAAAAGGACAAAAGGCTGGCTTTGGACCAACACTCCCCTAAGTTAGCTGGCACTTTAAAAGTACACAGGCAAGCAAGAAGTTCATCCTTTGTGGGGGAGAAGGAAACCACACACAACTTATTTGAAAAATCCCTGAGATGGTCTCTCTTTTCAAGATCACTTGATTCAATATTGGACTTGAGTAATCAGTGGCACCAAAGAGAGCTTAGCACATTTTCCAATGGCAATATTCAGCTGGATGAATTAAACAGGGGAAAGCTTTTTGAAAAAATCAGGCAAGGTGGCTTCATGAAGCATATTTCCAACTTGTCTTTGCGTTGCAGGCAGAATTCTGAAGATAATGCTTCTGAAGTAGCTGTAGAACCAGGGTCACCTATGATATGTCACCCAGTGCCTTTCAAAAGTTGTTATTCAGAATTAGGCCAGGACACTAAGCAGCCCCCAGTGTCTCCAGCTATAATTCATGACTGCAGCAGAGTGTGTTTACCTGACCTGGTTTCCCATCAAAAAGATGTCAAACAGCAACTTAAAATAGATTATCACCCAAAACAATCAGCTTTCCACCAACTCCAAAACAGAAGGAAAACAGACAGCTCTCTACAGGATACCAATAATTATTGTTCCATGGCCACATGGAACAAACAGCCGCAAAGGAGTCCTAATGGGGCTTGTCTTAGGTACTACCATGTTTTTAAAGAAGGGGAGTTGGTTGAACTGATAGAACATCATGTTCCTGAGCTACATGTTATTCATTCATACTTTGACCATGCAAATTGGTGTGTGATTGCAGAAAAGATTCACGTGTGGAAGATCTAGGGGAAGATTTTCAAAGGCACAAGTGCCTGACTGCATTTGAAAGTCAATGGGAGTTCGGTGCTTGGTGCCTTTGAAATTGTCCCCCAAGCTTTTTATCCCCATCTTGTGCTTTGACTCTCTGTGTGACTTTGTTTCTTTTGTTCTGTACTTGACTGTCACAGTCATATACCCTTTTAAAATCATTTTATAGAAACGTTTCCTTCTATAATTGTAATTTCAGGTTGGATGCATTTTAAGAGCTTTTTCCATGGCTTTTTAACAGTAGCTGTCAGTTTTGGTTTTTGTTGTTTTAGAATAGTTAAAATGCATTTATAAGTTTTCCCATTGGGATGTTTTTATATGGATATTGAAGATGTTTGTTACTCATTTATAATAATTTATTATCTTTAATGTCTTTTTATATTTAAAATGTATTGTGCGTTGAGGCTTGGAGTAATACAAGGCTGATGGTACTTTTAAGAAGGATTCATTATTTTATTACAGTCTGCCTGTCATTCTATATGATACCTCAAGTCACAGTAGAGAGAGTCCTCATAAAAGAAGTACCAGGTATATATAACCCAAGTTCCAGAGACAGTAGCTGGGGACACCCTGTCAGGTAAGTTTAAGACAGCTCATCTGTTGCCCCCTAACTGTCACAGTCAAGAATACAATGGACCTACTCAAGTATATATCACAATATAACCTTCCCTCCCCCCAACACAAATACATCTTAAATCTGTGTATTTCTCTGAGTTTGACATGTACGTTCAAAACGAAAATCCTCTTCTCTGTCACAAAATCTGGGAGAAGAATCAAAGGAATTCTTAATAAGCCATTTCAATCGCTAAAATGAATGATAATACAGAAAAATGCTTGGATGACAGGTGAATGCAAGGAAATAGTATTTATCAACACTAGCATGCAATAGTTATGCTTTTAAGACTTTTTTCATCAATAGACAGTCTTTTACAAAGGAGGTAAGTTTCATTATTCCTGTTTTACAGATAGGGAAACTTGCTCAAAGCCACATAGCAGGTCAGTGGCAAAAATCATCACTTATTGCTGTCCCTAATGGTCACTGTTTTAGGTGGTTTGTGTTCTTGTTCAAAGGTTTTCACTAGTTTCTTTTCTTTGGGTTCTGGAATCACCAAACCAAAAAGTAATCCTATTTTCTGGGGAAAGACACCGTCATGTCCAATGCCTTTGCAAATTCTTAATGTGTCTTACTAAGAAATTAGCCTGATGTATATTGTATCTTAAAGAGTAGTAAGGAACTGTACAGTCATCTGAATGTTTTTAATGTAACTTTAATTCAGTTTGGCTGTAATATCGCTAATGAAATTTTCTCTACTTCCTGAAATAGAATTTATGTAATCTGCAGAGTACTGTACTACATATTATATTTGCAGGGAAAGAGACTGCATAATCTAATTGGTCTCTTCCATCTATAGTGTCTGTTTCCACAATACTGGGCTTTTTCCCATGATGTTAGTACTTTTCTGCAAATGAACAAAAAATCATTATTCGCTTCAAAATATAAATACAGTTATAATTATTTTATATCATTGTTCCACAGTGAAAGGATTTTAATAGTTTCCCCTACTCCCTAATGTGACTTTATAATGTATTAAGTGGCAGTGATGTCATTATACTTTACAGACTTTCACTAATGTGTCATCCATTTTCCCATTGTTTAACAGATTGTTAACCTGCAGAAAAGCTATGTATAAGTGTGTTTGTCTGGAGCAGCCAATCCCTCCCCTGAACTCTGGTATCTCCAAAGCAATCTGATCCATCATTCTCCTAGCAAATGTTCAATCCTCCCAGACACCAACTAAAGTATCTCAGCTTGACTTTCTTCTCCCAATTACAAAGTTGCATCCTGCTGCTCCTAATAAATGGTACCATCCACCCCAGCAACCAGTTGTCTCCCTCCCTGCTCCAAAATGTGATATGCTACCATCTGATTTCTAATACTTCTGGTCCTACTCCTGTTCCTCCTCCCCTAGACATGTGCCTGAACAGGACCCGTGTGACAGATGGTAGCCAGCTTATCTTAAAGGAATTTTATCTTCTGTAGAAATACTTAGGATTCTAGCAACTTTTATTCTTTGTGTGCGCTTCTCAGAGAAATTAATTTCTCTATCTTGAGCAAGGGCCTATCTTCATGTGCATGGTGCTACTAAGAATGTTCATTAGTCAGCCTTAGAGAAGAACAGTAAATAATGACTTTTGGTCCAGTGCTGAAAAGTGGTGAGTGCCTTCGACTCCTATGAAGTCCAGGGGCAGCTGAGGGTACTTAATCCATCACAAATGATGCTCAGCACCTCACAGGATAGGGCCCCAATTATGTGAACTTTGCAGGAGAGAAAATAAAAACAGCATTAACATGAACAGAGGAAAATGGATATTGCCCTATAATATTGCCTAATATCAGTGCACGTTTAGAAACACTCACTAGCCGAAACTGCCATTTAAAAAGGAGTATGTTTTCTGTGGTTACCATTGACAAAGCCCAAGAATCAGTTACCTCAGGATTTACCACTTTCTCTGTGCTCACCACAAAGCCTCCTTTATCTGGAATCCCCAGGGCCTGGTTACAGGAGCGGAGGGAGGAGGCGTTGGGAAATGCTGACCTAATATTTGGTGTTATGTTAACCATTTGAAGAAGTGCTTAGTTCTTCTGAATGGTGTTTTTTCATGTGTGTGTGTCCTTTGATAGGACAACATCCCTTTGCTTTTCTGCACTGAATTTTAGAATCTAATTATTATTCAAATTCCCTCTTTTGAGACCATAGTAATAGAATTAATATATTGATTTACTTTTTTCACTCTCATTCCACAGTACTACAATGCATCCTTACTTTGTTGTATCAGCTGAACTATGGGATTTCACTACAAACCAAAACCTAAGAAAGAAAAAGGTAACCCAGATCTGTCCTTCTCTCAAGCTGGAATATCCCAAGGGAGTGGTCATTTGTAGCCATTGAAACCTTGTTCATACCAGAGACATTTCCCAATGTTGCTAACACCATTTCAGTTCCACCAATGATGACAACAGTGGGGGCCCTTGCATAGGCAGACCATTAGCTGCCACTACCATTTTTAATAAGTGTGTAATCTAGTCCAGTGGCTCTCAACCTTTCCAGACTACTGTATCCCTTTCAGGAGTCTGATTTGTCTACCCCCAAATTTCACCTCACTTATCAACTACTTGCTTACAAAATCAGACCTAAAAATACAAAAGCGTCACAGCACACGATTACTGAAAAACTGCTTACTTTCTCATTTTTACCTTATATCCACTGGAATATAAATCTTGTACTCACATTTCAGTGGATAGTATATAAAGCAGTACACAAGTAAGTGTATGAAATTTTAGTTTGTACTGACTTCAGTAGTAGCCTGTTGTAAAACTAGGCAAATATCTAGATGAGTTGATGTACCCCCTGGAAGACCTGTGTACCCTGGTTGAGAACCGCTGATCTAGTCATATTGAGATGAGGTCTAACTGACACATGATTGGCCGTCAGTAGCTCCTCTACAAGAGGGTACCCAGTGTTGCTAACATTGATGAAGCTGAAACAATGTTAGAAACTGTTTTTTGTTGGGTTTTTTTGTTTTTGTTTTTAATTCTCTAGCATAGATGGGATGGATGATTGTGAGATTTCCATAAAGGACTTTTACCTGCTGGGTAAAATTCTGCCCTGTCCTAATTGTCTACAGATTGGCTAGTAGCTAATCCCACTTGATCATATCTAAAGCTTTCTTTGCATCACTGGAAAAAGCTCAAACTACAGTACCGTTCATCTTTGTTCCTCATATCCTACAATATTCAAAATTGTTCAAGTATTATGTGGTAGGAAACACCCTTGGATGATAACTATTTGATTTGGTTAATAATTTTCTGCAAGGTTTTCTGTGATCTAGTTGGGTGTCTTTTAACCAGTATCTTGCCATCTGTCCTAATTAGTATTTACTGGCCTATTGTTGTCATGTATCCTGGGGGTCGCTGCTGACTTTTCAAATTAAGATCACCAAAGGAACTGGAAATGGAAGAGACCTGTTGGGTCACCTACTCTGTCCTCCCATGTGAATTATTCATGATCTGTGTTAGAGATTCCAACTTCAGGGTAATATAAAGAACATCAAATAACATTGCAATTAACTAGTGTTTGAAATGCAAATAACATTGATGAGTATACCTCTCTTCCTTTAGGATCTGACTCTTGCTGCCTCCTATAAAGCACTTTTTTCCCCCTTCTTTGACTGGGCTGTTAATTTCCTTTCCTTCATTCTTACCCACTTTTGGAAACTGAACATTTTCCAGGTATGTTCTTCCCAGGGGCATTCCAGCTGGAAGAAGCACAAAAAGCATTATATATATATAAACACTTCTTGAAATGTACAGTTTATAAGTATATCTCTCTTCTAATTACTAGAGCTCTGTGAAATGTTCTGAGCCATTTCGCATGGGCACATTTTGAACAAGGAACCTAGCTTGCCTCTGGCTGAATCTCACTGCAAGCCCATATAGGGAGTCTTTTAATTCAATAGGACTGTGCCCATATACTTGGTCAGTGTTCACCGGTAGTGGCTATAGGGTGCAGTTTTAATGCAGCTGCACAGCTGTAATCTTAAGCAAAAAAAAATCCTTCTTGGAATATACTAGATCTCTGCATGCATTAGGACAGCGGATCTGAGGCTCTAGTTCATGACCACTGATGGTCCACAGATGAAGACTCCTTTCTTCTTGCCATCTGTAAACTATCACATTAGAAGGAAATAAAAATCCTTTCTAAATATGCATTTTCTATATAAGAAATAATGGAGTAGTTCTTCGAGTGCTTGCTCATGTCCATTCCATGTTAGGTGTGGACATGCACCGGGGCTGGAAGTTTTTCTCTCAGCAAGATCCATAGGGGACCGGCTCTGGCGCTCCCTGAAGTGACGCCTGCATGGCGCTGTATAGGGGGTGCCATCGGCTCCCTCCACCCTCAGTTCCCTCTTGTCACCAGTGACGGTGCTAGAACATCTGTTGCTTCGGCTAGCATTGTTTCGTTTTCTGTTCTTGTGAACTTTGAAAACCTGTAATATAGTTGTATATAGTTAGTAGTTTCTTTAGTCACCCTTAGTAGTTCTCAACTTTTCGTTAGTCCCAAATGGGACTCAGCCAGGGGATGGGGCATGCCCTTGTCTCCAGGCTATAAGCCCTGTGATCGCTGCAAACGGCCTATGCCCGTCAGCAATCCACATACCAGCTACCTAAGGTGCTTAGGCGAAGGGCACATAAGTGACAGGTGCCGTATCTGCAAGTCCTTTAAACCTAGGACGAAGAAGGAGCGCGATATCTGTCTAAGAGCGCTCCTAATGGAGTCACTCACTCTGGCACTGGAGCAGCGGTCCGACTCCATGTGCAGTGCTCCCCTAGTGCTGTCCGTGAGCCGGCACCAGTCTCCCTCCATGGCTCCGGTGAAGAAGCTGAAAAACACAGGGAGGGAAAGATCTACCTCCTGTAAGGGAAAGGAGAGGGGTGGGGTGAGCCACAACCCGTGCCGGGCAGCTCAACGCCCCCATTGGGAACTCGGGCCCCAGCTCAAGTCAAGCGGAGCAGCCTGTCCCATGCTTTGCCTGCGACCCCAGATAGCGGTGCAGGCCCTAGCCAGCTTCAGGTGCCGTCGACGCTCAAAGCTCTTCGAGCAGCTCAAGAGATCCTGACGCTCCCGGTGCCACCCACACCGGCTCCCGCAGTATCCCGGTCTTGGGGAAAACCCATGTTGGGACCTATGTGTGAGTTTTCGTCTCAGCGGCACCATTCCCCATTGAAAGGGACATCCCACTGGTGTTCGCCTGCCCGAAGTCGTCACGCCTCAGGACTGGAGAGGCAGGCTCAGCGGAGCCCTCTTTGGTCCCCGCACTGGGGGCACCGATAGAGGGATTCGAGGTGTACCTTGCCAGTAGATTGGCGCAGACCCTCTGAGGCATGCGCCACCCGGCAAGAACTCTGGGACCAGCCCCGACCATCTCCAAGGGCCCAGGACCGATCAGACACCAGAGACTGCCAATCGCCAGGTTGTCATCACCTGTCTCCAAGAAGGAGGTCGCCCTACTCAGGACGATACTCCCAGCAACTGGCCTGTAGTAGCTCCCGGTCCCATTCGACATCCCAATACTGGTCAAGTAGTGTGAAGCATGGTTCACCGGGTATCCGCCGCAGATCCACCGAAAAACGTCGGTCCCTGAGAGCCCGACCAAATCAGTGTCGCTCGGACAGGTCGGCTTTGGGATGCAGCAACCAGCACCGGTTGGACAAGAACCACCACTCAGCGCAATTCTGGTCGCCCAGTACTGACCGTTCCGCTGGTAGCCCCAGCTCGGAGCAAGGTTCCCTGACTGCGGGACAAGCCCCAGTACCAGCGATGCCGACTACATTATAGGTACCAAAACCTGTCCAATGGCCCCAAGCGCAGTGGCCGGTGCCATGGTATCCGTGGAACCCTTGGGCGTTCACCCAACCTTCCCAGGCTGCCTGATCAGTGTCGGGAGCCTCGGAGAGGCCAGCTGCATATCCCGTCCCCCTCCGGTGCTTGAGGCTTCGGGGGGTAATACCCCACAAGTCCAGGAGGACCCAGGGGAGCAAGCTGCTGGACCACCAATGAAAGTGGAGGTTCCTGCAGCATTGTCATTGCCGGACAAGGCTATCACAGCGCTCCCTCACCCAGTTCCTAAGGATGACGCCAAAGCACACCAGGGACTTTTGAAGAGGGTCACTTCTAACCTGGGGCTTCAGGTAGAGGAACTGGAAGAGCCCTAGGACGGTCTGTTTGACATCCTCGGCTCCTCCCAGGGTAGCGCTACCCCTTCATGAAGGGGTTTCTAAGATCACCGATGCCCTGTGGCAGACCCCCTGGCCCCTATCTCTAAAAGGGCAGAATGCAAATACTTCGTGCCAACCAAAGGGCCTGAGTACTTCTACTACCACCCAGCCCCTAATTCCCTTGTGGTTGAGGCGGTTAACCACAAGGAGAGGCAAGGACAACCCCGGGGCCACCCCCAAAAATAAAGACTTACGGAGGCTGGATCTCTTTAGATGTGAGGTTTATTGGTCTTCCAGCCTTCAGCTGAGAGTGGCCAACCACCAAGCCCTCCTTGGCCGATATGACTTTAATATGTGGCAAGCCATGGCAAGTTTGAAGGGTCACTCCCAGAGTCTTCCAAGAAGGAGTTCCAAGTGATCCTCAATGAGGGCACGACCGTGGCCAGGGTGGCCCTCCAGGTAGTATTGGGTGCTGCTGATGCTGCTGCCCACACCATGGCTTCTGCTGTCTCTATGCGGCGAGGCTCCTGGCTGCTCCTCTCTGGGTTGCCCACCGAGGCCCAGCAGTCATTGCAGGACTTGCCCTTCGACGGCAGTGCCCTATTTGCAGAGCAAACAGACAGCAAGTTGCATGGCCTCAAGGACTCCCGCACCACCAAGAAAACCCTGGGTCTCTACGTCCCAGCCCCAGTGCGTAAGCGGTTCAGACCGCAGCAGCCTGAGAGCCAGGAGAGTCAGCCGTGGCAGTACCAGCCCCACAAACGAGCCCAGGGCTACAAGCACCACCTGAGCCACCTGCCTCCATCCTCTGCCCAGTAGGGATCGACCCGCAACAAGCAAGGGGCCAAATGTTAGTTTTGAGGGTGTGCCTGAGAGCGACCTACCAGACTATTCCCTGGATCCACTTTTCCCTTTTACTCCCTGCTTGGACCACTGTAACTTCATACCGCTGGGTCCTCAACACAGTGAAGCAGGATTATACCCTACAGTTCCTTTCTACCACCCCTTCCCACCCGCCTTCCCTGTCCCTCTTCAGGGACTTCTCTCATGAGAGCCTCCTAGCACAGGAGGTAAAGCGGTTGCGCCAGCTGGGTGCGGTGGAAGAAGTTCCTCTAGAGTACAGGAACAAGGGGTTGTATTCTCAGTACTTCTTGATCTCAAAGGCCAAGGGCGGTCTATGGCCCATCTTCGACCTGCGAGACCTCAACAAGTACCTAAAGAGGCTAAAATTAAACATGGTGTGTCTGCTTCTGTCATAACTATAAAGGGAAGGGTAACAACCCTCCTGTGTACAATATTATAAAATCCCTTCTGGCCAGAGACACCAAAGTCCTTTTACCTGTAAAGGGTTAAGAAGCTCAGGTAACCTGACTGACACCTGACCCAAAGGACCAATAAGGGGACAAGATACTTTCAAATCTTGGGGCGGGGGGGGAAAGAGAAGGCTTTTGTTTGTGCTCTTTGTTTTGGTGGTGTTCGCTCTTGGGACTAAGAGGGACCGGACATCAATCCATGCTCTCCAAATCTTTCTGAACAAGTCTCTCATATTTCAAACTTGTAAGTAATAGCCAGGTAAGGCATATTAGTTTCTTTGTTTTTCTCAACTTCTGAATGTTCCTTTGCTAGAGGGAGGTATCCCTGTTTTGCTGTAACTTTGAAACTAAGGCTAGAGGGGGTTCCTCTGGGCTCTGAATCTGATTACCCTGTAAAGTTCTTTTCCATCCTGATTTTACAGAGATGATTTTTACCTTTTCTTTTTAATAAAATCCTTCTTTTAAGAACCTGACTGATTTTTTCCATTGTCCAAAGATCCAGGGGTTTGGGTCTTTGATCACTTTGTAACCAATTGGTTAGGATATTATTCTCACACCTCCCCAGGAAAGGGGGTGTAAGGGCTTGGGGGGGATATTTTGGGGGAAGAGGAACTCCAAGTGGTCCTTTCCCTGTTTCTTGTTAAATCACTTGGTGGTGACAGAGTACCAGGTTTTAACCTAAGCTGGTAGAAATAAGCTTAGGGGGCTTTCATGTGGGTCCCCACATCTGTACCCTAGAGTTCAGAGTGGGGAAGGAACCCTGACAGCTTCTATTATCCCCTTCCTGGATCTGGGAGACTGGTATGCCACCCTCGACTTGAAGGACTCATACTTCCACATAGCGATCTTTCAAGGACACAGACGCTTCCTTCCAGTTTCCAATCCTCCCATTTGGTCTGGCGACAGCACCGAGGGTGTTTATAAAGTGCATGTCAGTGGCAGCGGGTTACCTCCGGCACCGGGCCATCCAGATCTACCCGTACCTCGATGACTGGCTTGTCAAGGGCAGCTCCAGGTCTCAAGTCTAAAGGGATGTTGCAGTACTTCAAGCCACGAGCCGCTCTCTGGGCCTACTGGTAAATGACAAAGTTAATGTTCGTGCCAGTGCAGAGGATAGAGTTTATCGGAGCAGTCCTCGACTCGACCTGCGCCAGAGCATTCCTGCCACTGGAAAGTTTCCATATGTTGACGAACCTCATTGCAGAAGTCTCTGCATTCCCTCTGACTACAGCCAGGGTCTATCCGCGCTTGCTGAGCCACATGGCAGCGTGCACTTACGTGGTCCGCCATGCCAGGCTCCGGATGCAGCTCCTGCAACAATGGCTGGGGATGCTCTATTTCCAGTCCCTCTGGAAAAGATTTTTACCACTTCCCAGGCGATACTTACTTTGCTGCAATGGTGGACCGACCTCAAGACAGTCCTGAAGGGGGTTCCATTCAACAACCCTCCTCACTCCATCGAGCTGATGTCGGATGCCTCGGACTTCGGCTGGGGTGTGCATCTCGGCGTCCTCCAGACTATGGGGATGTGGTCCCCCGAGGAGGCGCAGTTGCACATAAACATCAAAGAGCTCCGAGCAGTCCGGCTGGCGTGCAGAGTCTTCCTGCCCCACCTGTTGGGCAAGGTGGTACGAGTCCTGACGGACAACACAGCCTCGATGTTCTACATCAACAGGCAAGGAGGAGCACGTCCGTTGACTCTCTGCCAAGAGGCACTCCGTTTCTCAGACTTCTGCATCAGCCGCAAAATCCACCTGGACGCTTGTCACCTTCCCGGCGTTGGGAATATGCTGGTGGACCAGCTCAGCAGGCAAGTCTCCTCTCACCATGAGTGGTCACTCTATACAGAGGCAGCCTGCATCATCTTCCAAAGGTGGGGAACTCCCCAAGTGGACCTGTTTGCTACCAGACAGCACAGGAAATGCCACCGGTTTTGCTCTCGGCAAGGTCTGAGCAAGGGTTCCCTCTCCAATGCCTTCCTCCTGTTGTGGTCAGGGAGCCTGATGTACGCGTTCTCTCCGATTCCACTCATCAGTATGGCCCTGGCAAGGATCAAGAGAGACAAAGCACAGGTTGTGATGATCGCCCTGGTGTGGCCTCGCCAGCATTGGTTCGGCACGCTCATGAACTTGTCAGCGGTCCCTCCCTGGGCCCCGCCCAACTGACTGGACTTGCTGTCACAAGACCACAGTTGGTTCTTACACTCCAACCTCGGCTCCCTCCACCTCTCGGCATAGATGCTGCATGGCTGAACCCGGAGGAGTGGACCTGTTCGGAAGGAGTCCAACAGGTCCTCCTGGAAAGTAGGAAGCCCTCAACTAGACTGACTTACCTGGCCAAGTGGAGGAGGTTTTCCCATTGGGTGTGCAAACGTGGCATCTCTCCCTCGCGTTCCTCCATACAGGCTGTCCTGGACTACCTGCTCCATTTGAGGAACCAGGGCCTGGCACACTCTTCCATTAGAGTGCATCTCGCAGCCATCTCCACTTTTCATCCAAGGCCAGACAGTGTTTTCTCATGTCATGACGGTCAGATTCTTGAGAGGGCTTGAGAGGCTCTTCCCACAGGTACGGGCTCCCATCCCACAGTGGGATCTTAACTTAGTCCTCTCTAGGCTCACTGGCCCGCCCTTTGAACTGCTGGGTTCCTGCTCCCTTTCCCACCTGTCATGGAAGGTCGCATTACTGGTGGCGATGTTGGCGAAACGGGTCTCCGAAATTAAAGCCTTGACCTCAGAGCCTCCGTATGTGGTCTTCTGCAAACATTAAAGTTCAGCTGCAGCACCACCTGGCCTTCCTGCCAAAGGTGGTCTCCACCTTCCATATGAACCAGGACATCTTCCTCCTGGGGTTCTATCCCAAAGTGTATGAGACCAGTGAAGAGAAGCGTCTTCACGCCCTGGATAGCCGGAGGGCCTTGGCTTTTTACTTGGAGCATACCTGCCTTTCCATAAATCAACCCAATTCTTCATCGCTACAGCGGACAGGATGAAGGGTTACTCGGTGTCCTCGCAGAAGATTTCCAGTTGGATTACCTCCTGTATAAGGACCTGTTATGACCTGGCGGGGGTTCTGCCGCGGCTGATTGTCAGAGCCCACTTGAAAGCGCAGGTGTTTTCGGCAGCCTTCCTCGCGCACATCCGTATCCAGGACATCTGTAGAGCCGCAACGTGGTCCTCTGTCCACAAGTTTACCACTCATTATGCCATCGCTCAGCAAGCCAGGGACGACGCTGGTTCGGCAGAGCTGTGTTGCAATCTGCACGTCCGTGAACTCCTACCCACCTCCAGGGGTACTGCTTTGGAGTCACCTAATATGGAATGGACATGAACAAGCACTCGAAGAAAAGACAGTTACCTTTTCTGTAACTGGTGTTCTTCAAGATGTGTTGCTCATGTCCATTCCACAACCCACCCTTCTTCCCCACTGTCGGAGTTTCCAGCAAGAAGGAACTGATAGTGGGGGGAGCTGGCGGCACCCCTTACACCGCGCCATGCGGGCTCCTCTCCAGGGGGCGCTAGAGCCGGTCCCCTATAGATACTGCTGAGGGGAAAACTTCCTGCACCGGTTCATGTGGGGAGCACACGCACCTAATATGGAATGGACATGAGCAACACATCTCGAAGAACACCAGTTATGGAAAAAGTAACTGTCTTTTACTCCAGGGCTGTCTGATATCACTAGCAAGAAGGGAAATGTTCATGAGAGAAGCAATCTGTTAAGATGTGGGCTCTCCTAGGCTAAAAGATCGGTATTTTTTTCTACATTTTTCCCAGCTGGATCAAGAGAGCTCCAGACAACTTTGCTACAATGCTAATTGAAAATGGCTTTTATTGCACAATGGCATGTGACCTTTTAACAAAAACAGAAACCAGCTTGAAATGCACAGTGAACAGCAGCCTGATGAGTGTCAGAAATAGCTACAAATCAGTGATTTTCAGCCTTTTTGAGTTGGAGCCTCCCACTAATTGCAGTGAATTGGCCTGTGACTGCCCCTCCCATCAACATATTCCTATCCCTGCTTCTATTTCTTCCTTCCCGTTTGGTGCGTGCTTGTCCAGGAAACCATCTGCTCTTGCTCCCCGCTCCCATTTACTGACAATCAATAGAAACATTTAAAGTTCAGTTGTAAAGCAGCTGGGGGTCATGCTCTCCCGCAGCTAGCTAGTCACTAGAATCGGGTGGCACAGAAACAGTTTGAAGTGACCCTCAATAGAGCACAGCATATGTAGTAAGACTTCAATACTAGTGCTAGGAACTATTATCAGTGCAATTATAATCACAGTGGGAACTTCATGAATAATATAGCAAAAGTAATAAATATAATAAAATTAATTGAATTAGGCTAGTTTTAGATGCTACTGTGAGTTGTTACTGAGTCAGAGAGTGAGAGAAAATGACCCTATAGCTTGGTGGTTGGGGCCCTCATCTGGGAGGTGGAAGACCTAGGATCCACTACATTGATTCCAATTGCTCTTTAATTATTTATCCAAACTGGAACAGGTTCAACAGGAGAGAATGAGGGAGCCTTACATTAGACAAGCCCATAGCTCAGTGGTTAGAGCATGATCTATGCTCCTCGCTGGTGGGAGATGCCCTGTTCAAATCTGTTTTTCCCCAATCAGGCAGAGGGGGGAGTTGAACCAGGGTCTTTCACAGCCTGGGTGAGCCTGCGAAACACTAGGATAAAAGTTATAAGGTGGGTACCACCTCCTCTGGCTATTTAGCAAGGAGTGAGGCAGAGTCTAACTCATTCTCGTAAGAAATGTCTTAGGTCCCTAGGCCACCTGACACCAGGAAAGGGGCTCCAGTTGTGGGTTGCTAGCAGAGACAGGCACCTAACTGAGAGGGGTGAGACTTAGCACTCACCCCTGTCATTAGCATCTTTCAGTGGCCAACTTAGGTGGCTCCCCACCTAGCATGCTGGCTTCTGTGGACTGCATTCCTAGGCATCTAGCTCTCCCCTTTTGTTGTACAGGGAGTGTAACTCAGGCTTTGTGACACACATTGTTCCAGTGGTTTTCTAGGCACCTGAAAATCAGATGGCACAAGGTATGTTGCAAAACCCAGGTCCCTGTGTGGATCCAGGCCTAAGTGCTTACAGCTATTAAAATGGGGAACTGAGACACAGCTGATTAAGCTTCTTTCTAATGTCTCAGGGGCAGAAGTTCCCCTGGTGAGGAAGAATGGAGACACTTCTCTGAGCAGCAAATGGCTCCCTTTTGTCAATGTAGGCAACTATAGATGCATTGGTACCTGCCTACCCAGGGCCGATGCAAGGATATTTTGCGCCCTAGACGAAACTTCCACCTTGCGCCCCCCCCCCCCCCTCGAGCATTCCTTATTATAAACTTTCAAAAATGAATACTGCATAATGTGGCATTGTTCATTAGAATTAATACAGGGGGTCAGAGGAGATGATCACAACGGTCCCTTCCACCCCAGGGGAACCTATGAGCAAGGAGGAGGCTGAGAATGCCCCCAGCTCGCAGGGTCTTTAAACATTCCCAGGCTCTGAGTACTTCGCCCTCCGGGGGGGGACCCAGGGGCAAGGAGGGCAGAGCCAGGCTCTCCCAGGGAGCAGGTGAGGATCTCCCTGGGGAGCAGGGCTGGCTCCCCGCATTGGCACAGTGCCACCGGAGGGGAGGGGGTCAGTGTTTGGAAGCGGCACCTGCGCCAGCCCTTTCCCCTCCATCGCGCTGCAAGGTTTAGTTTCACTTTCCCTCGCCCCAGGAGGCGGCTGCGCCCGGCCCCAGGCGCAGCGCATTGGAGGGCAAAGCTCACCTGAGCTCAAGACCTCGTCCTGCCTCCCCCAGCGGCTCCGTCGCGCTGGTCGCCGCACCCGGCCGGCTGTCTCCTTCTTGCTCCGCCGCAGACTCCCACTGACCATCCTGCGCAGGGGCCCTCGCTGCGGGGGCGGGTTTGTTATGGAGGCCTTGCTCCCACCCTGCCCCGCTCAGCTGACTCCCATGATGCCGGACACCGCTTTTTGGTGCCCCCAAATCTTGGCGCCCTCGGCAGCCGCCTAGTTCGCCTAGTGGTTACACCGGCCCTGTGCCTACCAGACCTAAGAGTGAGTCTGATTGACCTCACCAGTCTAACTGGAATGATGACTTTGACAACAACAGCTCAGAGATACAGGATTTAGTTGGTTGTGGTAGGAGGCCCTGGAGGTTTTTTGCCTTCCTCCGCAGCATAGGGCAGGGGTCGCAAGCTGGAGGATTCTCTGCGACTTGAAGTCTTTAAATCACGATCTGGAGACTTCAACAGCTGAGATAAGGGAAATTGGGTGGGTCAACTTTTGTGGCCTGCATCATGCGGGAGGTCAGACTAGATGACCATAATGGTCCCTTCTGATCTTAAAGTCTATGAGTCTATGAGTCTATGAAACGCTTACCGCACCACAGCGGTTGGAAAAAGAAGATACAGAGAAACAGTGGTACTCAGTGCTTTTGAACAAGGAACTTGGAAGTAGAGCCCTGCAGCAGGACTGGGATCCCCAGGGAGCCCTCAGGACCTGCTGCCCTAATAGCAGGAGTGGATGGGAGCAGGATTAAAGAATAATCCCACGCAGGGCTCTACTTGAAAGTTTTGAAAAGGTTTTCCTACATTTTAGAGACCAGCAGAGCTACACTTGTTACAGCTTTGCACTCCCTGCTTTGTGCCCTCTTCAGGGGCTTGATCCTGCAAGATGCTGAGGACCCTTAACTTCTATTGCAACCAGTGAGCATTGAGAGTACTGGACACCTTACAGGAGCGTTGAGCACTTTAAAGTCTCAAGTCTAAGAGCGTAGCTTCCTGTAAATAAAGTAGTTTGCATGACACAGCATCCTGTATCTACATCATCCCATTTGTCTCTCACCACATTGAAAACATGCAGCTATTCCTGATCACTCTTTAAGAGTTCAACATATACACTGCATGTAAATGTGGTACAAGCAAATCTGATGAAGGCCTGTCTAATTGCAAATAGACTAATTCTTCAGCCATGGAGGGCCCTGAGTGACCAGGCTAATTTTGAGAGAAAATCCTTTCAGTTTAATCACAGGACAGAAAACTCTCTGCATGATTTCCAGGCCCCATTGAAGTAAATGGCAAACCTCCTTGATCTTAGTCTTTTTGGAGATGTATGACCAAATTATCGTATGTTACACTGGGTAAATATGTACTGTGACAAAGTTCCTCCTCTATCTTGGTGGGTCCTGCGCTTATTGATGGATTTTCTTGCCTCAGAGATTCACCATGTGGGTTGGGGAACAGCCCAGAGACCTTCCCCTTTGGAAGAACCCACAGTCCAGGTCAATTGGGAGGTTTGGGGGGAACCCGGGCCCGCCCTCTACTCCGGGTTCCAGCCCAGGGCCCTGTGGACTGCAGCTGTCTATAGTGCCTCCTGCAACAGCTACAACTCCCTGGGCTACTTCCCCATGGCCTCCTCCAAACACCTTCCTTATTCTCACCACAGGACCTTCCTCCTGGTGTCTGATAACGCTTGTGCTCCTCAGTCCTCCAGCAGCACACCGTCTCACTCTCAGCTCCTTGAGCCTCTTGCTCCCAGCTCCTCACACTTGCACCACAAACTGAAGTGAGCTCCTTTTAAAACCCAGGTGCCCTGATTAGCCTGCCTTAATTGATTCTAGCAGCTTCTTCTTAATTTGCTCCAGGTGTCCTAATTAGCCTGCCTGCCTTAACTGGTTCTAGCAGGTTCCTGATTACTCTAGTCCAGCCCCTGCTCTGGTCACTCAGGGAACAGAAAACTACTCATCCAGTGACCAGTATATTTGCCCTCTACCAGACTCCTGTACCCCACTGGTCTGGGTCTGTCACAGTACAATATATTGCTGATAATCCTATGGGACATACCCAATAGTGGAAGGTTAATTCTTTGTTGCATGCTATTACATTTATTGCTTTCTACCCACATTAACAAAATATTCAAAATCGAGTGAAATGTTTAGAATTTCTGACATTTAATTATCAGTTTTTATTTTGTGAACTGCAACTTTAGGCTCTTATGGGTCATTGACTGCAATAATTTTGTGCAGCTCTAATTGTTAGTGCAGGCAAAAAACACACAAAGGATTAAGTACAAAGGATTAAGGATTGCTGAAGCATACTGGAGCACTATCCAATAAGATGAATTACACCTATTACTTTGTCAATGAACTGTAATAATCTTGACTTTCCTGCGCTGGAAAGAAAATTTGTGATAATGAACTCTTCTCTCATCCACCTGGCCTTCTAACCTATAATAATTAGGCTGCTTCTTTTATAAAGAAGAGGACGTATCTCACATCAGTCTTGGTCATATTAATTATTTAATAAAATACATTTCAAAATCAAACTCTTCCAGCCGATTAGTGTCCTGTATTGTAGGACTGGAAGGGACCTTGAGAGGTCATCTAGTTCAGTCTCCTGCACTCAAGGCAGAACTAAGAATTATTTAGACCATCCCTGACAGGTGTTTGTCTAACCTGATCTTAAAAATCTCCAATGATGGAGATTCCACAACCTCCCTAGGCAATTTATTCCAGTGCTTATCCACCCTGACAGTTAGGAAGTTTTTCCTAATGTCCAACCTAAACCTCCCTTGCTGCAATTTAAGCCCATTGCTTTTTGTCCTATCCTCAGACGTTAACCAGACTAATTTATCTCCTTCCTCCTTGTAACAACATTTTAATCACTGTTATTATGTCTCTCCCTCCCCCCTCGCCCCCCCGGTCTTCTCTTCTGCAGACTAAATAAACCCATTTTTTTCAATCTTCCCTCATGTTTTCTATACCGTCCATCATTTTGTTGCTCTTCTCTGATCCTCCAATTTGTCCACATCTTTCCTGAAATGTGGCACCCAGAATTGGACACAATACTCCAGTTGAGGTCAGTGCAGAGTAGAGCAGAAGAATTACATCTTGTGTCTTGCTTACAACACTCTTGCTAATACATCCCAGAATGATGCTTGCCTTTTTTTCAACTGTGTTACACTGTTGACTCATATTTAGCTTGTGATCCATTATGACCCCCAGATCCCTTTCTGCAGTACTCCTTCTTATGCAGTCATTTCCCATTTTGTATGTGTGCAACTGATTGTTCCTTCCTAAGTGGAGTACTTTGCATTTGTCCTTATTGAATTTCATCCTATTTACTTCAGACCATTTCTCCAATTTGTCCAGATCATTTTGAATTTTAATTAGGGCTGTCAATTAATCGCAGTTAACTCATGCGATTAACTAAAAAACATTGTGATTAATCACCGTTTTAATTGCACTGTTAAACAATAGAATATGAATTGAAATGTATTAAATATTTTTGGATTTTTTTCTACATTTTCAAATATATTCATTTCAATTACAACACAGAATACAAAGTGCACAGTGCTCACTTTATATTATTTTTTATTACAAATATTTGCCCTGTAAAAATGACAAAATAAATAGTATTTTTCAATTCACCTCATACAAATACTATAATGCAATTTCTTTATCATGAAACTGCAACTTACACATATAGATTTTTTTTGTTACATAACTGCACTCAAAAGCAAAACTATGTAAAACTTTAGAGCCTAGAAGTCCACTCAGTCCTACTTCTTTTTCAGCCAATCATTAAGATGTTTAAACAAGTTTGTTTACATTTACGATCGATAATGTTGCCCATTTCTTATTTACGTCACCTGAAAGTGAGAACAGGCATTCACATGGCACTTTTGTAGCCAGCGTCGCAAGATATTTACATGCCAGATGCAATAAAGATTCATATGTCCCTTCATGCTTCAACCACCATTCCAGAGGACATGCTTCCATGCTGATGACACTTGTTTAAAAAAATAATGCGTTAAATTTGTGACTGAACTTCTTGGTGGAGAATTGCATGTCTCCTGTTCTACTTTACCCACATTCTGCCATATCTTTCATATTATAGCAGTCTTGGATGATAACCCAACCCAGTTTTTAAGAACAACTCAAAGAAGGTACCAATGTGAGATTTCTAAAGATAGCTACAGCACTCGACCCAATGTTTAAGAATCTCAGATGCCTTCCAGAATCTGAGATAGACGAGGTGTGGAGCAGGCTTTCAGAAGTCTTAAAAGAGCAACACTCCGATGCAGAAACTACAGAACGTGAGCCATCAAAAAAGAAAATCAACCTTCTGCTGGTGACATCTGACTCAGGTGATGAAAATGAACATGCATTGGTCCACACTGCTTTGGATCACTATCGAGCAGAAACTGTCATCAGCATGGACACATGTCCTCTGGAATGGTGGTTGAAGCATGAAGGGACATACAAATCTTTAGTGCATCTGGTATGTAAGTATCTTGTGACGCTGGCTACAACAGTGCCACACGAAAGCCTGTTCTCACTTTCAGGTGACACTGTAAACAAGAAGCGGGCAGCATTATCTCCTGCAAATTTAAACAAACAAGACTGAGTGGACTTGTAGGCGCTAAAGTTTTACATTGTTTGTTTTATTTTTGGATGCAGTTATTTTTTGTACATAATTCTACATTTGTAAGTTCAACGTTCATGATAGAAATTGCACTACAGTACTTGTAGTAGGTGAATTGTAAAATTCTATTTATTTTGGTTTTTTACAGTGCAAATACTTGTAATCAAAAATAAAGTGAGCACTGTACATTTTATATTCTGTGTTGTAACTGAAATCAATATATTTGAAAAATGTAGAAAACATCCAAAAATATTTAAATAAATGGTATTCTATTGTTTAACAGCCTGATTAATCTGGATTAATTTTTTTAATCGCACGATTAATTGTGATTAATTTTTTTAATCACTTGACAGTCCTAATTTTAATCCTATCCTCCAAAGCACTTGTAACCCCTCCCACCTTGGTATTATCCACAAACTTTATAAGTGTACTCTCTATGCCATTATCTAAATCATTGAAGATATTAAACAGAACCAGACCTAGAACTGATCCCTGCAGGACCCCACTCGATATGCACTTTCAGCTTGACTGTGAACCACTGATAATTACTCTCTGGGAATGGTTTTCCAACCAGTTATACACCCACCTTATAGTAGCTCCATCTAGGTATTTCCCTAGTTTGTTTATGAGAAGGTCATGCAAGACAGTATTTTAAAAGCGGTGAACAGGTGAAAGATTCCCTATTGATTGTGCAACTTTTATTTTCCCCTCAGTCCAATTTTGCAGAAAGCATGATGTTCCCAATAAATTACATTTCCTGGCAATATACTTTTATTTTACTACTTTTATCAACTACAAGCTTTGTGGCAGGATGCTCTTGAGCAGCTCTTCTGTAGTCAGGACACTAGGTATAGTCCCATTCCCAGTAGTTTGGTTAAAAATAGGACCTGTAAGTAAACAGGTGTTTGGACCAGACATTGGCAAGGAGAGATTGTTTTAGCAGAGTTAATTCTGCTTGAAAATTATGGTACCTGAATGGAATTATGTTGATATATCAACAATAGTGCTCAGCATTCTTTCAAAGAACAGTGAGGTAAGTAAAAGCACAGCTAGAATGGTTTGTGAGTGAAATGCACAAATGTCACCAAATTAATCAATGCACACACAACCTAATAGACAACAAAGTTTATTAGAGTTAACCTTGCATGGATTTTGGAAATTTTAAAACAATGCGATGCTCATTCACTTACTACATCACATCATATCACATCACTGCCTCTTTTTTTAAAAAAGCGGCAGAAGCAGTTATAATTAGGCCAAAAGAAAAAAGCTCATGATAGTAGCAGCAATGTGCACTGTAGCTATGCCATGCAGCATGGCAGGAGATGCATATTTACATCTAAGGCCTGGTCTACACTAGAAGGTTATGTAGAATTTAGCAGCGTTAAATCGAATTAACCCTGCACCCGTCCACACAACGAAGCTATTTAGTTCGACATAGAGGTCTCTTTAAATCAATTTCTGTACTCCTCCCCGACGAGGGGAGTAGCGCTAAATTCGACACGGCCATGTCGAATTAGGGTAGATGTGGATGGAATTCGACGCTAATAGCTCCGGGAGCTATCCCACAGTGCACCACTCTGTTGACGCCCTGGACAGCAGTCCGAGCTCGGATGCTCTGACCAGCCACACAGGAAAAGCTCCGGGAAAATTTGAATTCCTTTTCCTGTCTGGGCAATTTGAATCTCATTTCCTGTTTGGACATCGTGGCGAGCTCAGCAGCACTGGCAACGATGCAGAGCTCTCCAGCAGAGGTGACCATGCAATCGCAGAATAGAAAGAGGGCCCCAGCATGGACTGAGCGGGAAGTCTTGGATCTGATCGCTGTGTGGGGCGATGAGTCCGTGCTTTCGGAGCTGCGATCGAAAAGACGGAATGCAAAGATCTACGAGAAGATCTCTAAAGCCATGGCAGAGAGAGGATACAGCCGGGATGCAACGCAGTGCCGCGTCAAAATCAAGGAGCTGAGACAAGGGTACCAGAAGACCAAAGAGTCAAACGGACGCTCCGGATCCCAGCCCCAGACATGCCGTTTCTACGAGACACTGCATTCCATTCTAGGTGCGGCCACCACCACTACCCCACCACTGACAGTGGACTCTGAGGATGGGATATTGTCGATGGCCGCTTCCTCGGAGATGTTAGCGGACGGGGAAGATGAAGGAGATGAGGAGGACGAGGCAGTCGACAGCGCTTACAACGCTGATTTCCCCGACAGCCAGGATCTCTTCATCACCCTCACAGAGATCCTCTACCAACCCTCCCCAGGCGTTAACCCGGACCCTGAATCAGGGGAAGGATCAGTCGGTAAGTGTTTTAAACATGTAAACATTTATTTTGAACAGAACAGGAATATTAACAATGGGTTTTTCATGATTAGTTTGCCCTAGGCGCTTAACGTTTTAGTCCTTGCCAGTGCAGCTACTGGAAAAGAAGGTCTATATGTCCGGGGATAGAGCTGAAATCCTCATGGGACATCTCCACGAAGCTATCCTGGAGGTAATTGGAAAGCCTTTGCATGAGGTTCCTGGGGAGAGCGGCCTTATTGTGTCCTCCGTGGTCGGAAACTTTTCCGCGCCAGGCTATCATCAAGTACTCTGGGATCATTGCCTTGCAGAGCATGGCGGCATATGGCCCTGGTTTTTGCTGGCTTTCACGCAGCATGCGTTCTTTCTCTGACTCAGAAATCCTCAGCAGAGTGATGTCGCTCATGGTGACCTGCTTTGAATTAGGGGAATGTTACTATTGGGACTGCTTGCCTGTTCCTTTACATAACTGTAACCGGCGGTTTACAGCCACGCGGTGGAGGCGGGAGAGGGGCAGCATACAGGGATCTTTCCTGGGGACAGCCGCGAGGGGGTGGGACAGGGGCAGAGTTCATGCTTGCCGGATTGCCGGCAGCAGGAACTGGCCAACGCTAGGAGCATTGCTTTGAACGTGAAAGGAGGGCACTGCTATAATTTAAGTTTTAAGCAGCCAAAAGTCTACGGCTTACCATGTCAGCCTGCTACCCGAATTCCGCTGTCCTGCCCCGCTTGTCTGATCTCCACTGCAAGACCCCAGGCACTGAATGCGAAGGCCGAAAATTCGACCTTGTCCTGAGTGCGCATGTGATGGGTGCTGTGCATGGTCTTGTTCACAGAGAAAGACTATGTTCATTGTTCACAAAAATTTATCTTTGTGAGGAATTCACTCCCTTTTTCCCATCCCACAGCTGCGACTGTCTCCCGACCTACCCCGGCATCCCCCTCCCAGAGGCTGGCGCAGATTAAGCAGAGAAAGAAAAGGACACGGGACGACATGTTCTCAGAACTTATGGGCTGCTCCCAAGCCGAGGCGGCCCAGCAGACCTAGTGGAGGGAGAACATGTCCCAATACCAGCGATCACACAGCGAACGGGAGGAGAGGTGGCGGCAGGAAGACTAGCAGGTGACTCAAACGCTGCTTGGACTAATGAGGGAGCAAATGGACATGCTCCGGCGCCTTGTGGATGTTCTGCAGGACCGGAGGCAGGAGGACAGAGCCCCGCTGCAGTCTCTCTCTAACCGCCCTCCCCCGCCACAAAGTCCCATACCCCCCTCACCCAAAGTCCCAAGAAGGAAGGGCGGCAGGGGCCGTGAAAACTGTCACTCCACCCCGGCAGACTGCTCGAGTACCAGAAGGCTCTCATTCCCAAATATTTGATAAGTCCTTTCCTTCCCGCCTCAACCAAGCCCCCGTCCCAGTTTCATCCCCTAACTGTGTAATTGTTAATAAAAAATACGTTTCTGTTCATTACTGTTTCCGTCATGTTCTTTTAAAGGAGAGTGTGTTTGAAGGGGGGGAAGGGGGTTGGTAATTGGAGAGGACAGTCACCTTTACCAGGGTACAGACACGGGGACAGGTTCAGCAGAAGGTCTCACACACACTGCAGTCACTAGGCACCCTGGTCAGTCTGGGAGGTGGTTTTCATGTTCGGGGGGGCGGGGGGGCGGCTATGTGACTTTGTGGCGGGGGAGGGCGGTTAGAGATCTTATGCAGCGGTCCTTATCCTGGATGACAGAGCCACGCAGCAGGGGATCTGTAACCGTCCTCCCCCGCCACAAAGTCACATAGCCCCCACACACAGAGTCCTGAAAAGGAAGGGTGGCAGGCTCCGTTGAAACAACCAGTCCATCACTGCGGACCGCTCTAGGAACAGGAGCCTGTCATTCCTCGAGTTTAGAATCGTTCTTTCCATCACTACGCCCGCTCCGCACCACAGTCTGCGTCCCAGTTTCAACACTTTACCGCGAAATCTGTAATAAAGAAAACGGTGTTCATTAACAAAGTTCCATTTATTTTATTTTTAAATGTGTGTTGGAAGGGGGGGAACGGGGTGAAGGGGGTATGTAACTGGAGAGGATAGTCAACATTAACTGGGTAAAGAAACGGGGGTAGGTTCAGCTTCTCTTTAAACAAACGTAATAGTCACAGGTTATCCTGCTCACTGAGGAACCTAGCTTTCAAAGCCTCCCGGATGCACAGCGCGTCCCGCTGGGATCTTCTAATCGCACGGCTGTCTGGCTGGGCGTAATCAGCAGCCAGGCTATTTGCCTCAACCTCCCACCCCGCCATAAAGGTCTCCCCCTTGCTGTCACAGAGATTGTGGAGCACACAGCAAGCTGCAATAACAATGGGGATATTGGTTTCGCTGAGATCAGAGCGAGTCAGTAAGCTTCTCTATCTCCTCTTAAGACGTCCAAAAGCACACTCCACCACCATTCTGCACTTGCTCAGCCGGTAGTTGAAGAGTTCTTTTTCAGTGTCCAGTGCGCCTGTATAGGGCTTCATGAGCCAGGGCATTAGCGGGTAGGCTGGGTCCCCGAGGATCACTATAGGCATCTGCACATCCCCAACAGTTATTTTGTGGTCCGGGAAGTAAATACCTTCCTGCAGCCGTCTAAACAGACCAGAGTTCCTGAAAACACGAGCGTCATGAACCTTGCCCGGCCATCCGATGTTGATGTTTGTAAAACGTCCCCTATGGTCCACCAGTGCTTGCAGCACCATTGAAAAGTAGCCCTTTCGGTTAATGTACTGGCTGGCCTGGTGGTCCGGTCCCAGGATAGGGATGTGAGTTCCATCTATAGCCCCACCGCAGTTTGGGAATCCCATCGTGGCGAAGCCATCTATGATCACCTGCACGTTTCCCAGGGTCACTACCTTTGACAGCAGTAGCTCAACGATTGCGTTGGCTACTTGCATCACAGCAACCCCCACGGTAGATTTGCCCACGCCAAAGTAGTTCGCGACTGACCGGTAGCTGTCTGGCGTTGCAAGCTTCCAGAGGGCTATGGCCACTCGCTTCTGGACAGTCAGGGCTGCTCGCATCCGGGTGTCCTTGCGCTTCAGGGCAGGGGACAGCAACTCACAAAGTTCCAGGAAAGTTCCCTTCCGCATCCGAAAGTTTTGCAGCCACTGTGATTCATCCCAGACCTGCAGCACTATGCGGTCCCACCAGTCCGTGCTTGTTTCCCGGGCCCAGAATCGCCGTTCCACAGCATCAACATGACCCATTGCCACCATGATGTTCACGGCGCGGGGTGCCGTGCTTTGTGAGAGGTCTGTGCCCCTCTCAGACTTAATGTCCTCACCGCGCTGCCGTAGCCTCCTCGCCCGATTTCTCAGCATCTGCCTCTGGAAAAGGTGGATGATAAGGTGCGAGGTGTTGACAACGGCCATAACTGCAGCGATGATCGCAGCGGGCTCCATGCTCGCAGTGCTGTGGCGTCCGCGCTGTCACTCACCAGAAAAGTGCGCGAACTGATTGCCCGCCGGAGCTTTCAGGGAGGGAGGGCGGGAGTGACGGTTGGATGACGACAGTTACCCAAAACCACCCTCGACATTTTTTTCCCCAGCAGGCATTGGGGGCTCGACCCAGAATTCCAATGGGCAGCGTTGCACTGTGGGATAACTGCCCACAGTGCACCGCTTCCAATGTCGACGCTTGCCCCGTTAGTGTGGACTCACAAAGTCAAATTACTGTCCTTAGTGTGGATACACACGTTCGACTTTGAATTTGTGGAACCGATATTACGATTTAAGTAAAATCGAACTACTCTCATAGTGTAGACCTACCCCAAGTATGTCTACACTGCAATTAAAACCCACGGCTGGCCTGTGAAAGCTGACTTGGGCTTGCAGGGCTCGGGCTAAGGGGCTGTTTAATTGCAGGGTAGGTGTTTGGGCTTGGGCTGGAACCTGGGCTCTAGGATCCTGTGATGTGGGAGGGTCCCCGAGCTCAGGCTGCAGCTTGAGCCCAAACAAACATCAACACCGCAATAAAACAGCCCCTTAACCTGAGCCCCACAAACTCAAGTCAGCTGGCCTGGGCCAGCCACGCGTGTCTAATTGCATTGTAGACCTACCCTAAGACTCCATTTGAGCATGGCAATGCTCACTCAGGCACAGGTGCAAGATGTGCAATACACAGCTGTATAGCCCTCTGAGAGGTACAGGAGCATTTTTTTAAATGGAGAAGCCCTAGGCCCAGCCTGCTTCATAATTATTAAAAAGCAGCTATTGAAAAATAAAAATGCTAAGGGCAAACAGACAGAATCTCAGTTTCTAGGACTGGAAGAAATTGTAAGTGACCTGCTTTAAAGAGTAAGTAAAAGCAGTCATCTCTGCCAGGAGCTGAGAAGAAGCAGCGTCAAGACAATAAAGAATATTTGTAGACGATGCCTCAAACTCTAGACAAGGCTTTAGGTCCTATCAACACTAAAATTGCTACCTGGGTTTTTTTAAAGTGTTTTCTCACTACAGCAATAATACGAAAAGAATACACTTAGCACAGATCAGCCGTATATTTCCATTGTATGTGGTGGTAGGCAGCTACAGGGCAAATAGGGTACAGCCTTCACAGATTCACTTCAGTCTCATGTCCAGGATGGCTTTCAGCAGAAAAAGTGAGACCAAGAATCCTAACCTCATCACAGCTGAGTCAGTCTCAGGAAGTGGGGTTCTTTTGTCCCCTTTTTTGTTTTTGCCCCAACCTAGCCACCAGTTGCCTACGTTCTTGTAGACACCTGAACAAGCAGCTCTTGCAGAGAGATTTGAAGGAGAGGGTAATGGCCCTATGGATCAGTTTAAAAATGGTGATGGAAGATGCGGACAAAAAAGCAGCTGATGGCTGGTATAATCAACAGATCAGAAGGTTTGTTACAATAAGAGAGAGGAACAGATCAGTGGAAGGGGCAGAGGTGTGAAGGACCTTGAAAAGGAGGTCATGAAGCTTGAACTTGATGTGGTGGAAAACAAAGGAACCAGTAGAGGAATTCAAAAAGGTGGGGGTATGATATGGTCAGAGCATTATGCCAGGAAGATACCTTAGCAGCTGTGTTATTTATGGACTGAGGAGCATGATATGAGCATCAAACCCAATGAGGAAGCAGCTCCTAAATGCATGATCACCCTTTTTAACAATGCCATTGTTCCTGAGGAGCACAACCTGTTGAGCAACACTGGTCAGGAAGAGGCAGGTCCAGATGCAAGAGGCTGGGCCCAGGTTGCAAGTCTTGAACATTAGGACTAGAACCTGGGATTTGATGTGGTATTCAATGAGGAGCCAGTGGCATCTAGTGCATGAGGGCAATAGACTCATATCATCCTGTATTGTTTTGCAGGTCCGCTGCTGTATTTGCAACCAGCCAGCTCTTTATATGAATTAGGCAGTCACAAAGATGTGCAACAGTAGTGAGCATGGAGACCAGGAATGCCTGGCTTCCTGTGGCCAACTTGGCATCTGATAAGATAAACTATAGCTTTGTGGCAAGAGATGGATGAAAGATGGTGTAACTTTGCTGTTGTTTTACCATCCTGTCTTTGGCAGCTGTTGCTAATGGGGAATGCAGTGGCAGTTAAGAGTCCATGAAGAACCAAATGCTGCAAATAGCCATGAGACAAGAAACCCTTCTTAGCTTAGAGTGGTATGATTTTTGGGTAGGAGGATTGTATCATGGTTTTGAAGATTTCCTGAGAGCATGTTATTCCATAACTGCCTACAGTGCTGTGTTTGCTGCACCATTCTCTGAAGCAGCTACAATGTCCACTAACAGAGCCTGGATGCAGAGCTGGACTGATCCAATATGTGATTAATTTCAATTCTGCAAATTAAATCTGATTTTCTACACCCTGTTCTGTGCAGAAGTTAAAGGGTTATTTGGATTTCAACATGCACAATGAAACGGACTGATTTCTGAAAAAGCCATGATGTATTAGCACCAATATTAATTATCACACTGTTTTCCTCATGCTCTATTTGTCCCTGGAGTAGAAAACAGTTGAAATGTTCATTTTCACAGTATCTATCTGTGTTGGATTAATCTAATTCAGTATTGACAACAGTGATAAAATGAAGGTTCAGCAGCTACTGCAGTCATCCTACAAGAAATGAAACACCTTGCACTATAACAAATTGCCAGTGCTGCAAATTTGCAAATAATTTCCATCTCCTAAATTTATTTTCAGCTGAAATAAAACTGAAATAAAATAGCCATCTGAAGGAGTTCTAAGTGGCTGCTCCTTCACTAGCCAGCTATTTTTCCTACATCTCTTCCCTCCGTTGTTCAAAATAGTTTAGTGACAGATTAACAGCATGCACAAAGATAATCAAAGTAACAAGAATAGATCAGAGTGAAGACTAACTGTACAAATGTGATTCATACTGCTTCTTCAGACTTGTAAAACAGGCTTGTAGAGATATTAACTACTTGATTCTTTCCAAACACCAAGTGTTAGAGAAGGGTCAGAACTGGAGCATAGGATCCAAACACCACAGAGCATTAGATAAATTTAGACCTGACTCAATCCAAAATTCATCACTCAGAACCATTCCTAATTAGAGCAATGTGAAAACAACAGAAATCATTATTTTCATCAGGTGTTTGCTTTTTAATAGTTCACATTATGAGAACTGTTATCTTATTAAAAAAAGTAAAGTGACAGTCTAAACCACTGCAGTGAAACTAGCATAGATTATATTGTTTTGGAACATTATTTTAGCTTACTATAGTGTGTAATTATTTGCTCAGTTAATGTAAATTGGTGTAGCTACTTTGCCTTCAATGAAGCCATGTGGAATTACACTGCCTGTGAGTCTGGCCCCATCTTTTCTTTTTTTAAATCAGGCCTTATGAATACATGGTTAACCTACATGTTTGTGACTCCTTTAAAGGCATATGGAAATGTAATTTAATGCCCTCCTTAGTCACTCCCATTCTGCCAGTTTATTCTGACAGTTGCTCAGTGGTTGTAATGGAAGAGTTGTAATGTGCTTCCTTTAGGAACAGCAGCTACTTTAGTAATAGATTTCACACACAGTATTTGAAAGTTAAACCAAAAGTAACATTTAGATCACAGCTGAAGGAAAAATCTGTACCTATCGTGTACTTGCATGTGGCTGTATATAATTAGAAAGTAGCAGGAGGCAAGCAGCTTTGTTTTGTATGGGATATTCACAGCACTTTTCATCCAGAAGGATCTCAACATGATTTACAAATTATATAGAGGGATTCCTATCTTTAAAAAGGGAACACTGAGGACATGGGAATTATAGACCAGTCAGCCAATACCTGGAAAGATACTGGAACAAATTATCAATCAGTTTTAAGCACCTTTAAGATAACAGGTTTCTAAGGAATAGCCAGCATGGATTTGTCACGAACAAGGTATACCAAACCAACCTAATTTCCTTCTTTGACTGGGTTACTGGTCAAGTGAAGAGGGGAAACAGTAGACATGATTTATCTTGATTTAGTAAGGTGTTTGACAGTGCCACATGACATTCTCATAAGCAAACTAGGAAAATGTGCTCTAGCTGAAATTACTATAAGGCAGGTGGACAACTGGTTGAAAAAAACATATTCAAACAGTAGTTAACAATAGTTCGCTGTAAAACTGGAATGATGTATCTAGTGGGGTCCCACAGGGGTCAGTCCTGGGCCCAGTACTATTGAATATTTTTATTAAATTACTTGGATAGAGTGGAGAGTATGCTTATGAAATCTGCAAATGACACCAACCTGGGAGGGGTTGCAAGCACTTTGGAAGACAGAATTAGAATTCGAAATGACCTTCATAAATTAGAGAATTGGTCTGAAACCAACAAGATGAAATTCAATAAAGAAAAATGCAAAGTACTTCACTTGGGCAGGAAAAATAAATCAAAATGCACAGCTACAACTGGGTAATAACTAGCTAGGTGGTAGTACTGCAGAAAAGGATCTTGGGGAATATAGTGGATGGCAAGTTGAATGAGTTAATGTTATGCTGTTTAAAAAAGGTTAATATAATTCTGAGGTGTATTAACAGAGTGTTGCATGTAAGACAAAGGAGGTAATTGTCCCACTCTACTCGGCCCTGCTAAGGCCTCAATTGAAGTATTGTGTCTAATTCTAGGTGTCACACTTTAGGACAGATGTGGACAAACTGGCAAGTGTCCAGAGGAGAGCATATATAAAAATGCTAAACCGTTATGAAAACCTCACCTGTGAGGACAGGTTAAAAAGCTGGGCAAGTTTCATCTTGAGAAAAGAAGATTGAGGGGGCACCTGATAAGTCTTCACATTTTAAGGGCTGTTATACAGAGGATGGTGATCAACTGTTGTCCATGTCAGCTGAAGGTAGGACAAGAAGTAATGGGCTTAATCTGCAGCAAGGGAGACTTAGGTTAGATATTAGGAAAAAATTTCTAACTATAAGGGTAACTAAGCTCAGGAATAGGCTTCCAAGGGAGGGTGTGGAATCCCCATCATTAGAGATTTTTAAACAACATGTTGGATAAACACCTGTCCATGGATGGTCTAGGTTTACTTGGTCGTGCTTCAGCAGAGGGCTGGGATTGATAACCTCTTGAGGTCCCTTCCAGACCCACATTTCTATGATTATTCATCCACCATTTCAATGCAGCTGCCTTCAAGTAAAAATGCAAAAGATATTCTGTGCCAGCAACTTTTAGAAGAGGAAGAATAACTTCAACGACCAGAGGAATTTTAGTAGACAATATAGTTGCTTGAGTTGGAATTGGCCAGGACACTGGAGCAAATCTCTCTTATGCAAAACAGTCATTGGTTCTTCAGTGAACACAAGTGGCAAGGACCCATTTTAAAGCATGCTTCTACTCTGAAAAAGAACTGAAAAAATGGCACTGTGGGATTTTTTGTTTGTCTTTCACTGACTGTCATCATCAAATTTTCCAGCCCTATAAACTCAATGTGGGACCTGAAAGTCTAGCTGGGTTCTTGGCTTGTCACATAAATCCTTATGTAAAGCCAACTGCAATCAAAAATGAATCCTTTAATTGGCTTCAGCTCTGGCTCATGTATTACCAACAAAAGAGATGCTGTAAGCCAAGTTATGCTCCCAGTTACATTTCTGCAATCCCAATGGAATCATAGTTTAACCACCACCATCTTTATTACTGGTGATGACACATGAGGAAAGAATCCAACTGGATTTTCAGATCTCAGGATAAGTTTTGCAGATGTGACAGTTAGAAAAGTCACCTCTTAACTTATAAACTGACAAAAACTACATATGGAACTATTAAGGAACAGCATACATGGGATCCCCCCCATAAAGCCTTTTTACAGTACATTTTCAGAGTAGAACAGATCTTTGCGGGTCTTCTGAGAGTGTGCACCTATGCACTATCATTGGACATTGGAAAAAACGAACTTCAATTCATGGAGCACCTGGGTTTCTCTCTGTGAGCCAGGTACTGGCTAGACTGAACACTGCTGAGCTTAGAATGTGATCTTGACAGATATCCCCAAAAGTCTATAACTGGCTTTCTGGAAAGCTTACATGCTTTCTAGTTAGTTAAAGACGACTGGACTCCCTTGAAGACTTAGTGTTCAGAATAAACGAAGTTCTGCTCTTATCTGGCTATTATTGCCAAATGCAATGATCATAATGCAATGAAGTAAATGAGATTTTATTGATTTTGACCTATGGCTTGTACAACATAGTCTACTCCTATGAGACTTATGTTATTAGCAGAACTTTCAATGTTGTGACATATTATACTATGTAAGTTCAGTGATGTCTTAGAACATCATGTCTTCTAGTCCATCCTCCATAAACTTCTTATAAAGTGCCATAAACTTTGCCACAAATGCTTCCAGATGATAAATGGCTTTGCTGCCCAGTTGCAGTCGGTGCTCATAGAAGGCTGCCATCTGTGCAACCTCTCCTTTTAGTTGCCCATCACAATTATTTAGAAGTTCTGACAAAAGGCCCTAGAAGAGAAACATATGGCAGTTTTTAAAAGGATAAAATACTACAAAAGCAGGGTAGCATGGCAGATACTATTGTTAGGCATAGCATATACTACATTCACTAGTATTACACATGGTATATGTATAAGTATTGGGAAATTATGTTAACTGAATGTATTATGTTCTTCCCACAATTCTGTTCACCCAAGTCAAGTACCCTACAACACCTTGCAAAGCTGAATTCAGTCAGCTTTGGCATTAGAAAATAGGAAACCTATCAAAGACAAGATACATTAGTACTCTGCCCTAGGTACAAGTTCAGGAGGTGCCTTCATGCCTATTAGTACCTAAGATGCTGTATCCAAAACAAAAAGAAAAGGGGGTATGCGGTGGTACCAGAAAACAAGTTGAAATTGATGGGTGGAATCTTAGATGATGATAGCGTTTTAGCTTGTGAATAGCCCCATTATAAATAGAGGTAGTACAGCGGTGTATTTTGCGAACATGCCTTCCTTGTAAGCCGCGAGAACAGAAGTCCCGGAAGGACTGGTGGTGTATTAACTTTCTTTCCTGTATCATACTGTTTTGTTTGTAAACAATAAATTGTCTGAGCTTGGTTATTTGATCTTGAACGTTTTTAATATTGAACCACAACTGTAACCAAAATCAGTTGGCTATGCTATTAATCAACACCATCATTTTCCTAGAAATAGCTGAGCAAGTAACATCATGATTTTGAACTCACTCAGTGATCCAGCAGAGCAGAAGTTTTCAAGAGCTATCACATCATCTATCCAATAGAACTAACTTTGAATTGCATAAACACTTGTGGAACATTGTCTTTCCAGAAACTTCTCTCTCAGGATAAATTCCTCATCCTGTAAAATCAGGTGACACAATGGTGCAACTGAACAATTTCTACCTCACTAACAACAAAAATAGATTAACAAACTGTGCACACCACCTTACTGATATCATTGGGAACTGCAAGTAAGTGTATAGCCTTGAGGATTCTTCATTTGACAGGGGAAGTGAATCTCAATAGCATTCATCAGGAACGGATGTAAATAAGCTCAGAATGACTACTTAAAAAAAACACACGAGAGAAACGACTGCACTAGTTTACCTCAAGAATGACAAAGGCCTTGATATTAAAATTTTATATTTGAGGAAGAAGGGGATAAAGCCATTGCAGAAGCAGCTCTAATGCAATGAAAAGTGTAAGAGACAAGGTCAGTGAGCACCAACACGGCTACAATTGGACTGCATACGAAGAGTTTAAGTTAGTTAAGGGCTTAAGGACACTGCCAAATATTGGTGTCTTCAAACACGTTAGTAACAGGTATTTGAATTTATCTTTAACACAGAGAGCACTTGCACAGCAAGACAACTCAAGCTCTCAGTGGCATCTACCCACAGTAGGGCAAAAAGGACAAGGAAAAGCATAACTGAACAGAATATGTCAGGAACACAAGTCAGTTGACATGTCAAGGATTTTACCACAATTTAATCAGAGCTGTGTTTTGTCAATAGAAATAGAGGTTAATGCTGTTGTTTAATCTCAACTCTGCCTTCATTTCCTCCAGTACCCTTTCATGCTGCCTACAATCCACAACTCCTGCCTGGTTGCTCCATTTGTTTCCATCTCCCATAGCAACTTCTATGCTTGAACCACTGTCCCTTCCTTAAAACGTCACACTTCCTTCATGAGGCCTTTCAATACCATTGACACTTACAAAAAAGCACTCACTCTTGAAGTTGACTCCCAACCTGTGTATCACATCTGTTTAGATGTAATGTCTCCCTCTGTTTTAGACAGCAAGCTCTTTGGAAGCAGGGACCATGTCTTCCAATATGTTTTCTCAGCTCTGAGCATACTGTTGGTACTCAAAGAATGATCTTGTTTTAATAAGATGTTACCTCCCTCTTTCCCAATGAATAATGTCCCTTGCCTCCCATTTCAGTCTTTCACCTTTGCTATTTCAGGCAATCATCCATGTACCGTATAGGCTAGGACCCTATCCTCGAGGGCAAGTCCAGGTGTTTCAATGCTGACCCTGTAGGTGTTCCTCAATCTTTAAGTATCAGAGGGGTAGCCGTGTTAGTCTGAATCTGTAAAAAGCAACAGAGGGTCCTGTGGCACCTTTAAGACTAACAGAAGTATTGGGAGCATAAGCTTTCATGGGTAAGAACCTCACTTCTTCAGATGCAAGTAATGGAAATCTCCAG
>NW_020664492.1:8789905-8801562 GCF_002925995.2 Terrapene triunguis | reverse complement strand
ATAACTGCCTCTTGATAGCCACTTTGTCTCACCTTATCTGAAGTCTGATACCCAGAAGTGCTAGCACTTACTGTGGGTGATTGCTGTTTTTTCCCCCCTCTAGATCATACAGCAATGATACAGATCACAGAAAAAAAAGCTACATTACAAAAGGAAGGTAATTTGGGAAGAAGAATGTGAATAGGTAGAGGAAATGACAGAAGAAGCTTGTCCTTTACAAAGAAAATGTATTAGGGACAATTTGATCTTACAACAGTTACAGTGCCTTGGCATCTGTTATTTTTACCTTTATGTCACTTATGTGTGTTCTCGGCCTTGTGAATTGTTTTTTTTTAAATATAGTTTTGACTCCATTCCAATTACTGTGGATATCTAGCTTATGAGTCAGACTCTTAGGTGACAACACAAGAGCTTTCTTCTTTAAAAATTACACCTACAAAAATAAAAAAAATAAAAAAGGATTCTTCCCCGAAGATTCTAGGGAGGGCTTGGAGGAAGTTATCCATTGGTCTCTATGGCCCAACAATTTATGGATGTGAATTAAAAAAATAAATAAATAAATACACAGTTAAAACAGAGTACATTAATTTAGGCAAGTTAAATGAGGTGCAGGGAGAAGGCTAGGCACTTGAGTTTAAATGGAATCATAGGGAGCATGCCTCCCATCAGGGCTTCAAAATAGTGCAATTGTATTTCTGCCAGCACTATATATTTAAAAAATGGGCAATTGTTTCCTGTGACCATAAATGCACCAGAGCAACAGAGAACTAGTACCAACGCTACTGCTCTTCACAGCTAAAGAGGAAAGTTTCATAGTACTATGGAAAAAGAACAACCACGTCCACCATTTTCAGCTGGAAATAGAAGTGCTGTGAACAAGCCAGTTTGTCACCTGATACAATGTTACAAAGAGCTGTTCAGCGACTAAAAATCACATCTACCACGCTGCCTCACTAGGACAGACGCACACACACATGCATACACACACACTGAAATGATTCTAGATCAAGCAAAACCAAAAATAAGTATCTACAATTCCATTATTCAATTTCGTTTCTTCCAGTGAGTCAATACTATTTAAAAAAAACTTTAACTGCATGCATCCAACTGAAAGGGAGCCACAAAGGATCCAGTTACCACTTTTTGTTATTGTGCTTGCTGATGGGTTCATTAATATGTCTGTAGTTGATAGATTTCACCATGTAGGCTAGGTTACTACGCAAGCCAGAGTACTGAGATAATGTTTGAAAATCATCATCATTTGGTACAAACTACAGAAATTGGGCCAGAGCATGATGCCGCCCAAATTAGAGACATTCTGAAGAAGATTAAGATATGAAAATTTGTGGATACATTGCATTTGGTGATGGATTTAATTTCCAGCGTAACTGAAGTGTCAAATTTTTCAACGAGAAGATCTGGTTTGATACTTTGTAAAGAAGTAGAAAATTATATGCTGGAACTCTCAGCAACAAAAGACAATCCTTGTTCCTTATGTCTGAAGAAAAACTTGCCTTACAGATGACAGATTTGAAGAGGTAAATGTTTTTGGATCTTTACAGATAATACAGCAGAAAAATCAGATCTGTATGCTAGAAACTGCCATTTAATAGATCAGTGCCAGATTCCCCAGGCTATATGGCCTCCACCATTCATATGGTTTCAATGTTTTGACTCCACACAATGGCTTGATGAAAGAAAAATAACTGGCTCATTATTGTAATGTACAAGTTTAAATCTTCTAGATAACTTTACACCGGCACTGAGTCATAGGGGAAAAAGGAGAGTACCCTGTGTCAGTGACTGCATCTAAAATTTCACATCAGTATCAAATCCACAATAATAGTACAGGTATATGATCAAAAAAAACTTTTAGCTACCAGGCCTTCCAGCCTTTCAGAATATATTGCAGTTAATGGAAATACTGTCATTGTCCTACAACACTGCAGTGGTAGAATGTGGATTTTACCCACCAACTTATTTAAAACAAGCCAAACAAAGTAAAGCACACTCCAGAACTTTATGCATGTGTTAATGGCTCAAGTAAAGATGCTTTCTGGCTCCATCATGATACTATCTATTGACTCGAATGGAGACTAGGAAACAAAACATTCATAGACAAAGCAACATCAGGCAGCACTAGATGTTTTCAGACTGCTGTTGGTAGTGGCATTTTAATGCATACTAAGCAGAGGATAAACTGAATGGAGCATGAGACTAAGCGAGGGTCAGAACAATTTGAAACACTGGCCCAATAATCCAAAAGAGAATGAGGAAAATACAGCGAAATTATGTTAGACGATCACAGTAGCAACAATGTTTTATTTCACTTTAACTAAGAAATGAGACCACATCCAGAAAGTAGGACAACTTTATTGTCTAACTCAATTTTGAAGTCTTATACGCCTGTGGGCAAATCATCAGAATACTTTTCCCCAAACCTTCCATATACTTTTGGCTACAAAGCTCAGTCATGATTTAAATACCATGAGGTAAGTAACTTTTAGCTTGTTTAACACTTTATCATTTAGAGCAAAACAGACCAAATTCCAAATTCAGACTAGTGCTACAGAACTCCAGGGTACCTGGTCTGTGTTTATAATGGATATATAAATACAGTACAATCACATCATAACAGTGTGTCCTGCTTATTTATTTTGTGACAGAGGCTAACTTTACTAGTTTCTGAAATCCAATCTAGCCATCTCCTGTAGGCTTTAAACCCATTTACTTTGGATGCAAAGCACAGGCATTCCAGTACAAAGCTATTAAAATGCCACAAAACATTTAATATAAAACACTTCTTACGCTCATAAGTACTCTGATAACCTAATAATTTACAGTTAGAACCAAATAGCTCCACCTACCTCTGGGGAGTCTGCTGACTGACAATAGCATTTGCAGTCTCTCTCAGATATACCTCCCAGTCTGTCTCAGGGATGTCCTGATCTGAAGTGAAAGGATACCTGCACAACAAGTAATCTCTCATATTTTAGCAACAAGCTTAGAGCGAATGTGTATTTTTCTACAAAGAGTAACCTACATTAGTTTCTCCAATGACTTACTGCTGGACTCTGCAAGCCTCACACATAAGCAGTGCCTTCCGAAGATTCCTGCCAGACTTTTCTGCTAGCCTACGAGCCAGATCTTGAGGAAGAGTCAGCCCCTCCTTCTTGCACACACTGGACAACACATGACAGATCTAGATGGGAAAGACGTACCATGACGATACAGAAGCTCCCTGACTTACGCAAGCGTTCCGTTCCGGAACGCCTTGCGGAAGTTGAGAACGTATCTCCAACAATTACGTGCAAAAAAAAAACAACACCACCTTACGGAATTTTTTCCGTAAATCCGGATTTCCGTAAGTAGGGTTTGCGTAACCCGGGGAGTGTCTGTATAACAAACATAGGCATTGTAGTTGTAGCCGTCAGTCCCTGGATATTAGAGAGACAAGGTGGATAAAGTCCAAGAAAAGATATTAGTTCATCCATCTTGTCTCTCTTTGGGCTATGAACTGTTCCACTAAAGACTGTTTTCAGGCTTAAGCATCTCTAGAACAGCCACTGTTTTTTTGCAAAGGTCAGCCAGGTATAAGGGAGCAGCTCCAGTTTGCCCACTCAATGGATATTGTGCATACTGATCAAAGGCAAGTCCTGGACTACAGACAGAGACGGGTCATTTTCTGTAATATACTTTACATACACACAGTAAAAACTTGGCTGATGAAGTTTCTACTGGAGGCTCATTTTTGCTTCCAAACCTACATCTTCAATACTGGGAGCAGGCACTCGCACTGCCAGACATCTGCTTTGAATAGGTGCAATGATTTTTGAAACGGAATTGCAACACAGGATCAATCTGCAGGTGGCCATATACTTCTCCATGGTTCTTCGCAACGCGTGCTGAGCATCTTTAGTAAGTTTATCAACTTCTGTCAGCAGCACCACTGCAAGAGGGGGAAAAAAGGTTAAATTATCTTATTAGAAGAGTTTCACAGTAAATTTAAAAGTAATTTTTTGTTTAAGTTTTAGAAAGATAATGAAGCAAGGCACACAGCAAGCAAGGTGCAATGTAGTCCCATGGACAACTGTGCTGGGACTCAGAAGACCTGGGTTCTATTTTCAGCTGTCACTGAGATGAGGAGATACCTTGATCAAGCCACTTCACCTTCTACATCTGTTTACCTCCTACTCTTCATCAGTCTTGCCTATTTACATTTTGCTCTCTTCAAGGCAGGGACTGTAGGTGCTACTGTGATGCAAATAATCAAATTAGGTTTGAAGGCCAAGACAGTCACTGTACTGCTTATACTATGGCTAATACAGTAACTAGCAGTGTTTTCCCAAGAATTTTAAGGAAGGGTTGCAGCTGAATTTTCTGAGAACCTATGGTGTAAGGAAGTATTAAAGCAAATAGTTTATCAGTACACTCCTTTGATTACAAACTCACACTTTAATTTAACGAGTGGAGGAGGTAGAAAACCCCTTATGCTAAACGTTGGAGGCACTTTATGCACATTGCTCTCCATGTTTATCCAAAGATGTTTCAAAGTAGTTAGTGGGCATATTTTACTGGATTGTAGCAAATTGCTAAAGTTTGGTAATAGCTCAAATTTAATGTTTCCCTGAGAACTGTGAAGAAAATGGTATAGCATATCAAAGCTAGAACCACTAGTACATTATTTCTACTCTACTGTATTCTCTCATCTTTCTTGGATTTGTCTCATTTTTCTTTTTGCATTTATCTCTGGTTTTGGGGTTTCTTGGTTTCTATTAGGAAAGCAGCTATAGTAATTTATATTTGGAAACAGTGAAGAGGAAAACTGGTATCTTTTAGATTAGCAGTCACTTTCCCTCTGTAATTCTTCCATGTACGAAGTACTTCTGCACTGAACACTTCATACATAGTGGGACAGCATAAAGAAACTGAAAGTGACAAATACATATGAAGGACACTCAGTCCTACTTCATTTCCTTCTGCTACCAATGCCACACGAAATAGGCTGCTACTGATGGGCTGTCTATCAACCATCATACATACATCCATAATGGCCACCAGTCTCTGACAAAGAAGCATGAAAAGTGACCAAATTTTGGGAAGGCTGATATGAGGCTCACAGTAACAATAAGCAAATCAAGAGCTGCATCTATGCAACGTCAACATCTTTTGCTACAATCACAGAAATACTCTTCACTGTCAAATACAAACCAAAGCCATAAAGAGAGAAATGTCTGAGGCAACTGGTGAAGATACAAGGTGGAAGAGACATGTTTACTTCTCAAGTACATCGTCAGACCCGGTCAAAACAGTCACAGAGGTTTTTCTCCTCCAAAGTTTTGGCCCACATTTAACTTGTTTTACTAACCTTTAAAATCTCTTTGAGTACTTGTCTCAAGTTGTTGGGATTGTGCTACTGTCTTCAATAGCTCCTGAATTACCACACGGTCACTGTTTCCTGCATCACTGTACAAAGAGTTCAGATAACAATTGATTTTGTTGTAACACTTATTTCTTTTAAAAGTGCCCACACCCTATCTACAATACATTCTTCTAAGTAGCAACTGAGGCAGTTATTTTTTTAAAAAGCCCAAAATGTAGCTTTTTAAATAAAGAACACAAGATGGACTGAGTTTCGAATTCATTTAATCTGTACATTAAGTGGCGATTGACAAGCTATTGTCCTAATATTTTGAAACTCATACCGTACATAGACTTGCATTTTATATGTATGTGGGGAGGGAGACCAGTTAGGAACTGCAACAAATTAGGTTTGTGCCTGCATGATTTTAATGTAATGGTATGAGAAATCAGCTTTTAACATCTCTTCTTACCAGCAATATAAATACAGTATTTCTTGCTTCTCAACTTTCTAAAAGGCCATTTTGTCTTTGACAAAAACGCTAAATCAGCCAGTAGGACACATGGCTTTCACTGAACACAAACACCGATTCCAGCATTATAAAGTCCTCCACATCATGTGGCCATGGAAAGGGCTAGAGATATCATAAGTGGAGATCTTGTAGAACCTGCAGGTTTAGTGTCAGCTTGAAAGTTTCTGAAGCATGCCTCCTCAGCCCCCAACATTGCCAGTTTTCTTTTTATCTGAAATTGTTATAAGAAGGTAGCCCCTTCTCTTTTCACCCTATATGGTGATTTGCCTCTTATAGCAGAAAACGTGGGCATGTTTATTTTCTAAATTATTTCAATGTAACCCACACTAAATGTGTGGCTCTCTGTCCTCATCTAGCTGCTACACCACCCATAGGAGCTTATGATTCTGCTACTGGCTTCAAGCTACTGGATGCTTTTAGATCCAAAGGTCCCAAGTTCGTTCACCCCCTGGAGATGTACCCTCCAGGGGTGTCATTACAAGGAGAGGGGAAACTCACAAAGCATTAGGGTGTAGGAGAAAAATGGATTCTCCAGCAATGGGAAGTTTACCAGTGTCACCATTGTCACGGATGGCTATTTCAGGTATAGGACTGAAGCCAACTTTCCCCCCACAACCAAAAAACTTAGTGTTCTTACAAAAGAAAACCATGCATTCTCTGCAATGGCTTTTTAGATCCTTCTGACCGCATAACTGAGCAGTTGATCCAAATGCCATGCAACATTTAGTGATAAGTTCAAAGAATGTATGGATTCCCAATTTGGGTGCCAAACAACAAGTGATAAAACTGATATCAGGACTAAGCAAGATGGAATACAGAGGCTTCCCAGTACCATACACTTTCAGTGACTCACAAATGCAGTACATTTAAAAAGCCTACTTCTGTGGCTACAACCAATAAAAAAGTGATTTTCATTTTAAAACTAGCTTTTGCTTTGGAACTGGGGACATCCAAATTTCACAATAGAAGTTTTTCATCACTTAATATGCAAGTTATGAATCAAATATGACTCCATACGATATCTTAATTTGCATGTTTTGGCATTTAAGTGTGATTTTAAGATGACAGAGTTGCTACTCCTTGAAATGATATATGATGTGTGTCATCACAGATATATCAGTGGTTTGACAGCTGACGGAATGATCAGTTGTCTCAAGGTTCTTTAGCTCTTTCAAGAGTATTCAGGACAAAAGGCACTTTCAATGAGAAAAATCTTATGTTCTAACAGGTTTAGTACCAGTAGGCTTCATCAATATCTCATACAGAAAATTTAGTGCAGGAATACAAAATTGAACTTATGACTCAGTTTTCTAAGGTTATTAGTGATTAAGCTACAATTATTTTAATATAGGCACCTCTCTGCTATAATAGAGAGTCTGGTTAATAATTCCATGGGCAAAGGGATAGGCTAAGCTTGATGTTATTTTACTGTTTCGAACATTTCAGTGTGAAGAAGGTTAGGCAAAGCAGAGTTATAATTCAAGCGTATGTTCTGTTTTCTCCTTCTCCATACAGGGGACTCCATTTAAGAGCATCTGCCCATGGCAAGTTACGTAACCAGCAGGCAATGTCCTGAGTGTCACAGATGAAATCTGTATAACAGTTTGGAGGAGGAAATAAAACCGCTTTGTTTAACAAACGTTTATAATAGATTTAACACCTGTATGTTTCCACCCCCTTTTCTTTAAGTTCATTTTCTCTCTGTTGACCTTTTACTGTGCTCCATATTACTTAAATGTACCATACTACTTCACTGAACATGGAGTGATAATTCAATCAGAATTCTATAGGTGGTACTGATACTGACATTCATGAACATTAGTAGAACACAGATTTATATGTTGTTTGTTCAGTTACATACACATGGAAAGATACATATGTCCAATTCAAGATGTAATTATTCAAACTGTTAGATTTTAGCTCCGATCAATAAAGCACAAGGGTAAACAACATTGATACTAACCAAAAAACACTAAAGTAGACACTGGCATTGTATACATTTAATAGGTAGTTAGTCTACATTTTAGGATATTTGCATTTGGAGTAGAATATTTAAATTCTGTATATCTATAAGTAGTTTCTAAAACATTAGGAAAAAGTCAACTTATATTATCAGAAGTCCCGTGGCCTGTGTTATACAGGAGTTCGGACTAGATGATCACAATAGTCCTTCTGACTATATAATCATGAATCTATGAATCAGCAAAATCGTCAGAGGAACACTAAAATTCTCCATATTTTAGACCAGAAACACACTTGAGCTTTTTTTGTATTACAAAATACTTTGTACACCACACTTATTTTTAACATGTGTTTTTGCATTCTTATTAAAGGGGGAACAAAAATAAAAATCATCCAGGGCCATGTTTTCAAAATTGCCTTAACTTGACCTCTGAATTTGCAGATCCACCTGTTTGTGCATAAATGTGAGTGTTAGGTCTTACAATCTGCTGGTAAGACAGCAAACTACTAGATGAACATAGGAAATCCAAGTTTCTCATCATCCAAAATCATGTATTTCAAAAACCTGGTCTGCACATTTAGGGCCTAAATCTACAAACAACAGTTTTTCTTCAAAGGAACTACTTGCTTGAGTAAGAGGTTGAATCCTTAGAAGTCAAGGCTTTTTGAAAATGTGGTCATTCAAGTATAATATCCTAATTAAATATTCTTTTTATTATGAACTTACCTTGGGTTAACTTCAAGATGATAATTGCTTGCAATGGTACTAATTTCAATTTTCTTTTTAGAGGGTGTCTGTGTAGAAAATAAAAAAGTTAGATTTCAAAGCATCTTATTTTAATATAAAAAAAGTCAATTTTTGGATTTGAAGAATTATAATTGGCAGATCTAGTAGCTTGGCAGCAGCATTATGGCAAAAGACCTGGATTTGGGTTCAGGTTCATACATCTTTCTCCCCATGTGAATGGAGGTCAGGAGTATTGGGATGTGGTTAAACCTCTAAAAATATATTGATGGCTGTTTACTACAAGAGTTGATCTACTATCAGAATTAAGAGAGATTCTGGACATGATAATGTGCTATAGATGCAATGGTTACTAAATTATTTCCTTTAAGTAACAGCAATGAATAAGAAAAACTACCTTGTAATAAGATGTCAGAATCAGCGATAATGCTCTACCTACCATATCAAATATGATATTCAGACCACTGCTGAAGGAATTAAGAAGTAATAACAGGAGAAATTCTATTTACCATACTATGAAATTTTAGTGTTCCTCTGATGATTTTGCTGATTCAGAGATTCATTATTATGTAGTCAGGACTACTGTGATCATCTAGTCTGACCTGTATAACACAGGCCACAGTCTCTGAACTAATTCCTGTTTGAATGCTTTTCTAAAAGACATGCTCTAGAGTTCATTCAATTTAAAATTTGCCAGTGGTGAAGAATCCACAACCACCGTTGGAAAGTTGTTCCCATGGTTAATTACCCTCATTGTTAAACATTTGTGCCTTATTTCTAGTCTGAACTTTTCTAGCTTCAATTTCCAGCCACTGGATCTTCTTATACCTTTGTCTGCTAGATTGACAAGATCTTTATTATCAAATATCTGTTTCCCAAGTAAGTACTTAGACTGATCCAGTCACCCCTTAAAACTCTCTCCTTCCCAATAAGGACTTTTAATTGATAACACAGCATCTTAAACAATAGATTTCAAGTGCCTGCCTTGTTCCCCAGGCAGCTAATTACTGAAACAGATCTCTTCTCCTGTTGAAACTGTCACTATCGGAATGATTAGATAAGAAATTATGACAAACATAAATGGGAGAAAGATAACATTAATGGTTTATAAGTAAGGGCCACAACATAGATTAACTCTCAATTGATAGATTTGAGTTAACCTGAAGCAAAAATTCAAGCGCTGGGCCCAATTCGGATCTCAAATACACAAGTACATTCAAAGTAATGCCAATAAAAGCAACATGAAAGAAATCAACATCAGAATCTGGTCCTCAGTACTTAATGCTAAGGACATACCCTGCAGTGCAGCCTGGCCACAAAGTGCAAGTGTGAGGGAGACTGACAAACTAAAATTCACTTGGTCAAAGGAAAATGTTCAAGTGACCAATTTTATAAGTGAGCTTGAACTTTCTACCGAGGTGAAGAAATCTGAACATTTTGGAATTATATTGACTTTCGTTTTTACTATTGTGGACCTCTCTATAGGAATACATACTCAGCATTGTAGTGTATAAAAGAGAGGATGTATATATACACAATTATTTTCTTTAAAAAATGCACATGATAAATTTCTTACTGTTATGCTCTGATGTTCAATTCTCAGTTTCTCCACTCCTGCACCATACAGCTCCCTTAACAGACACATTATCCTGGTCTTTTTTCCAGCTCCAGATGGTCCATACACTAACAGATGAGGGAAGTCACCACACTGAACCTGCAAACAGTGCAATAAAACTAATTATAGTAAAGTTTCCCCTATGCTAGGAAATTAACAAACTGCATCAGATGAGGACTTTCCTTACAACATTACTATTAAGTAATTTTTCATATACAATTCTACAGTACTTCAATTTAAAAATATAGCCCAGAATTAGTGGCTCTTTGAATATCTTTCTTCCAGGTATACTTCCATCATATATGCTGTGCGCCTCTGAAAATTAAAGATGATGCTTTGTTTTGTTTGTTTTTTTAGAAAGTTTGAAGTACTTTCAGGTATTACATTTGCTCCTGAGACTCCGGCCAATTTTTGTGGATACACAGTCACTTTCATCTTTTTAAAAAGATGTTTCCATCCCCGCTTGTTGCTTTGTGAAAAGCTTTCACAAATGAGAAACAGACTGACACAGGGAAACAGCAAAACTATCCACAAAATAAACTAAAAATAGAGAAAACTGTGTCTCTGCTCTCTTTCAGCTACAATATACTATGAGTATTACCTTTAACAATAGAAAGCTATTCAAACAAAAGCATAATTTTTAAGTTGAGTGTCTCTTTAAAATGACAAAACCAGTTTTTGTTTCTGAGAGCGCCAGTAGCCGATTTAAAAAATATATTTCACTAAAACCTAGCTTCAAAGCTAGTTTTAGTTAGATATATCAAGAAGTACAGAATTCAAAGAGTGAATCTAGGACAATCTGGATAAGACTCAGGACATCTGGGGGCTTGAACAGTTTTGTACCCATGGGTTTTATTCCCATCTTTGACCTTAATCCCTGTGACCTTGACCAAGTCATTTATGATCTGATAATTTCAAAGGGCTGGACACCAACAGCTTCCATAGAAGTCAATGTATGATGTGAGTGCTCTGCATTTCTGAAAATCATGCTAATAAATCGCTTTGTGCCTCTTTCCTCTCCCATCTGCTTAATGGTAATAGTGATGGTGTGAGGCTTAATTCAATAACACACGTAAAATGCTTGCAAACCTTTGCATGGAATGCATTCTAGAGAAGAGAAAAGTTTTTTCCCCCTACATGTCAGGGCTTGTCTTCACTGCAAGTTAGTTTGAGTTATTACATATGAGTTGCTAGCCTAGCTCAAGTGTGGGTATGTCTACAGTACTACAGAGCCTATGTCAGCATAGGTATGCCAACACAGCCCTGTGCTGTAGATGCAGCCTACACCTACAGGAGTAGATCAGTGTAGGAACATCACCTCCACAAACAATGTTATGAATGTTGACAGAACCCCTCTTCCACCAACATAGCTACACTGGAGGTTTTGTTGGCATTTGTGAGCAAGACACGAGAAGTCATTCTTCCGCTCTACTCTGCTCTG
>NW_020664492.1:8761987-8789505 GCF_002925995.2 Terrapene triunguis | reverse complement strand
GTTCTTACCCACGAAAGCTTATGCTCCCAATACTTCTGTTAGTCTTAAAGGTGCCACAGGGCCCTCTGTTGCTTTAGATAAATATATTATTCAGCTAATATTTTACCAGATCCACTTATCTAGTACATCACATTTTCAAAGTGCTGCAATCTACACAACCACCTAAATCACTACCTTAGTTATCTAAGTTTTCCTCCACGGCTATCTAAACTAAGTGGGGGCAGGGATTGTTTGGATTGGTCAGTAATATAGTTTTAGCCATCTAAAATAGTTACGTCTATTATATTGATTCTTGAATCTGTTTTAGTTGCATAGTTTGCTATGAATTAGAAAATTCACCCTGCACTGCTTTTCTGCATTGTCACTACACAAGTCTGAGCTTGTGGAGACAGATGCCTCAGTATCCTGTACAGTGCTTCACTCTTCAGTCCCTTTGGTTATGCACAGTGCTACAAAGTAATCCATTTTGTGCCATGTTCCATGTTTGCATTCTTGGTTCAGCAGTTATTCTCACTATCTCACTATGGGTATTATCACACATCACTACCTGCTGCTTTTACCAAGTTCCACATGATTTGGCTTTGCATGTTTGTTTTGCTTATGAACTTTTCTTGGATAGCAGTATTTATGAGTGACCTCTTAAAGGTCTTTCAGAGCCCTTTGATCAGTTACCTGACTTTTTAATAATTTCAAAGTGATGTGCCATTTCTCTTGCAACTGTCAGTGTCATGTCAGATTTATAATTGCAGATTCTGTAATAATTCCTCATCGGAAATGCCAGTTAATCTTGTCACAAATCTATTCACTTTTCCCAGCGCAAAGATACTGTTTTTTTATTAACTCATGCCAGCTTCTAACAACTGCTTTGACAGATTCCCCAGGCTTCAGAAAGTACTAATAAAAACAAAACCTTTATGAATGAGGTTAGTCTTAAGTAACTAGGGCTCAATCCTGGGAGATATGTCCTATGTGAGAGGTGCTGTGTGCGCGTGATGTCCACTGAAATCAAGGAGAACTGAAGAGATTCAGCAGCTCTCAGCACCTCGCAGGATCAGATCATTATCAAATTTCTTTAGGACTATATTAAAGTCTTCCCTAAGAAGAAGATGGTGGCATTCATACCCTGATTCAGCAAAGCACTTAAGCATGTACTTAATTTTAAGCATGTGCTTAAGTCTGTGATGGGTTACACAAACCCCACACTGGAATGGAAGGGGTTAAAGGACTATACTGTGCCCAGCCAGCCCCACCCCTCCAACCCTGCAGAGCATGCTCCAACTGAGACAGGGTTGAAAAGGGAGCAAGTAGCCGTGATCAGAAGGAGGAGGGTGGGGACGAGTGCAGCCCTACCCTGAAAGGTTCCTGCCAAAAGGGGGCCGGAGAAGACTCCCTGAAGGAACAGAACTGTATGCGGAGCCCAGCTGCAGCTGGCAGTTTGGTTTCCTTTTCCTTTTCTCTTTATCTGTGATCAGAAGTGGAGGGAGAAAAGCAGTGGTAGGAAGTGACCCAGGGAAAGTAGCTCAGAGCCCACCGCTACCCCCAGGCCAAACACCGCTGACCCTCTGAGGGACCTGGATCAGAGCCTGGCGAAGTGGGCGGACCCGGGGTCCCCTATCACTGCCTCATAACCAAGTGGACACTAACTACTAGGCCCCTTGAGGACCCTATTACAAAGTCCATCCTTCTTTTGCAAAGCAGTTAAGCATATGCTTGAAGTTGTAGACCTTGGATAAACAATGCAAGGAGAAATAAGGAATTAGAGGTTAACAATGGACAAAGAATAAACTCATAAATGGCCTTGTAAATAACTAGGGTTGCCAACCCTCCCAGTTTCACCAGGAGTCTCCCAGAATCGGACTCTATCTCCCAGAGGCTACTGAAGCCAAACCAGGAGATTTTAGGCAGCTAAAAGTTTGTCGGTGCAGCCGGGCTAAGGCAGGCAGGAAGCCTGCCTTAGCCCCGCTGCGCCGCCGACTGGGAGCCACCCGAGATAAGTGCTGCCTGGCCAGAGCCCGCACCCCTGACCCCTCCCGCACCCCAACCCCCTGCCCAAGCGCTGAGCCCTCTCCAGCACCCAAACTCCCTTCCAGAGCTTACACCCTGCACCCCCTCCTACACTCCAACCCCTGCCCCAGGCTCAGCCTGGAGCCCTCTCCCACACTCCGAACCCCTTGGCCTGAGCCCAGAGCCCGCACATCCTCCCACACCCCAACCCCCTGCCCCAGCCCAGTGAAAGTGAATGAGGGTGGGGGAGAGCGAGTGATGGAGGGAGGGGGGATGGAGTGAGCGGGGCAGGGTCTTGGAGAAAGGGCAGGGCAGGGCCTTGGGGAAGGGGTGGGGCAGGGGGCGGGGCAAGGTGTTTGGGTTTGTGGGATTAAACAGTTGTCAACCGTATAAATAACATGTAATTAATAGATAATGAAATAGTAAGAAGAGTGATGTGTGATAAGCTTGCTGGAGCTTTGCTTATTAACATACTTTGCAGCTCGTGGACAGTTCATTATCTGTATAGAGTTTGATTATAAAAATTAGTACACCAATCATAAATAGTATTAAGTGTGTACATAAGCTGATTCATGATTGTGTATATTGAATGTGTGGTATACCCTGTGCTCATCCCCTACACTTGAGCCTGATCAACTGAAGTGTAGTTTGATTGTATGCCAATAAACTTCATTGATGAGTTTGGAGATCAACTGATTCATTGGATTCCAAAGAACTGGACAGAGTGTTCTCCCTTGAACTGGATGAGCTGTTCTGGATAAACCAACTGAAAAAGGTCTCGGAGGGAATCCTAACAGAAGTTTTGTGTATTTAAATGGTCTGCTAAATTGGGGCCTCAGCACTTTATAGGATTGGACCTGCAATTTGGTGCCCATTCTCCAAAGACTCTTAAGCAAAGTTAGCTGTTGGGTTGGAAAGGTTCTCTCATGGATCAGTAACTGGTTAAAAGATAGGAAACAAAGGGTAGGAATAAATGGTCAGTTTTCACAATGGAGAGTGGCAAATAGCATGGTTCCCCCAGGATCTGTAACTGGCACCAACGCTATTCAACATATTCATAAATGATCTGGAAAAAGGGCTAAACAGTGAGATGGCAAAGTTTGTAGATGATACAAAATTATTGAAGATAGTTACATCCAAAGCTGATTATGAAGAGTTACAAAGCGATCTCACAAAAGTGGGTAACTGGGCAACAAAATGATAGATGAAATTCAGTGATGATAAATGCAAAGTAATGCACATTGGAAAACACAATCCCAACTATACATACAACATGATGGGGTCTAAATTAGCTGTTACTACTCAAACAACAGATCTTGGAATCATCGTGGATAATTTTCTGAAAACATCTGCTCAATGTGCAGTGGCAGTCAAAAAGTCTAACAGACTATTAGGAACTATTAGGAAAATAATAGCTAATAAGACAGAAAATACCACAATGCCCCTATACAATGCCCACATCTTGAATACTGCATGCAGTCTGGTTGTCCCATCTCAAAAAAAGATGTATTCAAATTGGAAAAAGTACAGAGAAGGGCAACAAAATGATTAGGGGTATGAAACAGCTTCCATATGAAGAGAGATTAAAAATACTGGGACTGTTCAGCTTAGAAAAGAGACTAAGGTGGGATATGATAGAGGTCTATAAAATCATAAATGGCGTGGAGAAAATGAATAGGGACGTGTTATTTACCCCTTCATATAACACAAGAACAAGGGGTCACTCAATGAAATTACTAGGCAGCAGGTTTAAAAACAAATATAACAAAGTACTTCTTCATACAATGCACAGTCAACCTTTGAAACTTATTGCCGGGGGTAGTGTGAAGGCCAAAAGTATAACTAGGTTCAAAAAAGAATTAGAAAAGTTCATGGAGGATAGCTATTGATGGACTTATTAGTCAAGATGGTCAAGAACACACTCCCATGCTCTGAGCATCCCTAAACATTTGACTGCCAGAGCTGGGGCTGGGACGGGACAATGGAATGGATCACTTCATAAATTGTCCAGTTCTGTTCATTCTCCATGATGAATCTAGCACCGGCCCCTGTCAGAAGACAGGATAGTGGGATAGATAGACCATTGGTCTGACCCACTATGGCCATTCTTATGTTCTTATTCTAAAGGGTATGAAGCATTGTGTGGTTTGTGTCTTATTAGTCTTCTGTGTCATATTTAAGTGGTTTTCAACCTTTTTTCATTTGCGAACCCCTACAAAATGTCAAATGGAGGTATGGACCCCTTTGGAAATCTTAGGCTTAGTCTGTGGATCCCAGAGGTCCGCAGATCACAGATTGAAAACCACTGCACTAGAAAGACAGTTTGCCACCATATCTTTTTTATTTACATCTGCTTTTCTGATTCCAGTGTAAGTCTAAATAAAAAGGAGTAATTGTGTAGCATGGACTGGTTCAGGCACGTGTATTGTAAGCAAACAAAAATGCTAGAAAGATATGTAGTGCTTTCTATTACCATCAGAACTCACTCCAGTATAAATGCCTGTTAATATAAATCTTCACCTATTTTGCTCAACCCAGCAGAAAGTTCAAGAAGGTAAAATGTTCTTCTCTGCATGAATAAACTGTGGAATGTATTTGAAAATAAAGATTTTAATTAGAAATGGCATTTCTGAACCTCCTGCTGCTGCCAACCATGTTGCTGAAAAGTGACAAGTCATGCAGCGTGAAAAAAGAGTCTCCATCCTACTGTCACAGAATTATAAAAATAAAAAAGTAATGTTTATTTTTTATACTTTTTAAACAAATTTTTCTCCTTATTGTTAAAATAATGTTAAAGCAAATTAGAACCTTGTCACTCTAAACTCCCAAATACCTTTTCAGCAAGATGGCTGTCACCGGCAAGAAGGCCAAGGACTGTCTTGCTGAAAAGTGGCCTTATTTCTTCATATAGAAGATTGTGTAGTATTTTTTGATCTTTCAGACCGCTCAGCTGAGCAGAATGGATTTTCCTTTCAAGTTCAAATATTGTAGTGAATTGTTGCCATTCTGTCAGCTGTCACTCTAAGTTATGTCACCCTGTCCCCGCCACAGTGGCAGTATGGCTGCAAGTGAATTGTAGTGTGCCTAAGAGCGGTTGGGCCACTAATTACACAGCACAAAGTGAGCCTAATAAACTGACAGCTGTTCTGGCGGTCTGCTGATGTCATCCAGATTGAATGTGACAGTGAAAAGAGCAACATTTGTGATGCTAGCCAAATAAAAATGTAAAAACAGCAGCAACAAAAATATTTTGTCCAAAAAGGCAGCACTTGAAGCAGCACCTGAAGCAGCACCTGCTCTTTAAGGGCTTAAAAACCAAGAGTTCCTCTTTCACTCTCCATTTGGATAGGTTACCTCACATCCCTTCACTTAATCATGTAAAGCAAAATAATAAGAATGACAAAGAAAAAAGTACATTTCTGTGCAATGCCAAGGGATACAAGAGGAGAGAATTTGCAAAGTGATGTCATCACAGCTGCTGGAAAGAGCATGTGTCCAGGCAGCAATTTACAACAGAATTTCCTGTCATTTGAGTGAACATCAAGCCATACCATTTCCTGCACATTTATCTGCACTGAAGGAGCTTTCTAGGTGCATTGGTTGACATGGAAAAGATTAAGAGTAGCCCTTTGTTAAAAAGTGTTGGGGGAGAGGGGATTCAAAAAATATGTCCCTGTGTAAAGAAGAGGCAAAGCACTTGGAAATAGGAAAAAATAAGACAATTTTGCTTCCCTATTCTGGACAATTGGCAATTTTACAAAAGATTCTGATTTAATGAGTACTTCTTTGTGTTCCAACTCCCCATTAATAAGAGTCAGGACCTGTTCAGGTTCTCCATTCTCTAGTGTGCCTGGAAAGTGAGAAGAAAAGGAGATGGGATATATTTCACTGCTATCAGTAGGCCATGGCCTCAATTGTGTGTGGCTGTGCAAAGCAAAGGTCTTTTCTTCTACCATTAGGGACTGTCAAACTATCTGTTTAAGTAGGATTTACTGCAGCACAGTTAATCAGAATAGAAAAATGTAAGGTGACAGTTTAAATTTTGTAAATGTTCCGAACATAAATCTAAACATATCTTTTTAGAACATTTAGAGTTACAAAGCCTTTCTTCAGATGGACTGCAGTTATGTTGACTAAGTGCTTATTTTCTACTTAAGGTTTTGATGAAAACCATAGGATATTTTGATTCTTAATTTAGATTGTCTCCCCAGAGATCTTCAAGGTCACTGACTAAAAGATACAGTCGTGTTCTTTTATTTCCTTGCAGCCTGCACTTGATAGTAACAGAAGAAGGACAAAGGAAGCTGTGTCCACTCAAAAGGATTAAAAGATAGAAAATACAGGTATTCTCCATACCTTAAGAATTGTTCAGTCCTCTTTTCTACCGCACTCCCACGTATCCCAAATAAGACATCCAGGTTCTGTAAGGAAATAAATCAGGAGTCCCTTTGGTAACTGATGCAGGACTCTGTGATATTCTGAATGATATAACTCAGATAGTAGGCTTTTGCTGGATTTGTAGAGTATGTGATATTTTTAAGCTTTTCTGTTGATGAATTACCCAATTCCTTTAAAAATTAGAGATTAACAACTGACACCTAAAGATTGAAATGCAAACACTTTTGACTGCATCTTGGTGTATTTTCAAAGATGAAAGTATAACGTATGACATAAAAATGAATCCACTCTTCCAGTCTTAAGAAGTATAGTACTGTAGTCTTGATTTTCCTTCAAGTTTCATCCATACTGTATGATTGACAGAACACAATGGTATTCCCTGATCATGATCTCCATACATTTACTAAAATCTGAATGTTTTATGGTATCTAATACATTTTATAAACTCACCAAAAATTCAAGGATTAACTACCTTAATTCCATTTTCCTATAAAATTTACTATTCCTAGTGCATACCAATTATATTAGCAGGGTCTCTTCTCTTTGGGCCATGATACTCTTTCATGTCTCTTACTTTGTCTTTTCCCTTGAGGTGTGATTACATTTTTGTTGGATCAACTGACATATAGGAGCTTTTGAATTTCCACAGTTTCTCCTGAAACCCTTCTCCATTTGTGAGAGATTCATTTTCAAAAAGAGGTTTCATCTCAAGTTCAGGGGCAGTTTCAGAAAAATTCACTTTTCTTTCAAGTTCTGACATTTTCTTCAGCATGCTTGATATTAGAGGTTCCAATCCTGCTTTTATTAAAGTCAGTGGCAAACTCCAATAGACTTAAATGGGCAGCAGGAGCAGACCATTGAAATCTCGATGTGAAGTTATGCAAGGTGTTATTCTAATCACAATTTGTACTCATAATTTCTTTTTTTAGTTAGAAGCTGTAAAACCTCACACTTTTAATAAAAAATATATATTTGTGTTGTAAATATATGCAAAAACAACAGAATGTGATAGATTATACTGCTATCACATAGGTAATGCATATTGCTTGTTCATAATAGTAATGGAAGTCTAGTATGTAATAAAAAACTGAACAAACAAAATAATTTTGGAAAATATTTACTAGAGACATATCTAGCTTTGAACGTCAGTAACCAAAATAGGTCAGTACATAGTACTAATATGTAATTGTTGGGAAATTATCACAAAATAATAGATAGCATGAAGAGTAATAGTAACACCAGTACTAATATGGCTTTTCTTACAGTTATGTTACTATTGATTGGAAGTGGAATGAACCACAGTCCCAGGGCTCCTAATGTTGAGAAGCTTTACTAGCTGAACTACTAGTCTAGATAATTAAATGAATTTCTCACCTCTGATGTTGTAAATCTCTAGTGATGAATCTGTATTACTACAAAGAAAACTCTTATTTCTACTGCCAGAAAAAAAGGATCCTATGTCAGAAGGTTGTCAAATAATTCCTGAAGGTTCCCATCTTGCAGCTCTTAATTACGTAAAACTCATTTTGAAATTAGTCAGAGTTTTTCCTGACTGAGGAAAGCAAGAGCAGGCACTAAGTGTTGATAGTACGTCTGTCACTATAGACACATACTACTCTGCGGTAACACTGAAATTAAGGAAATCTTTAACCATCATAGTCCTTTGTATTTAATGACCAGGGCTAAGGGAATGCGTTAAGTATGGCTGTCTTATTTCTTTTTGTGCTCCATTTTTCCACTTTACCTCAAGGTTGCCCTAATTTAGGTTTCTCAGACTGTACTGGAGATTTGGTACACTGGAGTCATTCAGTACTGAACCTCATTTGAGAGTCTCCTATTGATTTTAATGGGTTGGATCAAGCACTTATGAATAGTTTGCCAGAATCATGGTGAACATTTCTCTGTTCTTTTTTCACCCCAAATCTCAGTGATTAGAATGATTCAGCTAAAAATATTATGATATTCAAGCCCTTAGGGACCCATTTGGGCTTCAGATATGCAGCTGTTAACATTTAGGGTTTTGTTTTCAAAGTGCACACGTGGAAAACTGTACTGGCAGTGGCTACATGTGGTAGGGGTCCAGGACAGAGTGTGCTTAATATAGGGTGGTATGTAAGTGCTATTTGCCGTAGACCAGCTCTTAACTTTATTCTGCCCTTCTATGTTGGTAGACACACAACAGCACTTTAGGGGTTTGTAACTGGCCTGTTTCATGTACCACATGCTGGGTAATAATATGAGAGGACTCCATGTGTCTCAAACTAAATAGGCTCTTTATTAAGAGAACTATAGAGATGCTGCAACTGTAGCTAGCATTCTAGCCATGTGCAAACAGACTGACTTCCTAGTACTTCCTCCAAACTCTTCCCTCCTGCAATCTGTGCTCCTCCTCCAAGTAGTTTTCTACTCTTTCCTATTAGCGGTTGTTGTTGGGTCTTTTATGCAAACATTTGCTTACTTGCTGGGGCCAAAGGTTACTAGTATGTAGTGCACTCTAGGGACATGGGCTTTACTGCCAGCCTATTAGGCCTGTAACTGGGTTGACTAAGCAGCACCTCCTTCTGACCTATCAGGGCACAACCCACCTAACCATGGGTCTCTGACAATCAGCTGATGCCTCTCTCTGATCCAGTGTAGTAGTGCCTGAGCCCTGCAGGTGGGCATACTTGAGTCCAACCTCTTCTGGGTTATTGAAGTCCAAGAAAAACAAAGGCAAATTGTGAACTCAAAACTCAAGGTCATCTGAGGAATCTTTGATGAGACCCTAGCCTTCTTCTCAGGATCCATTTGTCCCCTTCACTGGGAGGCTCCTCCAGGTTGCAGTTCGCCTCAAGTTTTGGGCTGGACCCAGGCTTCTCTCCAGGTGGCAGGCTGTTTCAAGCTTCAGGTTCAAACCAGACTTCCTTCTCTGAGAGTAATATAGAGATCTTCTCTCCTCCCTGGTCATCCCTGAACTGAGCTAGGCCTCCAGCTTTTATCTTCCCTCTTCATGGCTTACATTGGCTGCAGATGTAGCCGGACAGGATCAGCTGGGTCCAGAGTTCTCTTCTTAACCTTCTTGTCCCTAGTGTGTGGCCCGCTCACAGGCCTCGTGGTCCTTCAGATACACTGGTTTTCAAATCAGTTTCTCATTTCTTGTTTGTGTTTTTCTATTTATGCAGTTTTGGGAAAAGGGCGGGGCTATGGCTGCTCATAGGTAAAGGCCCCCTCCGTTAGCCGGAGGGGAGAGGCTAGTGAACCCAGGCTGCAACTGAATACTGGGGAAAACAAATGAAAAAACAGGGACAGGAGTGAAGGTCATAGGGCAAAAATCAGGTAACCAGAAGGGACACTGCCCCTGCAGCTCCCATTGGAGCACCGGAGGGGGCCATTGGAGTGCATAGGAGCCGGAGCGGGGCCATTCCGTGGCTTCCGGGAGCCACGAGGAGTGGCCACCCACCCTGCACCCCGGCTGGAGCACTGGAGCGGGGCCATGCGGCTGCTGGGAGCCGTATGGTGCGGCCCCCGACCCAGCGCCCCAGCTGGAGCGGCCCCCGACCCAGCGCCCCGGCCAGAGCGGGACAAGCCCCAGACCCTGCTCCCCAGCGGGAGCTCGCGGACTGGCTTAAAACGGCTCGCGGGCCGGATTCAGCCCACGGGCCATGGTTTGCCCACCCCGGTGTAGTCAAACAAAGTGATCTGGATCATTTGAGAAGCTGGGCTCATTCAAATAAAATGTATTTTGGTACATGATGCACCATGCAAGGTTATACATCTAGGAACAAGGAATGTAGGCCACACCTACAGAATGAGGAACTACATCATGGAAAGCAACGACTCTGAAAAGCAGGGCTTAAATTCAGCCAAAGCCAACTGGAGGAAAGCTGAAGCCCCGAGCCCCAGCTCACCCACTAAGGCTGAAGCCCGAGCCCCGGTGCCTCCTGCTGGGGAGAAGCCCTGAGCCACGGGGCTCCAGGAAATTCTCAGGAATAATTTAAGCACTGCTGTAAAGGATCTAGGATTCAGAGTGGATCTAGGACTAGTAGTGCAAAAGCAACTCAACATGAGCTCCTAGTGTGATACTGTGGCAAAAAGGGCTAATGCAATCCTGCGTTACATAAACAAGGGAGTAATTAGTAAGAGCAAGATGGTGATTTTATCTCTATATAGGGCATTGATGAGACCAGTATTAGAATATCACATGCAGTTCTCATGTCCATATTTTAAGAAGGATGTTGAAAAATTGGAGAAAGTGCAGAAAAAAGCCACCAACATGATTTGAATGCTGGAGACAATGACTTACAGAGAGAGACTTAGAATGAAATCTGTTTAGTTTGTCAAAAAAGACTGAGGACTTGATTACAGTGGATGGGATGATTTAGTTGGGGTTGGTCCTGCTTTGAGCAGGGGTTGGACTAGATGACCTCCTGAGGTCTCTTCCAACCCTGATATTCTATGATTCTATGTATATGGAAAGAGGAGCAAGCTGTATTGCACACTGCACCTAGGAACTCTCAGGGTGGGACTGTGCCTTAGAGGCATAATCTCTCTCCCCAGTTCCCACTGGAACAGTGCATATTCTCCCTACCTCCTATGCAGGGCTGTAGCCTAAGGCTCCCACAAATGTGATTTTCATTTAACTGATGTCTTAGAGATAGAAGGGTCTGTACCCCATTACCTAAAGTGAAACTGGCCACAATGTCACTGTGAACTGGTGGGATGACTAAGCAGGAAAAAAAAATCCAGTAAATTCTGTGCAGCAGGAAAGAACCTTTATAGATACAAATCAGACATAAACAAAGAGTGACATAAACAAACAAGGGGACATAAACAAAGAGAGGAACAAATGTAAACTTCCCTAGTATGGGGATCAACCCAGCCCACAGAGCCCTGCTAGGATGTCTGGGGAAGGCAGCGCTCCCTATCACTATCCCTTTGTTATCAGACATCTGTATTAAACAATGAAGATGTAATGACAGGGGTTCAATTAATTGCCAAAATAGGTGCTGTAGCTTCAAATGCATGCGCATTTCATCTATATAATCAGTTGCTAGAGAAGATCTTTAACTTTCTGCCATATCACCTCAGAGAACTGTACTCTGCCTGCCATAAATGTAGTGTTAAATAATAGTTTGGTACCCCTGATTTGTGCTACTGCATTGATATTCCCCCTCCCCCCTACCTCACAATTATCTCACAACTCTGCTAACATCAAGAGGGTATTATAAAAATAAATAACAATGTAAAGAAATGTCAAAGACGAACTGCAGTGCGTCTGTAGTTTACCACCTGAATTTGTGTAGTAGCTATTTTAAACAAACATTTTGTTTACTGAAAAAGTTGAGCATGGATAAAGGAGGCAATAGCTTTATGTTACATAAACACAAATGTAAATGCTTCTGTAACAGCACTTTCATTCAGCTCTTTTGTGCCCAGGGGCGGCTCTATGGTTTTTTGCCGCCCCAAGCATAGCAGTCAGGCGGCCTTCGGCGGTATGCCTGCGGGCGGTCCGCGGTCCCGCGGATTCGGCGGCGCTTCCGCGGGACCGCCCTCACAGCGACCGGCAGGCCGCCCCCTGCGGCTTGCCGCCCCAGGCACGGGCTTGCTGCGCTGGTGCCTGGAGCTGCCCCTGTTTGTGCCCATGGAGGCACCCTTCTGTAACACTGCTCCTGAGGGAAACTGCAGCTTTCTCTGGACCTTTGAGCCAGTACATAGGTTGTGCCATTGGTCTTGCTCTGCCTGCTTTCACAAGACAGAGAGAACATTCTCTTTACAGTCATCAGCAAGCAATCCAGATCTAACAACCAATTCAGTTCAACTTAAGCAGAGTAATATGGTGGCATTTTTACAGAACAGAAAGCAGATAGAAATTTAGGCTCTGATTCAGCAAACCACTTCAGCCCATGCTTAAGTCCATCACTATTCAGCAAAGCACTTGTGCATGTTTTGCCGTGTGCTTGAAGCTAAGCATGTGCTTAAGTGTTTTATTGAGCAGGGGCCTACAGTATCTTTAGAATTATTCTAAGCTTTAAATTACACACAAATGCAAGATTACTTAGTTTTATCAAGATACAGAAATCCGTCTGGCCTTTGGCCCTTGTCAGAAAAACTGCAAGTTAACACACTCCTCAGAGGATGTGCTGGTTTAGCGAAAAGCCTCCTCAGTTACAGCGAATGGAGATTGTTGATCTCTGCAGGGACACGTTATTACAAGAGGTGAGAGAACAGCATATAATTACATCAATTTTTGGACCACAGACAAATTAGAATTACATTTGTTTTACCTACCTCTCTCTCTCAGGGATTTATACTGCTGCCCATTAACTGTAGTTATCTGAGCATCTTCTACATAAAATCAATAGTAATAGCAAAGTCCCTGGTGGACTCACGGAGTCTCTGGCACGTCTCCCTTTTCAGTAGATGTGATTAAGTTATCCTCTGAAATCATTCCTTTTACAAAAATACACATCCTTGTTCCTGGTACATTAAAATATATTATGGTATGTGTGTTTCTAGCCCTATAAGGAGAGAGGTCTTAGCCCTACCTATGACACAATTAACTGGTAGGGGCCTTTGGGTTAACTAAGGAAGAAGCCTGGATAGCAGGAGAGAGAAGGAAAGATTCCAGAGAAAGAAGCAAGCTCTGGGAGTTGCTGCTCAGGACCCCAAAGAAGCCCAGAGGGGCTGATGGGAAGAGGATGAAAAGAGTCTGGGAAAGGCTGAAAGTACAAGCACCAGGAAGGAGGGCAGGGGACTCATGTGTCATGGAATGGACTATTGCTTGCCTTGGACTATCCCACAGGCCCTGGGAAAGAGGCCTGTAGGACTCCTGATCCAGTGAGACAAAGGGCTGTTTCCCAGGGCCTGTGGGATAGTCCAAGCAAGAGTCCATCCCTTGACCCAGAAGTTCCCCTGGTCTCCTTCCTGGTGCTTGTACTTTCAGCCTTTCCCATTGTGCTGAGCCCAAACACAGAAAAGAGACAATCTCTGCTTTAGAGGACTGTATGCCACTTGTCTTTGTAGACTAAGTTCTTTGGGAGCATATATATATATGCCTGTGTATAAGTTGCTCTTGCAAGAGGCAGGAATGATTGTATTGCTTGTTTCCTTTGTGACAAAGGGAGTTGTATTTATTACATTTAATTTTGGTATGGGAGGGGAAGATGAGTGGTAGTTAGGTATATGTTGCACATTTCAATTGGAAATATCACAGCTTCTAATATACCTATTTTTATTACAGTAGCAATAGTGGTACTGACACAAAATTCCAAGGTTCAACATGATTATGTTAAATAAAATGCTTCCGTAGATATACAAGGGCTCTAACATTTATGACTTCAGTTTTATTGATTTTTACTTCTCCTTTTTTAATTTTCTTTGTTCTTCCTACCATATCCATTCCTAAATTCTCATCTGCAAGAAGGCAGCTGACCACAAGGTGGCATAGTTCATCATAGTGTATCTGTCTTGCTGCAAAACCACTGTTTAGCAAGCGCAGAGTTACCTTCCTCCTAAGTCTTCCGGTTAATGATTAATTAAAAAGTGTAGCTTCCTCTTTTGCACATAACTAATAGTTTCCTTAAACTAACAACGGAAAAATATTTGGACAAATATAGGGGTGGGGACATGTTTTGATACAGCCTCTGACTCAGACTTTTCTTTAAACAAAATAGGACTTGTGCATAATTTTAAGTGTTTACCTCATCATATTTTCAAACTAGTTAAACAAACTGGAATTTGTTTAACCCCATTTAACATTTGCCTGAAACCTGTTCAGTCCCAATAGCATCAATAAATGCAAAAATTGTCAAATTGTTCAGCTTTAGAATACATACAGTGGTTTTCTGGAAACATTTTACGAAGTAGAACTATTTGTCATTTAGATATTATTGTATTTTCCTCTGCTCCCCATGCAAAGGCTGTATCTGTGGATTAGTTTATCTAATTTGAGCAATACAAAGGTAACTGAATGTGACTGAATTTGAGTGTTCCTTTCTGTTTTTACAGCTTAGAGGCATTATGGGATATCAGTTTACAGATATGACTAAAATAATTCTAAATTAAAGTCAAAGAGTGTTATTGTAGTAGGAGTGCAATATACATGCTAAGTCTATAGATCTCTATAAGAAGCCTGAACAGGAGAGTTATTTAGAGAGGTTAAATGATGTGGAACAAAGCCTCCAAAAGCTGTAATTGAAAGTGACAGAAACATTAGTTTAGAAACAAGTAACATTTAATCACACAGAAGCATAATTTTGTATGTTGTTTTCTTCTGTAGAATTTACATTTTAATCTGTTGAGACAGCTCATCACTTTTGGCTGCCTAGTTCCACCAGTCTGTCAGAATACGCAAATGAAACAACTGATGTAAGAAGTGGGACTGGTTCTTTCAAAAACTGGCCTCTACTTGATGCATGCATAAAATTGCAATTGCACATACCTGCACCTGCATTTTGCAAATGTAAATGCCTGCAGGTCCACCAACACTTGCACACGCCATAATCAAACATCTGAGCCAGCACAAGCATTTGCACCTGCAAAACCATGCCAATATTTGTGTAATAACAGGTCTAAGGCCTGGTCTACACTAACCCCCCAAGTCGAACTAAGGTACGCAACTTCAGCTACGTGAATAACGTAGCTGAAGTCGACATACCTTAGTTCGAACTTACCGCGGTTCAGACGCAGTCCACACGCGGCAGGCAGGCTCCCCGTCGACTCCGCGGTACTCCTCTCGCCGAGCTGGAGTACCGCAGTCGACGGCGATCACTTCCTGGTTCGACTTATCGCGTCCAGACCAGACGCGATAAGTCGAACCCAGAACTTCGATTCCCAGCCGCCGAACTAGCGGCTGGGTGTAGACAAGCCCCAAGAATGTTAAGGGTGCATGCTGTGTTAGAAACTGTAGCAAGAGTTTGCATAAGCTAGATGCAAAAACAAATGTATATGTGTATATATACAAACTGAGGCTGGGATGAGGATGGGCTGACCATTTTTGAAATACAATTTTATTTTAGATAGGCAGGAAAAAACAAATAGGATAAAGTTACAGTTAATGAACATAGAAGAGGAACTGATTATTACAAGTGAACGACTGTTACAAGTAGATAGATTAGCTAGGGCAGACAGAATAAACATCAGTATAACATAATGGGTCAAGGTACTGTAACAGGACTCTGGTCTTGTTACTGCCCTGAGCTCTTTAAAACTGGGAGCTGTAGTTGTAGAACAGATGACTAGGAGCAAGAATGTGACGTTAAGGAAGTCAGATATGGAGCTTCCTAGGTAGCAGACAGGAGAAACTTGGGTTCAGGTGTCAGGTTAGCCCTAAGGTGGATGTATTCATTGTAGCTAAGAAGGGATAGATGGTATGGTGGAAACTGGAAATGTCTTGGGCTGTTAGCATCCAGTGTTTTGAGTTTATTTGCTCTTGTTTTGGAGTTCTTGTTTGAAAATAAAGCCAGTCCTAGGAAAGAGTCTTGCATTGAATGGTTGTTGGGGGCTTTATTCTAACTTTCCCCAGCCAATGTCTTTGCCCACCAGTTTACAGGTACAAAGAATTATACTGCAAATGCAACCCTCCCTCTGAAGTCTATGTCAGTTAAGGATGCTTTGCACCTTGCAGGAAGTTCATATCAACAAGCTAGCAAGATCAGGTTCTAAGACAATACAGTGTTCTGGAGGCCAAGGAAATAATTTTACTTTATGGTGAAGGCATTAAATAAGAGCAGGTTTCAGGAGTGGAGCTTACTAGAATCAAGACTAGAAATTAAACAGTGAATCCAAAATGAGAGTGAAACGGCTTGATTATGGCTTTAACATCACCCTCTGGAAGCAACCAGACAACTGATCTGATGAGGTGGAAATTGAAAGAGAAGGTTTATTTCAGAACAGGATTCAGCAAAAGTAAGAGGGGAAGAAATAAAAAATCCCAGTAGAATGAGATCTAGCAAAAGTTAATAAGGATCCAGTATGGTATAATCCAATAGGAGTGAAAGGAGAGAAAAAAGATCCAAGATGAGTTATTTTGTCTGTATCTGAAATAGATTACAGTCTCTTTAGGGCAAGTCTCTCCTCATTTGTTTGTATAATTCCAAGCACACTGTCCCTTTATCCATGATAAGTAATAATAATGCAGTGGAAGTTCTAAATTCCCCTCTTCTGGACTCTCATTTATAACTCTCAGGGACAGCCCCACTCCCCTCATTACACCAAACTCGGGCACACCTGGACTGGAACAGAAGTGCTGAGCCCAATTTCCTTTAAGGGGCCAGTTAGCTTTTTACAGGAAGGAAATGAATTGCCAACCCAAAGGAACAAGCAAAAGAGATTAATCTAGCAGACCTAGCTTTTAATGGTGTTATTGTCACCAAGTAAGACAAACACTTGGCAAATATGATTTATGTTAACATTATGTCTATTAAAGTGTCAGTACAGGACATACAATTGTGCTAATGCAAATTGCTTCAATGTTGTACTCTGAGTAATGCACACCAAGTAATGACTTTATAAGGTTATTTAAAAATTATATCAGAGGGAGGCAAAAAGGTACAGTCCCGGATTCTGCTGTGCATTCCTGTTGCTTTGTGCTTCTCTGGTAGCACATAGCTGCCTGAAAACTGTTTTGAGTGGCTACTGGAGATCCTACTTCTGTAAGGGGAATTCACTGGTGGAAAAAAGCCAAGCATAGCCTCACGCTGCTCTAAGTTGTCACAGGGCATAGCCCAGCCCTAGCTCAGACCTCACTGACCCAGATTCAAGAAACTGCAAAGGTGGTGAAAAGCCATTTCCTAAATCAAGTCCTGTGCTGAGCATAAACATGGCTGTATCCAGCAGTTGTGCCCACAGTGTCCCAGGCTGATTCTTTCTGATACCATTGATACAGAAGTTTGGTTGATTTTTAGTAAGACTCTAGCAGGGTGGGTAAAATTGTTCCTGAGTGGTTCCACCCTTACCTTTCTGACATAATCCAGATGGTTTGTGGGGGGTAATTGTTTCTTTGCTCCAAGGGTTCTCTCCTGCCGTTCAATGATTATCTGAGGCCACCGTGGTGGGTGGCTAGTGAGACAACATGGGATGCGGTGTGTTCAATATGCTGATTGTGTCAGAGTAATGGAACAAAGAAACCAGTGCATTTGGGATTTGGATGAGGGTTAGTCTGTGACTTAATGCAGACAAGACTGAAATAATGTTGGTGGCTTGGGCAAGCAGCTGGGAGAGTTGGTGAAATTTGTACTAGTTTCTCTTAGAGTAACCACCATCTATACAGGGGTGCACAATCTAGGTGTTATGAGATCCTGGGCTGCTCTTGGACGCTCAGGTGCCAGCTGTGGCCAACAACACTTTTTTTTATCTGTACCTTGTGTGCAGATGTGTGACACTTTCTCTCCAGTTTGGGCCTTGCCACAATCATCCTCTATTTTGTCACCCCAAACATGGATTATTGTAAAGTATTTTACATGGAAACATTCTATTGTCCGGAGATGTGGATAAAAGATAGGAAGCAACTGATGTGGTTTAATTAGGCTACATCATTACTCACTTAAAAGATCTGGGAGCACCTGGCAATAAATTGTACAGTGCAGGTCATAATCATTTCCTTAATAATTTCCACATAATCCCCAAACTGGTCCCAGCCATCCCATGGCAGGGACCCTGCCTCCCTCCCCTCATGAGGTAAAAGGAGACTATAAAAGGAGTGGGGTTAGCTCCCCACTGTACTAGATATGGCAGCCCCAAGACCCCTTCCTCAGTTCCCTTAAGGGTTGCTTTCCTTCAAATCCTTTCCCCATCCATTTTATCCAATTACTGTACCCTCCCATAATGAATACCTGCATTGGATACCACAGAGTTGCCACATTATAACCCAACTCCCAAGACCAGGTCCCAGACCAGCTGTGGGGAAGGCAGAAAACCCCACACTGCCTAGGCCAATCTGCAATGAGGTAAAAATTTGTTCCCAGCACCCAAGGAAAAAAGGGGGAACTAGCATAATGCCTGCAGCAGGTCCTGAAGAAATCCTGTCCTTTTGCACATTTCATGGGTAAATGGGTGGTGCCAGCATGATCCAGGTAAAAGAGGGCTGCTTTGGCGCTGCACATACGCACACTCTTCCAGTCAGGAATGGCAGTTTCCCTTCCCTGACCTAGCCAGCTTCTTCCTGCTCTTCCCTGCTCTGTCTCTGTAAACTTTCTCATCCTCTGCTATTCTTTGTAGGTGGGAGTCCTTAAAAGGGCAATAACCCTTGTCTTCTGTCAGCTGGCAAGGACCCACCACATCAAGCTGCAGTGAGCATATTCGGTCCAGCTTCTTAAACAGACCTCATCACTGTAAGAAGAGCAGTAGGGGCCTCACCTGAAGCCCACTCAGAGACATAAGCTAGCACAGAATGGAGCACTTTACACAAGTGCCTCTGAGAACTGTATGAATGCCCTGTATGAATGCATTGAATGCCCGCACACTTCTGGGTGGAATTCAAGGTGCTGGTTTTAATCTATAAAGCCCTACATGTTTTGGGACTGGCTTCCTTGAGAAATCACCTCTCCCTCCGTGTCACATGGCCACATGGGGTACTTGAGCTACAGTTTTCTTGTTACAAACAGAAGGAAGCTGCTGGCAGGGTCTTACTTGTGAGCAATCCTCAGTTTTGGAATTGACTTCTGTGACACTTCCTGGGGATACCTGGGGTGTGATGCATGTCACTACCACCTGCCCACGGTGTAAGGAGGCCTCGTCTGTGCCTGCCAGGGGTAAGTGTCCCAAACCCACTGGCCACAGGCAACACAGGCACTCCCCTCGAGGCCTAAGCAGGCCCTGCCCTCTCTTTACAGGTTAGCTACGGTCAGGATACCCAAGGCTGTGAGGCACGTTGTTACTACCTGCCCTTATCCTGAGGAAATCTTGTCTGTGTCTGCTGCAGGCCAGCTTCCCAAAGTCTTTGCAGCCTGTTCCAGCCAGGTTGGGCTGTTTTGTTCTGTTCTATGAAAGGAGCAAACTGATAGGGGGTGTCCTTGGTGAATTGTGGAGAACACAAGAACAGCCATACCGGGTCAGACCAAAGGTCCATCTAGCCGAGTATCGGAAGACAGGATACTGGGCTAGATGGACCTTTGTGTGTACGGGTGATATTTCAGGAGTTGAATATCTATATTGAAAACTATGTTCTTAAAATATTGTCAGGACCAGGACATGGGCAATCTGACATAGTGGTCAAAGCAGGAGTCAGGCTGGGTCAGATACCAGGAGGTCATTGTCCAAACCAAGAATCGAGCATCAGGAAACAGGCAGGGTATGCCTTCTGGGCATGCTATAAAGCCCATAATTTCCCAAAGGTTTTGGGGATGGGGCTGCGTTTAGGCTTGAAGAGGTTAGGTTTCTTTTACATATTTGCTAATGAATATTTATTTGTCTGTCCAAGTGGGATGAATAGTCCTTTGAATTGTATTATTTATATTATGTATTTCACATTTATGAAATAAATGCCTTATCACTGGATAAGCAACTAGAGAGGCTTTTAAACATCAAAATAAGTTAGTTTTTTATACACATATCTGAGATGATAAAAGAAAAGCCTAATATATATGGCCTGATTCTCCATTCTATTACACTGTTTTATACCAGAATAACCCACATTAAAATCAATGGAGTTACAACAGCATAAAACAGGAATAATACAGTGGTGAACAAAGGTCATAACTGAAAAACCCGTGATTATGAATAGAGAGGGAGAAATTAGATCAAGGGTTTCTTTGTTTGTTTTTTAATGAACTGCTTCAGCAACAAAGATATCTGTTAAACAGTACATCCAGCTGCATTAGATTAGAAAAGTCACTAAGGCTTTTTATAGAAAGATATTACAGCTCATAGGTCAGTTCCTCAGTGAATTTTTTAAAAGCTTAAAGAGTGATAATTTCTACTGTTACTGTTAGCAAAGTTCATCATGTCAACTGAAGACCATTTCCCTAGACCTTTATTAACTCATTTGATAATTCCAAAAAGAAAGAATAGATCCACAGGGATGGATTCTCAGCTGATATAAATTGGTATAGCTCCATTAGTTGAGGATCTGTGCCTTAATTTTTAGTTTATTAATTTCACATCCAAAAATATTGTCAAACTGATTTCCCTATAAAAATATAGCTAGAAGGGAAATCTAGACCATGGTCTTTACCAGGGATTCTCAGAACAAATTATTTGGTGGCCTCAGAGTGTGGCCACCAACTCTTGCTGGTGGTTGCTTTCACACTTTTCCCTAAAATACTTAATTAGCTTTAGGAAAAACAACTAAATATGCACATATACATGTCTAAATCATTACAATTTATGTATTGCTAGCTAGTAAGTCTGTTGTGAAAAGTGATATTAACAAGCATACAAGTATCACTTTTCACAGCAGACTTACTCAGTCCCAGCAAGTCTGGGGTCAGGGGAGGCAACAGGGGCCAGGGATGATGACGTTGGGCAGGTGGCTGGGGGAGGCAGCGGGGACGTGGAGCTTGAAGCCCATGGCCGGGGGACGGAGCCCCACGCTGCGCAGCCAGAGCCTAGGGCTGGAGCATGAAGCCCCACGGCCAGAGCCTTCTGTCCCGCCACCCCAGGGCTGAATCTGGGAAGGTGGGGAACTCACCGGCTGCCTGGTCCTCCAGCATTGTGCCCAGGTGTCTCCAGAGGGGGGCAAGGCCCAATCTCTGCTGGGAGCCCCAGCAACCAACATCAAGGCGGTGCATCCAGGAACACTGGGGAAGGGGAGGGGCCGCTTCTTTGCCCCCCTCCAAATCACAGCCCAGGAGGCTGTGGCCGCAAGAAAAGCCCCTGGTGGCCATGTGTGCGGCCACAGTGGACACATTTGAGAAACTCTGGTCTAGACATAAATAAATAAAAATAAATCTTTTTTGCTGTAAAATCACTTTATATACTTCTTCAAAAGCTGCTATCCAGCAACTTCCCCAGCTGTTTTTTTATATCTTAGTAATTAAATTGTAGTCTGTGAGCTGTCTTTTCTTCTAAGTTTTCAGGAAATGCATCTTCGTTCTTGTCTTGCACACTTTAAAAAGTCCTGCTGTTTTATTTATTGATTCTTAAGAATTTGTGACTTCTTTCAAAAGAAATCTAGTTTCCTCCTTTGACCTCTTTCAAACTGAGCAAAGCAGGACACAATAATAATTTGAGAACTGCTTCTAAAGCATTTCATGGGGATGCCAGAGTTGGAGCAAGAGCTGCTATTTCTCAGTAGCTAGTTATTTCTTGCAGTATCACCTTATAAACTGTGAAAGTGAAATGAATTATATTAAAGAAATAGAATGAATTAAAGAATGCTGTATGTACCTTTAAGTAGAAATGAGAAATGCTGCAATCCAGGTGTCAGGAAACCAGACATTAACTGTTAATCAGTTGCTCCACTTAAGGGCGATTGGTGAAGCATTAGCCTTAGATCGATAAAAGTTAATAAGGAAGCAGGATATGCATATTGTGCCCCAGGCAAATGTTACAATTTTGCTCTCTCTGTCCCTTTGTTTAGTTCGCACCCTTTTATCTGTATAAATAAGACTGTTTGAATCTTGCATGGTGCTCACATTATCTGAGTGTTATTAGCAGAGCGCTGTGCTAATAAAACAGAGTGGTCTGACAAACTGGGTCCTGAGTCTAACTTTGACAAAACTAAAAACTTCCTGTATATACTGACCCCACACCTAAACCCTCAGGCAAGAGCAACAGGGGAGATAGTCAACAGAGTTGGTCTCTTTTGGATCAATACAAAAATTAATCCCAGAATCTAATGAAAAAATTGTGCCTCCAGCCTCTTGATGTTCAAATCTAGGGACTATTAGTGAGAGCTCCCTATCTCACCTCAGCTGTCAGAGCAGCACTTAGGGAGCAGGGCAATCTCTTAAATAGCCTGGGCTTAGAGACTGTATAAGGCCTTATAAATCAGTCAGCACCTTGACCAGCACCCACAGGTAACAGGGAAGGCAATGCAGTCTTCAGACAGCTATTGCAATTTCAGCCCAACAGGCTGGCAGTGCATTTTGGTCCATCTAGCTAGCTTTTGCATGCTCCTCTGAGAGAATGGTCACCACTTACCATGGCCCCACCAGATGTAGATTAGAAAAGGTGCTTTTGGCCATTAATGGCACCTGGAACTCCAGAAGCAGTCAAGGGTCCAAAACACACAAATTGTGAACCCCGTGGACAAAGGATGGAAAAACTACTTCAGGCCTCACCCTCACCATACTTTCCAGCTCCTTTCCCCAGATCACTAACATCACCTCAGGCTTGTCTGAATTGAGCTTCATCTAGCTTGTTTCTATTTGAGGACTGAGAAACCATACATGCCACCATCTTGGTAGCCTATAGAATGTAAACCTAATAGATACTGTTTCTCCCCATTGGCCTCACATATATGTTGGAGAGAAGAGGTGACAGAATAGAACCCTGCAGAATCCCACACAAAAGAGGTCTTGTGTCAGATGAGCAATTGCTTGAAACACCCTTAATGATTTCTCAGAAAGGAAGAGGAGACCCACTCAAGAATAATATCTATGCACCGTAGATATAAGAACCTACAGGACTAGAACCTGGGACTATGGTGGGGGGGGGGGAGGGGAATGTGCTAGGTGACCAATACATCCACATAACCATTGGAACCTTACACTAGGTTTCCGCTGGGGGAACCCTATGAAGCCAGATGCTGTAGGGCATACTGCCCAGCAGGCCCCTAGTGGCAATCCCCCCCAGCCCACTTACTGGCCCATGCCAATATATAAACCAGGAAGCCATCATCACCAAGAGCTGCCTGAGCAATGATGCAGACAGCCTGCTTGCTTCCACTTCAGACTTTGCCTTGCTGTGAACCCCAGACTCTGGTTCATCCCGACCCTGCTACTTGTCTCCTGTCTGCATTTTGGTGCCTGATCCTGACCCCGCTACTTGTGTTTTGACTGAAGCTTGGTAACTGACCTGTGCACGTGGGTCACCCATGGCCCAGCCCTGACAGTTTGCTCAGGCTCCCTTCGCACCCACCTCCCCCAAACCAACCCCTTCACAGAAGATGGAAGAGGCTGGCTGTTACCCATCTGCAGCTGGAGAACCTTACACTACAAACTCAAGCTACATAGTTTTCAACCAAAGCACAGACCCTACATGAGCAGCTAGCCCACTCACAGACAGAAGCAGCTATACTGTGTGCTGGAGCAGACCATCCAATGCCCGAACAGCTACCCAAATGGTTGATGGGAACCATCGGAAATTCTGCAAGTTCCTGCTCTGCCCCAGAATATACCCCACAGACCATACAAAGGTGGGACTCATAGTCAGCCTTCTCATTAGCTAAGTGTTCAATTGGGCTTCTCCCCATTGGACCAGAACAGCCCAGTGCTCTCTGACTGAGATGCCTTCCTGTAAGCCTTCTAGACCATCTTTGAGGACCCACATTGCATCGGCTCTGCAGAGGCAAGGACCAGCCATCTCCTCTGCAGCTTGCTTCCAACAATTTGTGGCTGATGTTGAATGGAATGAGGCAGCTCAATATATCAATTCAGTGAGGAGGAAAAGATGAGCTAGCCCACATTGAAAACCCTAGAGGCCTTTATTGATTTCACCCTGCGTATCAACTCTTTGTTGCAGAAGTGAAGGAGGAAAGAAGAGGCAGACCTATGCCGAAGTCTGTAAACCAAGTCCAGAACCCATGCAGGTTGAACTCATCCTAGGGTACTTAAGGAACTAGCTGAAGCAATCTCAGAGCCCTTAGTAATCATCTTTGAGAACTCATGGAGGATGAATGAGGTCCCAGAGAAGGGGAAGGGCAAACATAATACCTATCTTTAAAAGGGGGCACAAAGAGGACCCGGGCAATAGACCATCAGCCTACCTTGGATACCTGGAAAGATACTGGAACAAATTATTAAACAATGAATTTGTGAGCACCTAGAGGATAATAAGGTTATAAGGAATAGCCAGCATGGATTTGTCAAGAATAAATCATGCCAAACAAACCTAATTTCTTTCTTTGACAGGGTTATAGGTCTAGTGTATAGATGGGAAGCTGTAGATGCAATATATCTTGCTTTTTAGTAAGGTTTTTAACACAGTCCCACATTATATTCTTATAAACAAACTAGGGAAATGTAGTCTCAATGAAATTACTATAAGGGGTGCACAACTGGTTGAAAGACCATACTCAAAGAGTGGTTATCAGTGGTTTGCTGTCAGACTGGGAGGGTGTATCTAGTGGCATTCCACAGGGATCAGTCCTGGGCCCGGTACTAGTCAATATTTTCATTAATGACTTGGAAAATGGCGTGGAGAGTACGCTTATAAAATTTGCAGATGACACCAAGCTGGGAAGGGTTTCAAGCACTTTGGAGGACAGAATTAGAATGCAAAACAACCTTAACAAGTTGGAGAATTGGTCTGAAATAAACAAGATTAAATTCAATAAAGACAAGTGCAAAGTACTACACTTAGGAAGCAAAAAAATCAAACGCACAACTACAAAATGGGGAATAACTGGCTAAACAATAGTACTGCAGAAAAGGATTGAGGGGGGTTAAAGTGGATCATAAATTGAAGATGAGCCAACAATGTGATGCATTTGAGAAAAAGGCAAACATCATTCTGAACTGTATTAATGTGATTGTCATATCTAAGACATGGTAGGTAATTGTCCTTCTCTATTTGGCACTGGTAAGGCCTCAGTTGGAGTACTGTGCCCAGTTCTGAGTGCCACAGTTTTGGAAAGATGTGGACAAACTGGAGAGACTCCAGAGGAGAGCAACAAAAATGACAAAGGGTTTAGAAAACCTGACCTATGAGGAAAGGTTAAAAAAACTGGGCATGTTTAGTCTTGAGAAAAGGAAACCGAGGGGGGACCTGTTAAGTCTTCAGATATGTTAAGGGCTGTTATATGGAGGACTCTGATCAATTGTTTTCCATGTCCTCTGAAGGTAGAAGAAGAAGTGATTGGCCTAATCTGCAGCAAAGAAGATTTTAGGTTAGATATTAGGAAAAAAATTCTAACTATAAGTTAAATTCTGGACCAGGCTTCCAAGGGAGGTTGTGGAATACCCAGCATTGAAGGTTTTTAAAACAGGTTGGACAAACACCTGTCAGGGATGTTCTAGGTATTCTTGGTCCTGCCGCAGCCGAGGGGGCTGGACTTAATGACCTCTCAAGGTCCTTCTAGCCCTACATTTCTATGATTCTATAATTTAATGTATTTATTTTAAATACTTTTTATTATGTGTCCAAACAAAGACAGTGTGACCATGTGTTATCATGAATGTCTCATATAAAAGAGCTATTGTGTTATATCACGACATCATATTTCTTGCTATTCTGCTTTTTCCTGTCTGCTGTACATTTTCCTTTCTAATTATGCTCTCTTTTGTATTTAGTGAGTTCTTACAAGATGGAAAAATGTACTTTTATGTTGATGAACCCCTAAGTCATTTGGCTGAATTTTGATTGTTTATACAGCTGCATCCTCTACAAGAAGCCACTTAGAAATGACACAAAAAAGTTGAATGTGCACTTTGCACAAAGAAGTTAAATGCGTGGACAATACTAAACCATTTAGAATGGTAAGCTCAGTTTGTTCTTTTCTAATTCAATGGCGATAGTAAATTTTCTGGTTTTATTAGAGTGATCAGTAGGTGGAATCTAGAAATCTTGACAGATGCTTCTATTATTTCTACCATATCACCTTTCTAACGTCTATATTTCTCAGAAACGTTGAAGGCACAGACCTTTCTAGCATCGCTGAGAATTTCACATAGACTACAGTATAAAATTGATTTACATCATTAAGACAATTAACTACATTATTTGTTGTTTCTGTTTATCATTTAAAATGCTCAAACATTCTTTAAAATGTGACAATGTGTTAAATTTGATTCTCTCTTAACAAATCCCAGAAGTTTTGTTCCATTCTTCTTGTTTTCAATCTGATGAATCAAAGGCTTGCAACAGCCAATTTAATACGAGTTACCGTGAGTTATATTGCAATGAACTTTTCTATACATTACAAATTCGGACATGTACTGGAATAAGAATTATTGGCATAATTTTACATTTTCTGGCTTCCTAGATGGACTGCAGTTGTAATCTTGAAAATAGAACATGAACAGGCACAGCAAAATTAATTTAAAGATTTTTCTGTACCCTGAGTGCCTAAATTTCTTTCACTAAGGAAATGATCTGTGGACCCATTTTAAAAGTTAAATATTAAGCTCAAAATGCTTTGAAGAAAGCAGCAAACATTTTCTCAATCTACAATAAGAATCAAAATGAGTTCATCTTTATTTCCAAGAATGGAAATTTCAGTTGTTTTTTCTCCGAAAATAAAGGTTGGCCTGAATAGGCTATTGTTACTAACAGGTCTTTGCTTCATCAGTTCAATAAATAGTTGAGCTGTTATATCATATAGCTTCAGTTTGTGTATTGTACATCTGTTAAAGTCTTGGCAGACTGAGAGTGGCCATTTAGATAGTCCAAATGATAACATTTCCTAGCTAGTGATTTCATTCTCTGCTAATGATAGAAGAGGAATGTAGCACCAACAGTTAAAGGAGGGGAAAAAATCGATATGAGAGTTGTCAGGCTAACCACAGATGTTTAGTATCACAGACTTATTTCAAAAATGTGAATGACACTGAATGTTGGAAACAAAACATCCTGATCTCACTGCAGCTGCCTTACTATCGTTGTCAAAGCTAACCTTATGAAGTACAAGAGATTGTGTAATTCAGTCAAGTGGATTTCACCTGATTGTCAGCACCGTTTGCTTCCCTTGATCCATGTATACAATACTGATTGACATCACGTTGGAATTTACTGAATATCAAGATATGACCCAAAGAACAGGAAAAAGGACCTGGAAAATGTCAAACTAGGAAATGAATAAATATTTAGTTACATCTGTGCTATATTATAAAATCACATCTTTTTCCAGCATGCCCTCCGCCCCCTGAACATTTTGGAGGGCTTTCTTTGTTTGCTTTAATGAGATTGAAATATAATTTACATTGAATAGTTCATATAGATTTTTACTTCATCGATTGAACTGAAATTTCTGATTGGTTCATAATGTTTTATATACACCTCTACCCTGATATAATGCGACCTGATATAACATGAATTCG
>NW_020664492.1:8758070-8761977 GCF_002925995.2 Terrapene triunguis | reverse complement strand
TTGCTTAAATATTTATGATTAATAGTAAGGGCAGTGGAAACATGGAAACCCACAGAGTTATGATCAGCATAATATTTATAGTATACATTGGATGCCTTACTGAGTGCCAAGTTCAGTGGGCACAGTAGAACTTAACTGAATTCCACTGGCTTACATTTAGGGGCTCTATATCCACGCTTGTAAAGGTGTCTTTTTAAGGCTATCTTACAACAGTAACCTGAGAACACTAGTACTACTGTAGGATAAGTCATTAGTATATGAGCTGTTACAAGGGTGAAGTGGGCAGCCGCTGGAGCTCTGCAAACAGAATAGTGCTGGATTATTCCTGTGTTTAAACCTGGATTTATTTTACACAGGACAAAATAATCCAAAACACTGAGAGAAGGTTATATAATAACCAGCAGTGTCATACGCTGAAAAAGATCTAGGGGTGAGAGTAGACAGCAAGTTGTACATAAGCTTGAAATGCAGTAAGGTGGCCCAAAAAAGCAAAGATAATTTTGGGTTACATGCTCAGAGGCATCACCTCAAGGACAAGGGAGGTGATTGTTCCTCTTTGGATGGCTCCCGAGAGACTGCACGTGGTATTCTATAGGTAATTCCCGAAACCTCAGTATGACAAATGGGCCTGAGTTAAAACTCTGGCTGGATATTATATGAATGAAAAGGAATTTAATAGAACGTCTGAACCAGGATCTGGCCCTGAATTTTGCAGCTGCTCCCCCTCATTCTAATGAACGGAGCCAAAATCCTGATTCTGAAAACACCACTTTTTGGTGGGTTCAAAATATTGATCCAGATGTAGATCTAAATTTTGCAGCATGGGGACATTTCTTTTCTGTATCAGCTGGGCACCAAGCCTATGGAGAGTAAGGTACTGGAGAGAACAAGTCATTAAATAAAAAGATTAAAACTTGTATCTGTATAGCTTGGCTAGCAGATTACTGAGGAGAATATAACTTGCTGCAAGTACTGACAAGATCTGAATACCAAGGAGGAAGAGAAATTTGGGAACCTTGGATAACTAGCAGAAATGGGATGAAATACAGCAAAGGAAGATTTGGGAAGATATTCTAATTGTGAGAACGGACGGCTAGATTCACAAAAGGACTTAGATGCCCATCTTAGGCACCAAAGTCCAACATTTAGACATCACTGATATACTCCAAATTCTCACTCATCTGCTGCCAAACTCTGTAGGCCAGTGTGGCCAAAAGAGCTAACGTGATCCTGGCATGCATAAACAGGGTAATCTTGAATAGGAGTAAAGAGGTTATTTTACCTCTATATTTGGAACTGGTGCCACCACTACTAGAATACTGTGTCCAGTTCTGATGCCATGAGAATGATTAAAGGATTAGAAAATATTCCTTATAATGATAAGACTCAAGGAGCTCAATCTATTTAGCGTCACAAAGAGAAGGTAAGGGGTGACTTGATTACTGTCTATAAGTACCTATATGGGGAACAAATATTTAATAATGGACTCTTCAGTCTAGCAGAGAAAGGTATAACACCTGAAAGTTGAAGCTAGACAAATTCAGACTGGAAATAAGGCATACATTTTTAACAGTGAGAATAATTAATCACTGAAACAACTGACCAAGTATTGTGGTGGATTTTTCATCACTGACAGTCCCTCCCCCCCTGGCAGGCCACGCAGAAATCTGAGGGGGGGCACTTGACCCCACATGCCCCCCCTACATGTTGCCTAGGCAACCTGTGTACCTAGGGTATTTGCACACCCATCCCTTTCCGGTCAGCCATAGTAAAATGCCCTTTCATTTGGCCATGTGTCTGGGTGATTATTGGTATCCGCCAGAGCTAGCACCTACAAGACCTAGCTGCTGAAGCACCTACCGTGCTTGCCTCCGAGCTGTGGTACAGCTGGCATGCTACTGGCACGTGAGAGGTTTGGTGTACATCTTTTAGTCCCTTTGCGAAAGGAAAGGCCAAAGAATGAGAGAGATTGAAAGGGGAGATGTGATGGCCAGATTCACTCCAGTTGGTTTTGGCAGGATTTCATTTGTCCTTTCTGACAGAATTGTCAGATCCTTTTCAAGTGGTAGAGAAAAGAAGACATGTTAAGAAGGGAATAGCTGTTTTTATTTTTTTATCCTTGGCGGTGGCCATTTGTTGTATTGAGCTGCCTTAAATTCAGGATGATGCTGATATCATATCTGGATCTTTTCATTTTCCTATCAGTATAAAAAACTGTAAGCAGTTTTCTGGAAAATTAGTCCCCAAAAATATAATCCTATTTGGGGAAGGTTTTACCTCCCTGGTCCCCAACATTTGAATAAATGCATGTGGCCTTCATTGAAGGATGATACTGACACAGACTTGAGAGTTCCCCATTCTTTTGTGATTGATCTTATATCTACCAGACTTCTGCAATTATGGTACTCAGAGGGCAGACGTGCTTCTCTGAGCTGGATGTCTGTGGCTTATTGGAGCAGCTGCAAGAGCTTTTGGCACAATGACATAAATCATGATTGCTCCAAGTTCACTCTTAAACCTGCCACAGTGCTTGTCATAACTATAAAGGGAAGGGTAACAGCCCTCCTGTGTACAATACTATAAAATCCCTCCTGGCCAGAGACTCCAAAATCCTTTTACCTCTAAAGGGTTAAGAAGCTCAGGTAACCTGGCTGACACCTGACCCAAAGGACCAATACGGGGACAAGATACTTTCAAATCTTGCTGGGGGGAAGGTTTTGTTTGTGCTCTTTGTTTTTGGGGGTTGTTTGCTCTTGGGACTGAGAGGGACCAGACATCAATCCATGCTCTCCAAATCTTTCTGAACAAGTCTCTCATATTTCAAACTTGTAAGTAAACAGCCAGGCAAGGCGTGTTAGTTTTATCTTTGTTTTCTCAACTTGTAAATGTACCTTTTGCTAGGGTGTTTACCTCTGTTTGCTGTAACTTTGAACCTAAGGCTAGAGGGGATTCCTCTGGGCTCTTTAAGTTTGATTACCCTGTAAAGTTATTTTCCATCCTGATCTTACAGAGATGATTTTTACCTTTTTCTTTAATTAAAAGCCTTCTTTTTAAGAACCTGATTGATTTTCCTTGTTTTTAGATCCTAGGGGGTTGGATCTTGATCCACCAGGAGTTGGTGGGAGAAAGGAGGGGGGATGGTTAATTTATCCTTGTTTTAAGATCCAAGGGGTTTGGATTTGTATTCACCAGGGAATAGGTGATGAGTCTCTCAAGGCTACCCAGGGAAGGGAATTAGCACATTGGGAGTGGTGGCAGCGGACCAGATCTAAGCTGGTAGTTAAGCTTAGAAGTTTTCATGCAGGCCCTCACATCTGTACCCTAAAGTTCAGAGTGGGGAAGGAGCCTTGACAGTGCTGAACTACAAATAGACTCCAGTTTATATTCCCATACCAGCTTTCCTAGAACTTCAGCCATCTCATTCTGTGTTGCCTTGTTCTTTCAGGCCTGTTTACTTCCAGGGCTGTCTCTATCATTAGTTGTCTCTCTCTTCTGATACCACCTTTCCTGTCTTCTTCTATCACTCCCTCCACTCTCTAAAACCCTCTTTCCTACCTCCATGTCTTCCACACCTAGTCATGCATTGTTAGCTTCACTGCCTGTAATTCCCAACACTGATGCCCCACTAATAACTTGCACTTAGAGTGAGCGCCTTAAGAGTTTCCTTTCACATCTTTACTATTAGGAATGATTTTACCAGGATTCCCCATACTAAGTATAGGGAACACTGTTCAGACTGGCAAAACCTTACCTTATGGGAAAAAAGGTAAGAGAACTTAAGGGTGTCCATCATACCAATATATAGATTTCATCTGTAGATCCTGAAACACTTTACAGAGATGGGTGCATATAACTATAAGAACTGGTTGAAAATGGGAAATTGTTCACAAAACAACTGGTTGAAAAT
>NW_020664492.1:8674482-8758060 GCF_002925995.2 Terrapene triunguis | reverse complement strand
AACTGGTTGAAAATGGGAAATTGTTCACAAAACAACTGGTTGAAAATGGGAAATTGTTCACAAAACATATATGACCAGTTTTATCTAAATTTAAAATGTTACCTATTTGTTGAGGGGTCAGTATTTTGACCAGCTCTATACCGAGTTCAAAAATAGGATTATTTTTTTCCCCCAAAAAAGTCACCCTGTTTTTTTGTTGAAATTTTGAAAACAATTTTGTGTAATCATTGAAATTTAGAAAACCTCATCCAGCTCACATAATTATCCCTCTTTTACAGATCTGAGTATTTATGCTGTGCTTATCAGCATGGTAGTTTAGCAGAGAAGAGTTAAAGACCTGGTTATTTAGAGGTTCTGAGCCCTTACTAGTCCACTTGAAGTCAGTGGGCAGCTGCAGGTGCTCAGCACCTCTGAAAATGAGGCCCTAAGAAGTTTATCCAAGGTCATACAGCAAATGGAACAGAACTGGAACTAAGAGCCAGGACTCATGACTTATGCCCTCTCTCCCTCCCTAAATGCAATTCCCATACTCACGCTGATGATGCTTTCCTGGCCAGGAAGTGCAGATTATTTTCACTGGCACCCATCCTAGAAGATGATGTGATGAAGCTGCCCCAGTGCTGCTGTGATATTTAAAACAGTTGCATTCGTAGAACAGGGACCTTTCAAAGTTTTCAGTTCTATGACCGCATTTTGAACTCGGAAGTTTGAAATTTCAAATTTGTTCTCCAATCCTAGCTGACTTTTGTCCTAAAATGAACACACCCAGTGAATTTTTAACAGATCACTCCTTGGAAGATGAAAACTGAAGCCAGTGTATGTTAGAAGGAAAATGAGAGCCCCTATTTAAAGTGCTGTTAAAAGTAAGCTATTGTGTCTAGAGCTAGCATTGTTATGAGCGCTTGTGTGACGACTATGAAAGGGAGGCAATAATGGGACAAAAGTCTAAAATACGTCAATGAATAAAATTAATAAAATAAAGTTACAATGTTGCAAATTAATACAATTTTTATCATTATTAATAAAATTTTTATTATGTTAGCACATAACAGAGGGTGGAGCCTGATTGTGCTTAGTTCCTGGCCTGAAGAGCTTACAGCCTATATAGGCAAGACAGATCAAGGGTGGGAGAATGGAAATATTATTTCCACTTTACAGCTGGAGAAATGAGGCTCAGAGAGATTAAGTGATTTACTCAACATCACAGAAAGAGTATGTGGCAGAGCCAGGAACTAAACCCACATCTCCCGAGTCCCAGTATAGTTAGTAACCTAACTATAAGGCCATCTTTCCTCTTGCACATGTTTAGAATATGGCCATCATGCTAGAACAGCTAAGAAATAGGATAGTTTTGTTTTCTGTGTACTGAACCTTTTTAATTTCAGAGGACTCTGTCTTCTGTACAGATTGCTGGAGAGAAAAAAATATAAGAACATAAGAATGACCATACTGGGTCAGAACAATGGTCCATCTAACCCACTGTCTGCTGATAGTGGCCAATGCCAGATGCTTCAGAGGGAATGAACAGATTGAGTGATCCATCCCCTGTTGTCCACTCCCCATGTCTGGCTGTAAGAGGCTTAGGGACACCCAGAGCTTGGGGTTGTGCCCCTGACAATCTTGATAAATAGCCATTGACAGACCTATCCTGCATGAACTTGGATAATTCTTCTTTGAACTCAGTTATACTTTTAGCTTTCACAATATCCCCTGGCAATGAGTTTCACAGGTTGACTGCATTATGTGAAGAAGTACTTCTTTTTGTTTTAAACCTGCTGTCTATTAATTTCATTGGGTGACCCTAGGTTCTTGTGTTATGTGAAGGCGCAAATAACACTTCTCTGTTTGTTGTCTCAACACCATTCATGATTTTATAGACCTCTAGCATATCCCCCTGAATTGTCTCTTTTACAGTCTGAACAGTCCCAGTCTTTTTAATCTCTTCTCATATGGAAGTTTTTCCATACCCCTAATCATTTTTGTTGCCCTTCTCTGTCTGTACCTTTTCCAATTGTAATATATCTTTTTTGAGATTGGGCGACCAGAACTGCACATAATATCCAAGGTGTGAGTGTACCATGGATTTCTATAATGGCATTACGATATTTACTGTTTTATTATCTATCCCTTTCCTAATGGTTTCTAACAGTTTGCTAGCTTTTTTGACTGCTGCTGCACATTGAGTGGATGTTTTCAGAGAATTATCCACAATGACTCCAAGATCTCTTTCTTGAGTAGTAGGAGTTAATTTAGACCGTATCATTTTGTATGTATAGTTGGGATTATGTTTTCCAATGTGAATTACTTTGCATTTATCAGCATTGAATTTCATCTGCCATTGAGTTGCCCAGTCTCCCAGTTTGGTGAGATCCCTTTGTAACTCTTCGCAGTCTGCTTTGGAGTTAACCATCTTGACTAATTTTGTATCGTCTGCAAACTTTGCCACCTCACTGATACCCCTTTTTCCAGATCATTTATGAATATGTTTAACAGCTCTGGTTCTGTATCCCCGTCTTTATTTTCATTTGGTGAAAGGAGATATGCAGTAGTGTAATCTAAGGACAGTAAACCCTAAAGTATCCTGAATAACTAATGTTTGAATTTTCTTAAAAATTAGTTCTGTTCTAAAAGTTACATAACTCTTTCTTCAATAAAAACATTATAAAGCTTACTCTTCACTAGAGCTGGTCGGGAATTTTCTGTTGGAATGATTTTCTGATAGAAAATACAGTTTCCAGAAAATCAAAAATTTCCAATTTTTGAACTGACTCAAAACATTTCATTTTTAATCAGTTTAACAAAACATAAATGGCATTTCGCTATGATGCATTGCTTTATGGGAGATGTAATTTGGGTTTCCATGCTCTCCTCTGGACCATGCTCTCCAGAGGACATCTCCCACAATGCAATATGAATTCCCTCTGACTGAGCTGCTGGTGCAACATGGAAGTTGCATAACAAGATGCATTATGGGAGATGTAGTCCACCCAGGAAACCTCCCATAAAGCAATGTGCCTATATAGGAAAAATGCAGTTTAATATTGAACTGACCCAGCCAGAACAATTTGTTTCAGGTCAATTCAGTAAAGTGAAATGGCTGAAACAAAATGTTTTGTCACTTCCAAATTGAAATTTTGTAGTATTTCCATCAACGAAAGACTTCAACTTTTCAGTCCTGATTGGGGATGAAAACAAATGTTGAAATGTTGGAATTTCCCATGGGACAGAAATTCAGAATTTTACTCACCTCTACTCTTTAGGAATTATATGTTTCAATACTCATTTATGTTATAAGATCTACTAGTTTTGAGACCATGCAAGTAATTTTAAAAAGAGATAGCTCTTCAGTCCAGAAATGATTTTGGCACACATGCTTTTGATTCAGTTAACAGGTGGCATATGGTATTTATGAGCACAGTTGTTAAATGCTTTATAATGTGAGTCACAAACTGATAGCTGGCTGTTGAAAGAAACTGAAAGACACTATCATATTTAAAATGTTGCTGAACTGAAGGAAGGACATTGTTCAACTAACCTCATATTTTCTGTTTTATGTAACTGACTACAGCCAGCAATCCTCTCTAAAAATATTTAGTGTCCAACAGAATACTAATCGTGGGACCACATCCTGCTCACTTTAATCGCTCACCCCAGTAGTCTCTCAGAAAGCATTGTTGTGTGTGACGTCAACTGCATTTGGTCCTTAGTTCCTGAAAGAAATTATAGCTTTATAACTGAGTTTACTTGCAGAACAAAAAACAAACACAGTCCCTGTGTACCTGCTAGAATTAAGTTTCTTTTCTAGGCTGAGTTTGGTGCAATTCCTAGTTAATAACTGCAAATATCTGGGGGGAAATGCAACATAACACTTGTGTGTAATGTTGGCAGTGGTGTATAAAGTGGTAACTAGAAATCAAATCACTTAAATGGTGTTTTGGCTTCTTGGTGGTATGAATTTGGGTGAATTTTAGACAGACAGGAGAATGCTTGTCCACATTCAAAGTCTATTTAGAAAGTGTAATAGAACAAGGTGGTAACTGAAACTTGTTGGTTATTATTTTTAGCAGTTAACTATGTTTTTGAGAAGATTTATTATGATGGTTTTTAGAGGGAGTACTGTATATGTCTTCCATAGTTATATTCACTTTCTTTAAGAATTGGAGGAACCATTGAAAGTATGCATCACACACCTTATGAAACCATTGAAAGTATGCATCACACACCTTATGAAATCATAGGGATTATAAATCATTCCTACTTTAATGGAGTCTATGAATTAATAGCCTACTGCAAAAATGCCAAACAATGTGAAATAACTGCTAAGTCATCTACGTTCATACATTTGTTCTGTAGGTTTGTTTCAACAAGTTATTGTTTAGGTTCTCTTTTGTGTTTTTAAACTGGTAATGCAAGCCTAATTAAAAGCTTTCCGCTAACATTGCATCTGGCTCAATTTACTCAGGCAGCTAAAGTGACAACAGTAGAGCATTACAGGTTGTTGTAATTCATTAAAATAAAATTTGGGCCTAATATGGCCAGTATTAAACCATTGGTCACATTCACTCTAGGTTTTTGCCAGCTTCTACATAATGCTGACAAACTGTGCCCCAATGCGAATAATCCCTGATGGGGCAAGGAAGTGTAGGGTGTGAGTGTAAATTCATCCCTTCTGATTTTTGCCATGGCGGGACTAGATATAGCAGAAAACCACAAATGCAGCTGCCTCTCCTTCCCCTGGCCCTGGCCCTGGCCCTTTAGATGTCCCTTTGTGTTAACTCTGAAAATTTGAACTTTTTTTGGCTTTAAGGGAACGTGACTGAGTGGGAAGAGACCGTGACCATGTTTACTAGCAGCAGCCCCCAGCAAACCCAGGAGGGATTAATATTCCTCTATTGCCCACAGACTCAGTCAATACTTGTTTGATTAATTTTTTTAAATTCAGCTGCCCTCTCAAGCTTACCAGGTGTGATGGGATTTCAATGGGACACTTACAGGGTAAAGTACTATGTGGTGTAAGCAGCTAAGCCATGCCTGATTGCAAAGGTTGGGGAAAGACAAATAATGGAGACAACACTGGAAGTGTTGCCACATGCATTCTATTTACTCAGAAGCCATTTTATTTTATCGGTAAAAGGCCAGAGGACAAAGTACTGGAGAGCTAGAGGCAGAAAAACATTATTGAATGTACTGCACTGCTCAACCTGAGTAATGACATTGGAATTTGGTGCTAAATTACTTAGTATTTATTTGTATTTCAGCACAAGGAGGTCAGAAGCCTTGCTGTGCTAGGAGCTATACAAACATATAGGGAGACATGGTCCCCACCCTGAAAAGCTTAGATTCTCAAACTTTGACTGAGCAAACATTTATGCACATGTTTAACTTTACTTGTGTGAGTAGTCTCTCTGAAGTCAATGGATTTCTCATGGGGCTAAAGTTGTGCATGTGTAGGTATTTTGGGATTGATATTAGACAACTAATGACTGGAACAATCTTGAAGGGAACAGTAGTAAGTTGACAGTTACATAGGTTGGCTGGTGCACAACTTTATCTTAAACTCTCTTTCTGTTTTAATACCCCTCTGCCTTTACCTGCACCCAACTACTGCCTTTCTTAAAAAAAAAAAAAAAAAAAGCTCTGCCTCATTCCATTTTTTGTAAAACCTCCCTCTGCCTATTTCCATTAAAAAAACAAACAAATTGGAGCAAGTTCACAACAGAGTAACAAAGATAAAAGAGTTGGCGGTATTGACTAATGAGGAAAGATTGACAACTAAATATGTAAAGCTTGGCTAACAGGAGATGTGGTAAATCTACAAATATTTGCAGGCTATAAACACCAAGGAAGGAGAGGAATTTAGTATGATACATGAGAGCATAACTAGGGTTAATGGCAGAGGGAAAGACATATGCTGAGTATTAAGAAAAACTGCTTGTTTTTTGTGGCATTAAAAAAATGCCATAAGAGGCATTATGTTAGGGAAATGGTGGCTAGGATGGGTGGAACAAATGTCCTATGGTGACCATCCTGAACTGGCAGGTAGATGGGCTGGTTAAGCCACCAGGCTTGCTTTATCTTTAACTGCTAAGATTTTGAGATGATTTTTTTGGATCAATTCTTTACTATGAGTGCTATGGGAAAGTCACTTTAGAATTACTTGTTACCGTGACTACAGCCTACTAATTGATTTGTTCCTGCATTATTAGAATTCACTAATACATTTACTAATAAATTACAATCACAATCTACTGTGAGGATAATACGATGTTCCTATATTGAATGTACAACTTTCTTGATTTAAAAGATTAGGCTTATTTAGGGGCAGTGTTCTCCTCAAGCCATGACCTTGACTTTTGGTTGCTAGGCATTCTGAGAGCCAGTCCATGACCTAGATCCTCTACATACAAGTAGGAATATCTGATCAAATAAAACCAACGTAGTGGATCAGTAAAGATAACACTGAGGATGGATTAAGAATAAGGTGACTACTAAGGCTCGTAGGTCTTGTATTTTTGCTTGGATGATGTTAACATTGAGATGTGTTTAGTCTCTTTCCCTCTCAGCATGTAAATAAATTTACAGATGTAAACAATGTGCAGATACTTGTTCATCATACTAAAAGTTTTACAGCCTGATTTCATATGACTAATTTATTGTACTGTATTATTATTACACTTTAAATCTACATAAGCGTGTTCATATCTTTCCACTCCCTGGATATGTGGGAAGGCTTGGCAAGCAGCTAGTCTGAAACTTGCGAATGTCTGTCACTATATACATTTTTGCAAGTTATTTGAGAAACAGTTGATCTAAATATTGTCAGAGTAAACAGATGCAGAAACAAACATTACCCTTTACTAATGAACATAGAGTAAAGTTCTCTGTGGAGGGCATGGTCAGGGGCCTGGGGGAATTTAGCCTATGCTGTTGCAGGTAGGAAGAAAAGGGGGGAGATGAAGAACCTTCTTCTTGTGGAGGGAAAACCTAAAAGGGACAGAGCATGGTGGAGAGCTAACAGGGAAGGGAACAGAGGAGGAAAGCGAGAGCGAGCATACTGAGGGAGAAGAAACAAAGTAAGGCCCAAAACTCCAAGTCCATTTAGTTCAGCAGAGCTCCATGCAGAACAGGGGTCTGCCCCACCTGATTTTGCAGGATCAGGGCATAAAATTAAGGACAGAAAATATAAACAGGAAAAAAAACTCAAAAAATCTAAAGAAAAATACTGAAAAGGAAGATACAATGCAGCAGAAAGAAGGTGAAAAAGATAAATCTTTAAAGATTTCATAAAAAATGTATGAAAAAGGACAGAAATGAAGCAAAGCCCCAGGAGCCATGGTGTGGCTTTACAAAAACTTACTTTATTGAAAGTAATTATAGTGATTTAGTTTATGAAAAGAAGCACTATTTTGCTTCCACCGTTAAAGACGGCATAACCCTTCAGCTTTCCCCTGTAGGTCTGTCTTGACATGAGTAATGAAACATGGGGGAGGCCTTATTTTTGTCACTCTCTGCTGTTGTATGGCTAGGATGATGAGCCGTGCGCTATGGTTGCATGGGGCACCCACGGTGAAGTGCTTTGTGACACTAACACCAAGGTTAATTTGGCACCTCAGTCACAAAGAGCATATGCTGATTGTGACAGGCTCTCAGGGAGACAGCTTCCCACATGTGCTGCCCCGATCTTCCCATTGGTGTGTTCAGCAAGAAGGGGCTGGCCCCTTGCAAGTCATCTTGTGTGCCTCTGACAGATTATATTTTTAAGCAAGAAAACAAAACCAGGATGTCTTATGGGCTGCTTTATCTTTAAGGACAGCTTGGAGCTGCAACTGCAAGGTAAGAAGTCTCATGCCTGAACTTTAAAACTGGGAGTGTAATTAGCATGTCAGCCTTTAAACACTTCGTTGTTTAATGTGCAACTTTACATGACGTGTATATGATAACTTGTCTGTATAATAACATTTCCCTGACAAACTACTGTGATTCTTCACCTGATAACAGTTCTTGCTTTGAAAAACTCCACAAAAGGTTAGCTGTGTTTGTTGTGATAATAAATGTGTAGTAGGAAGAAGGGATTTCTTTCAGTGAATGTAACCAGTCTAGATTGAAATGGCTTCGATTATCTATGCCATTTGAAAATGGGTTTATGTGCTGAGGGGGGAATCCCATGGGAGTTGTCAGCAAATGTCAGACTGGTCTGTGTGTGTCTTTGTCATGAGTGTCATTTGGTGCTTGCTTGTGTGTGAAGAGGGATTAGTTTAAATCCTGCTGTCACAATTGTGTGGCACTGCATTCACTTAGATGAAAAATCTGTTGGTATCAGGTGTTGGCAAGCTGGCCAATTAATAATGATTGTGGCAAATTAGCTTGAGAGATTATAGTTTATTATGATGCAGATTTACAGAAGTCTTTTTGTGACAAAATGATACAGAATGTTTACTAATGTGTGTGAGAATTATCCATGGCAGTTAAAAACAAATTACTGCCCCCCCTCAAAAATCCCTTTCTATTTATGTTTTTAAATAAATAGGAACTGTTAAATGTTTTTCCTCAGTAGAGCTTTTGGGACTGATCACCAGTTCTGCAGGATACAGGATCTGCAGGACTGGGCAAAAATTCTGAGTTCAAACTTGAGGAGTGTCAGTTTCCTACTAGAGAATAACCTGCACAGGGGGCAATTTAGTCCTAAAATGTTACTTTATACTTTCTCTTATGTAGTTAAAGCTAATATGGTGGATTTTTTTTTTTTTTTTTTTTTTTTTTTTTTTTTTTTAAAATAATATTGTTTTTTTTTTTTTTTTTTTTTTGGTTTACTAGGTCCTTGATAAAAGCTGAAAGTTATATTATTAAACAAGGTTGTTTTCAATCTTTCCTCAAGTAAGTTGCTTTTCCAACTTCACCCTTCCCTTCTGCCCCTTGACATGTGCATTACACCAGTTTAGACTCTCTTAGATTCCAGCATATTTAGCAGTCCAAAGTCAGAAGAGACACATAAATGGGAATAAGTAGCATCTTATTGAAAAGTGGTTGTGATTCTGAATCTAAGCCAGTGTAAGTTCCATGCTAAGAAGGCTAGATAAAGGTGGGATTTATGCCTTAGAATCTACTTTAACTCATCTTTGACTTTGGCCCAAAGTGTTTCCCTCCCATTTATTCTCCACCTTCCGCTGACCACTACAGCATGAACATTTAAACTCCGGTCAAAAGGGGAAAAAAATAGTGGTTTTCCATTAAGCTGAAGTTGGTATTTATGTGAAGACATTCCAGCAGGAGGTGCTGAAGAACAATAAAAGCAACACATATTTTCCAAACAGAGAAATGCCTCAGTGCAATGTGCTGCTGTTCTGACATCAAGAGGCACTTTTTATTGGAAGAAGTTTCTTATTCTAAAATCCACAAGCACAAACATCTACTTAAGCGTAAATATTTAGAATTGTTTTAACCCTGTGTATCACACAAACCACACTACATTTTAATAATGTTAAAATCAAATGTCTTTTCAGCCATTTTCTTTCCCTTTTCTCCACTAGTAAATTAATGTAAACAGATGTATAAATAATAGAATATATGTTGATATGCTTTAAGTTATATAGCTTTTAAATGTTAATAAACAAATCCCCAAATTGAAGGGCGTCTATAAGCCTTATGTTACAGAGTGTTTCCTCTTTATATGAGTGCTCAGTTGGGTTCTTTTATTCAATGAATTTGACAGTGTTTTCTCTGTTGGCTATTGCTATATACAAACAGTGAACCAGATTCTTGGTTACACAAGTATAAATAAACAAGAACTCCCCTGAAGTCAGTGGAATTACCCTGGATTTGTTTCAGTGTAACCAGGGCCGGTGCAACCTATTAGGCGACCTAGGCAGTCGCCTAGGGCACTAGCATTTGAGGGGCGGCATTTTCTTCGGCGGTGACCGCAGCGGCCGGATCTTCGGCCGCCCCGGTCGCCGCCGGCATTTAGGCAGAGGGAGCTGGGGCAGGGGGGCGCGGGGAGGGCAACCTGCAGCAAGTAAGGGGGGGGGCGTCACGCAGGGGAACTCCTCACCCCAGCTCATCTCTGCTCCACCTCCTCCCCTGAGCACGCCGCCCCGCTCTGCTTCTCTCCCTCCAGGTTTGTGGCGCCAAACAGCTGATTGACGCCGCAAGCCTGGGAGGTGGGAGAAGTGGAGCAGCGACTGCATGCTCGGGGAGGAGGTGGAGCAGAGGTGAGCTGGGGTGGGGAGCTGCCGCACGGCTCCCCGGGCCGGGGGGGATGGGGAGCTGCCGCGGGGGGGGGGCGCCTCAGGGCGGGGGGGGGGGGGGCTGCCGCGGGGGGGGTGCCTCAGGGCGGGGGGGGGGGGGGGCGGGGAGCTGCCGCAGGGCTCAGGGAGGGGGTAGGGCGCAAGGTGGAAGTTTCGCCTAGGGCGCGAAACATCCTTGCACCGGCCCTGAGTGTAACTAGGATCAGAATCTGGTGTGTGTGCCAGGCTAGGGTATTTGGATGAGATAAACAAAGCAGTACTGCAATTATAAACATTACAAATAGAAGGGCTGCCAGTTAACTACAGGGTTGTCGGTTGTTTTTCTAGTTAGAGTTTCTTCCAAAAGAAAAGATTAAATTAAAGAGCATAGTTAAAATTCTGCACAAGATCGTGTTCTCTCAATTCTTTTCCTGGGAATTTCATTTATTGTTAACAGCACTCTGCAAAATCATATTTAATTATGGTTTTACACCATGTCCATCACCATGGTATGTGTACCTCACAAATAATAAAATGTGCACATGGTTATATTTCTTTCTCTCTTCCAGTTTGCAGGGACTGACTTTGGGAGGGTTTTTTTCTCTTTATTTTGTTGGTGATATTATTGTAAGAAAGCTAGAGAGTGAATTCTGGGTTTTTCTCTGTAAGTGCTGAGGTTCATGATTTCCTAGCGCCTTCTGGAAACAATTTCCAAATTCATGGGCCAATCACAAGGAAAGCTCTGTTATCTGCCCACAGAAGTCTCATTCTTGAAGGTGATAATTGTGTTGTTTCAGTGGCCATCCACACTGCAAGATAATCATGTGAGATATTTGTGCTAGAAAATCCTAACATGATTATTTTGCAGCATGGATGGGATCTCCTAACTGTGACTTTGACTTCTCAGCTTTCTGTGCAGTATGATATCCCAAAGTGCATTGCTCCACAAATTTCAGGGACAGTCTATGTGCATATCTGGGCACGCAATCCATCCCGTAGGGATATGCTGACTATGTTTCAGGTGAGGGAGGGAAGTTTATTTTTTCTATTGCTGGTCATAGAAATCACCCCTGCATCCATTTCAGCTGAAAAGATTAATTAAAAAAAAATCTTAAGTATCTTTGGAGGTCTTGGGCCCTAAACCAAAGACAGCTCAGGTGGGCACTATTCTTCTCCCAATTCAGCTTCACCATTTCATGCAGTCCGGGGACCAGAAATGGAAAGGCAGATGCTGTATCACATAAAGGGGAATATTACCAAGGGAATGAGGAAACCCAACTCGGAACCACCCCATTTCCTGAAGCCTCATAACTCATCGACACTGCAACCTGTCTAGACATAATGACACTCCTTCAGATAGCCTCTCAGGAAGGTAACTCTGCCAGGGAGTCTCCACCTGCGAAGTGAATGGCTAAAATGCAACAATCCATGTAGGATGGGTTAACATATATCAACATTCCACAGGGGTGCACCTGGTTAAAAGTATTACATTTAAGCCACGATGCCCTGGATTGGCCTGGAATTTCCCGGAATCGGCATCATTCTCCCGATGACTATTGAAAGCAATCCAGGAGATTTTAATAGGATATTTTAAGAAAATGACATTACGTCATTTTGGGGGAAAAAATCTCCTGGAATAGCTTCAGTCAGAGGTGGCAACCCTAGGCAGCTGGAGTCTCTAGGGTTATTATGGTACCCTCAGGCTTTACACGGAGGAGTGTGGCCTTGGGGGGAAGTGGAGGGGCAGAGGCAGGTGGACCGCGGTGAAAAGTGGATGTGCCAGGCCCATCCACTTTCAAAAAGTGGGAGGGCATTGGCCCCCTGGCTTACCCTATTCCAGCATCAATGCCACAGACTCCCCAAACCTGGGAGTCATCAACTGGGTCCAGCAAATTCACCATTTCCAAGAGGAGGCTAAAGAAGCCTACAAATGGTTTGCAGACTGTTGATTCCAAGAGTGTGCAGCATTTGCTGGGGGCTAGAAGGTCTGGCTCACTGCAAAACAGCTTAGGAAAAATCAGCCTTCCCAGAAGTTAAACCACCAGTTCCTTGGTCCCTTCCAAATATGCAAACAGGTCAGTCCAGTTGAGTTTAAGTTGCAACTTCCCCAGTCCCTCCACATACATCCAGTATTCCATGTGTCACTCCTCACGCCCAACATAGAGAGTCCCTTACCAGATGGGTCTCAACCCCTCTACCAGTTGGGATTCAGGGACAAAAAGAATATATAGTGCATGCGATCCTTGACTCCTGTTTGTGGCAAGGTTGCTTCCAATACCTCACACTGGGAAGGTAACTGGGAATGATCCGGGGAGACTGCAACCCATGTTCACCCCCCTGAGCCAGTGAAAAAGTTTCACCAGTATCATCCTGATTAACTAGTCCCAGTGCCATAAGGATCTGAAGAAGCAGGTCTGGAGGTACTCTAGATCACTGACATGCCCTTGTCACCACCAAGGCAGATAGATAAAATGCCATCTCACCAATCCTGGAAGGTCATGCCCTACAGGCAGTCCTATCAGAGTACCCAAGGTCTGCAGCCACCTGATTGGCTTGCTCCTGCTGCATAAGCCAGGAAATGAGCTGGGTGGGCTGTCTGAGAAATCGAGCAGACTTACTATTGCAATCTGCATTTAGCCCTGTTCCTGCCTCACTTCTGCCTTTGCTCCTAGCTCCCACCTTGCTGCCCCTCTGGTTCCTGCCTTTATGCCTTGCTCCTGACCATCAGCTACCATTTATGGCTCTAACCCCGCAACTCAGACCTCTGACTTCTACTTTGGCTTAACCCTTGGTTCTGGCATTTGGTAACTGATCCCAGCTCTGATCCTAAGCTTTCATTTCCAATTCTGATGCTGGCTGTACCCCAGGCTCTGCTGTTTGGTAGCTGACTTTGGTTCTGATCCTCACTTCCATTCCCTGAGCTGGATGCCTGCTCTACCACTAGACTGATGCCTGCTCTGCCCACTAGGCCATACCACCTATGTCCCAGTTCCTAACACTCATTGTGTCAATGTATTGGGGAGTTATGTGCCTGTTGGAGACAGTGAGAAGTAGAGTTGCCATCTGGCTGTTCTTTGTACTGCCTTGGCAGTTGCTGCTGAATATGTGCTAGAAGCCTTTTATTTTTTTCCATTGGACAGTTAAGCACAAGTGAGCTCCCTGCTCTGGAGAGAGATATGGAAGCCCAGTAACTGGTGTTCCCCGCTCTTCCACTTTCACAGGGGGGCTTCTTGAGTTCCAGATGGTCAGTCAGGCTACTGGGCAGCCTTGCTTGGAGAGTTGCATGTGTTTGCATCCACTACCCCCAGACACCCAGCATCCCTCTCCCCTTAGTCTCCTGCATCCCTCAGACACCCAGCACCCATCAGCTCTCCTCATGTATTGATTACCCACAGCCCTTTACAGAGTTTTTGGCACCACCCATAACCTTGGGTCCTACACAGAACCTCTTGCATACCCCTCAGCCACACTTAACTAATAATTAGCTATAGTCTGCACCAGGACCCATTTGGTTAGGAGCAGGCAGATAAGAGGTGAGCAGTGGCTGTTTTTTCTGCATCTCCAAGGTGGCAACCGAAATGAAGAGTTGGTTTTCAGTATGGTCATGATGATGAGACGATACCAGTGCACTTTGCAGGTATTTACTAGTTCTTTTGTTTAGAGGGTGTGTCAGTGTGGTTTACAGAAGAGCCTGGCAGAACCAGTATTAACACAGGAGGATGCTCCTGTGTGAAAGTGTCCCAGTCCACATTGTTAATTTAATAACAGAACCAGCTGCTGGGGCAAGTGGAAATCTGCTGATATCCCCACCCCGCCCCCTCTCCAGCCAGGCCTGCTGCTACCTGTGTATCTGTGGTGTTATGTCAAGATCAAATTTTCCATCATTCCATCAAACAGACATTTCTAGAGTCCACTATTGCCCTTTGTTACCAACCAGCAGTTTGGACAGAAGCATTGTGCCATGCCCTGGACTACCACAAACCACTGACTCCTATTTCCAAAATAATGTTCAGGTATCACTAGTTTCGAAACACCAAAAACAGAATGAAAGTGAATCAATATATTGAGAAATGATGGGGTGTGCACCCCACACAAGGCACATCAGGTTAAATTAGGTTAATTAGTCTGTTAGACTGCACCTGAGGGTGAGCCAGGGCTTGAAAAGATGATTGATGGTGGAACCCAGCTGAGAGGGCACAGGTGAGGCTGGTATAAAGCCTGGAAGTTAGCAGGGGGAAGTAGTCTGCAGACACTCCATGGGAGAAGGAAGGAGTGTTGGGGAGTGGTGGCTATGGAGTTAAGTAGTGTGCACTTATTCCATAGGAGGAGGGAGTTTAAGCTGGTAAACTGAGAGAGGGGGGAAGCTAGAAGCTGTAGGGAAGCGTCTAGGGAAATAGCAACAGAGTCTGGGAGAAAACAGACCACAGTTGCTAGACATAGGGTCTCTGGACTGGAATTTGGAGTACAGGATGGGCCCAGGTTCCCCTACCAGCCACGGGGGAAGTGGCACAGTCTGGGCAGTGAATGGGAAGACTGCCTGACACAGTTTGTATGGAGAGACTTTGATACTGCAGCAGGGGAGGACTATAGTGACTTGGCTGGAGGGCCAAGTCATGAAGGGAGGAACTCTGAGGTGTAGAGAAAGAATGTGGCAGGGTGTGTGAACAAGCAGTAGAATGGGGTGCTGGACCTGGAAAAAGCTAATCCTCAGGGCGGCCAGAAGGAGGTGCTGTCTCACGTCACAGGTCTGTTCACTGAGAGAATTGGACTGCTGGTATTGGGATGTCATCATTATAGCCAGTTAGTGCTATTCAAAGCCCTAGTCTCAGTTAGGCCCAGCAGCTGAAGTAAGCTTTCATGTGCGTCTCTTGCCAATAACCACAGATCACTTGAAAATTGTCTGAACCAGGTTAAATGATAGTGTTCCAGTTCCACCTATCCCAATGTACTTAACATTTCAGGCCAATTTATTTATCTGTTATCTTGGTGGAACTCTTAGTCAAAATACTGCAAGAATGTATAATGTTTTGGTGCTGATCAACTTTTTCATCTGCCTGCCTGTCTGTAGATTTACTCCTGGATACTTATCTGTGTGCCTCACATACAGCTAACTGGGTAGGCCTTCTGCTCGCCCTGCTGGCTTGCCAGCCACACACAGCATGCATGTGACAAATGCTCCCTAATTACAAAATAACCACACAGATAACTGAAATGAGTGCCTACATGTTTGTTTATAGTGTGTGTGTGTATGTGTGTGTCATTATGCTGGTATTTGAATTATGTGATTGGAGTGAACTAATAGTTTTCAGGTGTTACCTTGAAATAAACTGTTAGAATAGGGTTTTCAACATAATCTGAAACTTAAATATGTCTGTCATAAATGGTGTCCTGAAACAATAGCAATATGAGTCTCACTTCAAGGATTGCAACAAACTTATGTTTTTGTTTTGTTTTTTTTTTAAAGTATGTGGCTTGGCTTGACTTGCTGAGACAGCACAGTCTGTGAGCAGAAAAAACAAGGATGAGGGGGATGTGCCAGGCACTAACCTAGTGGATGGTGTTGGTAAAGTGTAAGAATCACAAGATGCATGTACAGAGCCCTCCTTGTAGACAGATGCAAGGAAGAGAGGCATGCTGCTCTCTGAAGCTGTTGGCAGTCTGTGCAAGGGCAGGAGAAGAAGTTCTTGTGAACCATTTGCAGGAGGTAGTGGATGACAACAAAAAGATGCTCATGTGGCTCAACGGTTGAAGGTCAAGGGAGTTAAGGAGAGAGGCAAAAGAGCAGCACAGAGGGGAGGAACAGAGCCATATCAAGGCATTTTAGCACCCAGAGCAAGCAAGCAAATTTGTGTCCCCATAGAGGCAATGCCTCTTCACGGCTGGGTGCTCCCTAAGCAGGGCGGGCGGCACAGCTCTGAGCTGCGTCCCCGGCACACTCTTGACTCTCCCTCAAAAGAGCCTGGCACTGGTTGGTGATGACCCCTGGAGCCAGCCCCTGCCCATTGGGCCTGGCTGCCAGCAGCAGAGCCGGGAGTGCCAGGGTAGTGGCAAGTGAGCACCTCAGGGAGCATCTTATGGCATCTGGGCTCTGTGGGCAGGGGCCAGCTCCAGGGGGCATTGCCAGCTGGTGCTAGGCTTCGTCAGAGGAGAGGCAGGAGCACATCAGGGCACAGCTCCGAGCTTTGCCCCATGTCCTCCTGGCAGAGCAAAGGTGGCCCGGCTCCGGGAGCAGGGCAGGGAGGGCTGCTGGGCAGCCAGCCAGCACTCCAACTCCCACAGCATGGAGAGCCAGGGGCTCAAGTGGGCCAGGCAGCTCCCACCAGCTTCTGATCCACTGGCTCCTGGAAGGAAGTGACGGTTTTCAGACTGTGGGGCATGCCTGCCCCCACAACTTGAAAACCTCTGCTAAATGGAAGGCTGAAATTGGGGGGAGGGGAAATGACCACATGTGCCCCCCCCAAACACCCCATTTTTCTGTCCTGCAGCTTTGTGCCCTGGGTAGTTGCCCTGCTTGCCCTGGCATGGTTACGGCCCTGGGGAGGAGAGAGAGAGAAGCAGAATGGCCCTGGAAAAAGGAGCCAGTCCCATGTGTTTGCTACCAAACTGGAGAAGTCAAACAACGCTCTCAATCACCGCCATAGTGAGGCACTCAGTTCCTCTCCCCTACCAACACTACAGCAGAGTACTCCAGGACAATACCTTCTAATGCTTTGCTCACATGTCAAACTTGCCCTCTCAAGCACCAGTCTACAAAGTGCTACAGTAGAGTACAGTAACGGTACGTACACACACTTGCACACCTGTGATAGATGACATCTCTAATTAGTGAGATCTGATTTTGCTAATGGACTTACCTGATTGTGTGTGGGCCTTTTGGGTGTTTTCTTGTGATCTGTTAACATTTAACATAATTTTTTTAAGACTTTGCTCCATCTTTATCAGCACCTATTGCACAGCCTAAGTTCTATAACTACCTCATCATCCCATGACAACCTATATGCAAAGTCCAGATGGTTTATTTCCAGTTATGGGACAGATTTACTTTAATTCATCAAAGGGAATCTAGAAAACATTTCACGCATTGTCTGTAGTGATCTGAGCTGAAACTATTTTAATTCAAATAAATAGAAATGTATGAATTTATTGAACATAAATAAAAAATAGTTCCCCGCACCCCCCTCATCTCTTGATCGCTGTTAACAAAATAATGGCATCCCTTATACTGACTTGCTTGCTTAGAACCAGCAACTATTCAGTTTCCTCCACCCCCTAGAGAACGTTTCAGGCATGCCAGGATATGTTGTAGCGATTTCCATCCTGTTGACAGAGGTTGTGGAGCACACAGCTTTGAGTGATGGAATTTTTATTGAGGTTATTGTCACTTCAGTTAACCAGCTCCCTTCTAGTGTCACACCAAACTCCTCTCCTCCCCCTTCAATGTGCATGTGCACACATACTTGTCTAGAAGAAGCTTTAACATTTAACACTTCAGTATCTTCAGAGTCATACAAACATTCACCTGTTAATATAGCAATATATTGTATTTCCAGGACTTTAATTTTTTTAGGATTTAAAATGAATGGTTTCTTAGATATTGGATGTTGTATTTAAAATTAGGAGAAAAGCACTGTTGTAGTGGTTAATGCACAGGACTAGTCAGATGATCTGGGTTCTTTTCCTGGCTTTCCTACAGCTTTCTTGTGTGGGCAAACCAGTAACTTCTGTGCCTCAGTATCCCCATTTCTAAGATAGGAAACACGTCTGTCACACAGGGGTGTTGTGGGTATTAATTCATTCATGTTTCTAAAGAGCTTTGAGTCTTTCAGGTAAGGCACTATAAAAGTGTGTGTATGACAACTGTTTGAAAAATGTTGAGTGTTTCACAATGGGGAACAGGAGAGAATTTCCCCCTGAGTTGGACAGCCAGTGTGAAAATTCCAGAATTTTAAAATGTAAAGTTCTTCATAATTCTTCCCCTAACATTTCAGTGATCAAAATGTTTTATTAGAAATCTGAAATGTCTCTGTGTAGCAAACAGAACATGCACAAAGAAGATTGACATTATGTAGAGTAGAGTGAAAAAAGTATTGAGAGACAGGTTTCACCCAGGATACAGTCCAGCTTATCTTTTAGTTTTAGTTAAAGCCCCACATCCAGGAGACATGCAATTTTGAGACTTTTTTTTTTTTAGGTAAGATTCTAACCTTTATGGCTGTGGAGAAACGCTTGAAAATGTGACTTGAATGCACCCTAAAAACTCAGATAACAGAAGGCAAATATAAATAACACCAAAGGTGGACCTGTAACAATATATAATTGAGGTAGCCTCTTCCATCCTTAAGCACTTTACAAACTATACATAGGCCACCACTTGTCCACCTATGAAAGGCAACTATTTCTGCAGTGAACTCTGCACAGCGATTTTTTTTTTTTTTTTTTTTTTTGGATTAGGAGTTACTTTCTTTCTACCTAAGGTAGCCTTCTACATTATTCAGTTGAAACTGTAAATAACAGTGTTAGTTTGGACAGGAGTTAGCATCTCATGTTTCACAAAGTGCCTTGGAATCTTTAGTGTCCACATGTGATCAGGCCCCTAGGATTATTTTACTCTAAAAATGGCATCCCTGTCAAATGAACACCATATTGGGCTGTTCTTGTTGTTTTATCATCTATATTGTGGTAACACCTAGAGGTCTCAACCAGCTTAGGCCCCTGTTGTCCTACTTACAGTACAAACATATAGTAAATGAGGAGACCCTGCCCTAAAGAACTTAATCTCAAAGACCAAACATAACAGGTGGATGAAACAAACCTGCAGGCAAGGGGGGTGGGGAGGGAGGATGGGATAACAGGACATTTTAGCATAGACTAGTCATGTGAACAATTCATAGACAATCTTGCCCACATGATCAGGTTCCAACTGATTGCCATACTTGGGATCAAGGAGGAATTTTCCCCGGGTGAGGTTGGATCCTGAGGTTTTTTGCCTTCCTCCGCAGCATAGGTAGCTTGCAGTTTAAACTAGTGTAAATGGTGGAATCTAACTTGAAGCCTATAAATGATTTGAGGACATCAGTAACTCAGCCAGAGGTTAGGGGTCTATTACAGGAGTGGGTGGGTGAGATTCTGTGGCCTGCAATGTGCAGGAAGTCAGACTAGATGATCATGATGGTCCCTTATGACCTTAAATCTGAGTCTAATTGCACCTTGTTGGTTTAGTGTTAGTTCCAAGGGAAGCATGCCTCTTACAGAATCACCAATACAATTTCCTGCAACACCTGTTTAATGGAAATCTCCCATCAATATCCTGCCTTTGTCCCACTAGTAAGTCCTGACGAGGTCATAGCACAAAATGGAAAGTCATGAAGTGGTGCATGTAGCTCAAGAAGAGTTTGTACTCTGTAGTTGGGTCCACTTGTTTTTATTCTCAAGTTGTCTTCCATTAGCTTTTTTTGAAAATTCCTAAGCTCATGCTTGTGAGAAGCATCCTCTTTGGGAGGCGAGATGCTGTTATGCCTTACAAATGTAAATTAACTAATCTTCCAGGAGTAATTGATAGAAAAGTAATTTCCTTTATCATGACAAATAGTTTTTCAGTATAAGAGTAATGACTTCAATTTAAAAAACTATAAATTGTGTATTTGGGAGCTCCAGGTCTGACTATTATTCACTGTGAAATATAAATTACACTTTTCTGCATCTAGGTGATTATAAATAACACTGCAGCTAGGAGGACATTCCTTTTCTTCACCGGTTTGTTGTAACTGACAACAGGAACAAAAGATCGAGGGTTGTTTATTTTTTAATAAGCTAACATGGTGTTGCTTAGTGCACTAAATCAAGGTCAAAATGTTCTTCGTATTCTCAGACTTCACTAGATATGGGCATGAACCAAACCTAGACAACCTCAAAAGTGATGATGGTTCAAAATCCCAGAATCCATATTTCACAAGTTGAACCTATTTCTGTAATAGGCCAAGGTGTTCAAAATCCTGATCTGGATCCAACTTTTTTGCTCAGGCCCATCTCTGAACCTAACACCAGTATTGTATTTAGGGAATGAGAGGGGAAAAATAGGTTAGTTATTCTAAATATGTATTCTGATGTCACCCATAATGTATGCACGCCCACACACAAAAACAGTCTTTGCTTTGAAGAGTTCAGGCTCAGAAACCAACCACCGTGCCATAGGTAGGACAGAGGAATGCAATCAAAAGGCACACATTTATATATATTCATTAAAAATATCCCTGATTCCTCCAAAGTTGAACAATAATGGCTAGATTGACTTCTTGTTACGGTAGAAGTGGGCGCTGAGAGAGTAAGGAGAGGAGAGCATGAAGGTGCTTGTGGGAGAAGTAGACAAACCGAGAGGTTGGCATCAGGAAATGCAGAGGAGATGTGGGCAGTGTAAAAAAGATGTTCGGGTAGTTTGTTAACTCAATTGAGCAAATGTGGTACTTTAAATTGTAAAGATCATTCTAAATAGAGGCAAACCAGCTTCAGTGCAAATATAAGCTCTGCTATGTGTGATTTCTGGTAATGAGACACTTTCCCAGCGTAAACGTTTTCACTGCAGTCTGTGAACTAGGGGATATCATAATGCAAGGGGGATATAAATGAGAACTGTGTTTTCCTAATGATCCTCATGGGGAGGGGGAAAGGTCATGGATCTAAAGAGCAGCAGCAAAATTATTGATTGAATTAGCAACAAAATAGAAAGCTGTGTTTTGTGCATGCTGTGTTGCTTTATAAGATCCCTGCTTTTGTCCCTAATTTTGATCCTTTGCCTTGCTTTAGACCAGTGATACTCAGACCTCAGTGGTTCAGGAACCAAATTAGCAATTTACATTATCCAAAAGAGCCACAGTAGTGTGAATTCATTGTTTCGTTTAGTTGTATATTATTCTCACAGCAAAATGACTCACCAAGTATTTAATCAACTGCAATTGGTTATAACCAACAGTAAAAGCATCCTGATTGGTTGTTAATTAAATCAGTGTTTTAATATCAGGTGCTGCAAAGAGCCATGGGAGACCCATTAAAGAGCCACTTGTGGCTCATGAGCCTCAGTCTGAGTATCACTGCTTTAGACCTATTTCTACTGCACTGCAGCTTTAGATAAGGTGACTTGTAGCAGTGTCCATGAACTAGAACGAGTAACAGAAACATCCTGATTCCATATATTCTCAGACACCCAGGAAGCAACAGATGGTGATTAGGAATTTCATGGAAGAAATAGTCTCAGATGACCATTAACTTGAACAAAAGGGATATTTAGTCCAATACAAAGTTAATGGGAACTTAAGGTAAAGACTTAAAGCCAAAAAAATCAGGCAAATTTGGAAATCTCTTTTGAAGGCGGCCAAAATATTTTCTCTGAGACCAAGCATGCCGAATTTGAGCTCAGAAGTAGTATTTTGGGTCAAGTTAAAGCCTTTGTGGTAGGAGTTTATAATCAGTGCTGCCTTAGTCATTTCTTTTCAATCATTGCTGTTATACTTTTTATCCACCCACCCGCCATCCTTACAAAGAGCTCAGACTTTATTAGCTGTTTAATCATTTGAAATCCCCTATTACCAAATGCATTATGAGACCGATGTGTGTCAGAGCATTCAGCTGTTTCTTTGTGTATTTAATAACCTGTCATATTTTAGTCCCTGTAGAAATTACTAGTCAAATGTTTTTCTCCTCTTAATTAATGTGGCCAAACTAAACATTTCTTTGAAATTAACATCATTGATCCTTTGTCTACACCTGAGATCTAGTCTACAGCCTCAAAGTCTACAGCTCAGAGACAAAGCAGTTTGTGTTCATCCAAAATAAAAGTTGTACTTTTAAGGTCCAATCCTGTTTCTCTTGAATTCAGTGGGAATTCCAGTAAAACCCACTTCCCCCCTGTTGATCTGAAGGTGGTTCATCCCTGTCTGAGACGTTGCCTTGCTATGCTTGAATAGATCTCCTGGTGCAATAAAATTAACAAATGATTCAGAGATTTAAAAAAAAAAAAGGTAGTGCGCTTATTAAACTCTGAAAGACATATATAGGCCTCTAATTTACAATACTGCATGCTGCTTTCTTTTCCCTCTCTCTTTTCTATATGCAATTAATGACTACAGGCTTGATTTATTGCCTGGAATCTTCTGGGGGAACAGGAAATTCAGAGGCCCACTTTGCTTTAAGTGTGCTCTTGGGCTGACAGCTGTAAAATAACTGGCCTGCTGCTGAGCCAGCTTCAGGGGCTCCCATAGCTCTAAAGGCCAAGGATACTTTCTCCTGGATCCAGGCTCTGCAATTCAGCTGGAAAACTAACGTGTAATAGAGCAACAGACATATCTAAATTTGGAGGGGAAGGATAAGCTTAATGCTTGTCTTAATTTAAAGCACAATCCTATAGAAATGAGAAATCTTGAGACATTCAATCCATCTCTCTACCAATGCAGGGTATTTCCTGTGACTCTAATCACCCCTATATTTGCACTCTACTGCAATGGTCTTTGTATAAAATATTAGTTTCATTTGATATCTCACAAGGCATAACATGCTGGTTATTAATATAGTTGTACAATGCAGGTGTTAATGTTATATGTGAAGGTTATGAATTCCCTCTGTCATGTTTCTAGGACATGTTTAAGACAAGACAGCCTAGGCAAAGGTGATAAACAGGTCTGTCTTAGACCAAGCAATGTGGGTTTACCTCAACTTGTATATTAGCTTTCTTTAGAGCTATCAAGCTAAACAAGTGGAGATTATCCTGATTCTGAACTCAAGAGATGGAGAATTAACATGGTCCATGCACCCCAGAGAGATACTGGAGCCTGAATCCCCCTTTGGGGACATAAGGCACATGGAGACTCTATCCTTGTCCTTCACCTCAGGAGATGAAGAAACCAAACAATTTGATCTCAGTGATGGGTCCTAGCCAGTAGAAAGTTGGAAAGGTGACCGGGGGTAAAAGAAATCATCTTGAACAAAAACTTTATCTTGCTAGATTAAGTTTTAGACTTCAGATGCATGTTTTCACTCTTATTTGCTTGTAACCATCTCTACCTTTATCTCTTCTACTTGGTATCACTTAATCCCCACTCTTTTAATTAACCTGTTTTACTTGTACTGTAAACCAATTCAATGCTGTGTTTTGAAGGGAAAGGTGTATTTACCCCAGTTAAATTGATAAGCTGTGATGTACTGACTCTTTAACAGAGCAGTAAACTTAATGTGTTCTGTGAATGCACAGTGGTAAGGGCTGTGCATTGCAGAGAGACATCTCTGAAGAGCTTGGGAGCTGAAGCTCACTGTTACATACTAGGTGAGGTTTGGACTGGGAGAGCCTTGAGTAGTTTGCTGGTGAGGAAAACAGACTGGTGTGGGAGGGAGCTGACACAGTCTAATCACCAGCAAAACTCATGAGAGGTGGAGCAATAGTACAGTGGCTCATAGCTGTGGGTATCCCCAGCAGCATGTTACAGTTCTGTCACGAGTTCAACCTGAATTATATAACCCAATTGTTGATCTTAGGTTAAATTAACCCAGAATTCAGTTATTCAAAGGGGAGGGGTGTTAAGGAAGCTGTTAAACTCAACAGATTGGAAAAGAATAGTCAGTGTAGTTCCCACATGTTGGGACTCCGGGGTCAGTAGGCCTGATTCATGGTCGATTAGGGAAGATTCTCCAGCTGGTTGGAGGTGGGGAAAGGGAACAATATTTTTATGTTTTAAACTGTTCATGAGGGAACAGGGTGGGGTTCTGCAGCTGGGAAGGTGGAGGGCAAACGGAGGACTGTCTTTTAATTGGTTCATTAGTAATGTTTGCAGCCCTCCTGGAGGCCACTGTAATGAAAACAAATAATCAGATTGGGAACTTTTGATGTAGCAGCACGAACTGTGGAGCACACACACCCGCTTGGGAGCATGATGAGGTTATCAGGAGTGTGCAAGGACCTGAAGGGGGCCATGTTTTGTCCAGCAGGGGAAGTGGACGGAGTTCTGTGCAGGCAGTTTTGGCTGCCAGGACCAGGGTCCCTAGCTGTCTTGCTCCCCCGCACCGTTGCAGCAGTTATCCTCCTAGGCTGGCAAGGCCAGTGAGGACTCTGCAAGTGGGGACACAAAGACTGCACCCTGGGAGGATTGATCGTTTTACCCCCTCTCCCAACAGACAGGGCCGTGCTGGAGTTCTGGCCTGACCCCAGCCCTTTATTGTGGCCTCATTTGTTTTCCCTGTGCAGGGTGGGGAGTGAGATGAGCAGGGAGCCAATTCCCAGCAGCTAAGACCACACCACTGCTGCAAGGAGCAGAAGGCTTCCTCACCTGCCACATGGTGAGTACCCCTTCAGCTCCCATGGGTACTCGGGGGAGCACCTGGAACATATATCTCCGAAGTGGGACTCTTCCACTCCCCCCCCCCCCCCCCCCCAAGAAAAGCTTAAAACCTCTGCCTTAGATCCATGCTTGGAGGGAATCCTTCAGCACTGCCCCAGGCTGCATGGTGATGGTGGTGAGCATCAGTCCTCTACCTTCTCCTGGTCCTGCCAAGACCTCTGTGTGAGTCCAGGAATTGGTATGTGAAGCCAGGGTGAGGGACAATGGCATTTCATCCAGTCCCTGGCTGTGTGGGACATCTGCTTAAGAGTTAGTACAGACTACCCATGAGTCACACGAAATAATTTCTCTCTATAGTCAGTGTTTCCAACCATATTAATTATTATTCACATTATGATAGTACCTAGAAACCCCAATCAGGACCGCTTTGCGTGAAGCACTGAACAGACCAGTAATGAAGATGGTCACTGCCCTGAAGAGTTTACAGCCCAGATAATCAACAGTATGTCTCCCACGCTTTGATTTTTATTGTGAGATTCCCTGTATTTGGTGGGCTTTTTTTTCTTAAAGCCCTAGCTTCTGGAAGCAAGAGATTGCATGAAAATCTCAGCTTTCATTTTTTAAAAAGCAAGTTTCTAGTCTTCAAGGCTGCAGAGATGTGGTTTTTTTTTTTTTTTAAATGTGACTTAAGTGCATCCTGAACATTCAGAAGGCAGATATAATGACCAAATGGATTATTTGGCTTAAAAATTGCATGTGTGGGGGTGGAGGGTGAGTGGTGGTGGTTTTGTTTCTTTTTAAATCTCATGACTTCTGGGGTCCTGACTCCTGATTTTTGAGCACTTGCAGTTGGCAGTGCTGCTGGCAGGTGTATGAAACAGACAAACAGGGTGGCGGTGGGTTAGGAGGATGCGGAAACAATAAAATTAACCCAGTTGAGCAGAAAAGTAGAAGTCACTGATCCCACTCACATAACCAATGCCAGATGAATGTGAATTGTAGACACCTTGATGAAGGTAGATTTTTAAGAAGGGATTTAAGAGAATAATGGGTATTTTTTCCCCCCCCCCATACACAGGATGACTGAGAGAAGCAGATAAATTGTTGATTGATGTCTTCAATGGCAGAATGAAGGTGGGAGTAGATGGCTCAATAAACTAGTATCAGAGGGGTAGCCGTGTTAGTCTGAATCTGTAAAAAGCAACAGAGGGTCCTGTGGCACCTTTAAGACTAACAGAAGTATTGTGGGTTAAATGGTGAAGGGGCATAATGGCAAAGACAAGGAGCTTGTGTGTGGTTGGGTCGGGGGAGCTTGTGGAAGGCTGCAGCATGGGGCCAAGTGATCAAAGCACTGACTCAAAGGTGATCCTAACAGCTGTGTTTTTGACTTGAGGGTTTTGACGGGTTTTCCCAGGGTGAAACCTGAATTGTGGGACCACTGAGCCCTCTGTCTTGCCAACTTGGGGTATCCCTCTCACACTGTGTGATGCTGTGACAAGCTACAAACCACTTACAGACATCCACAGGGAGGGACACACCCAACTGAGTTACATACAGGGCTGGCTCCAGGCACCAGCGCAGCAAGCAGGTGCTTGGGGCGGCCAACGGAAAGGGGCGGCATGTCCGGGTCTTTGGCGGCAATTTGGCGGCAGGTCCCTCGGTCCCTCTCGGAGGGAAGGACCTGCCGCCGAAGAATGAAGCGGCGGCGGTAGAGCTGCCGCCAAAGTGCAGCCGATCACGTCTCCTCCCCACCCCCCTCCCCGGCCGCTTGGGGCGGTAAAAACCCTAGAGGCAGCCCTGGTTACATAAATGCTTCTCCCAACCACTCATGAACCAACAATAGGGAGGCTCCAGCCAATTCTCCCAGCCTGGTACCCCAGAACTGTACCATCTTGCAGTGGTTAGAAGCCTGACCAGTGTAAGTTCATTACTCAGTCTGACTCTCCCTTGATGTGAAGAGGGGACACACTAGCCTTTATAACCTGAGCTGAGATTTCCCAGACTCTTCAACCAAACCACATTGTTTTAGATAAAATATAAAACATATTTATTAACTACTGAAAAGTGATAAATAATAACAGAGATCAAAGTTGGTTACCTAAGAAATAAAATTAAATTCACAATGTGAAGTTCTATGAGCAGGATTTGAATCAAGCAGTGTGTCACCCTGATAGTACAAACAGGTCACAGATCTTCAATACTCAGGCTGGAACTCTCCTTCAGCCCGGGACCTCCTTCCCAGTTCAAAGTCTTTGTCCTCCAGACATGTTTTCAGGTGTTGAGTTGTGGGGAGAGTGAGATCATGGCATGATGTCACTCCACCTTTATAGTTTCTTCCAGCTTGCTGGAAAGATCTTTTGCTATGACATGGATCAAGCAGCCTCCATTGTATGTGTGGTTTCTCTGAGACATCTTCACCGTATACAGTTCCTGGGATAATAGTTGGGAGTGTGGATTCCCTTTAATGGGCCACCATCATGTCTGGCTATTCCGTTGTCGTACCTGAAAGGCTGGTTGTGTGTTCCTAATCTCACAACATATTTCAATAACACACACTGCAAAACTTTATAACTTCTCATAATATGATAGCACATATAGTCCAAGAGGATATTGACATTCAACAGATCAAGACTTTTAAAATGATACCTCACAAGGCGTACTTTGTACAAAACATATCATAATTATGACGGTGAATATGGGGGTTCCAGAGTGTCACAAGGGGGTAATGCAGCCAGAAAGAAGGAGATTACAGTAGTTGAGGGCTGGCATGAGATGACTAGGGCCTGAATGAGAGCTGTGGAAGTCTGGACAGACAGAAAAGACCAATAGAAATGTTATACAGGTAGAAGTGTCAAGACTTGGACACTGCCTGGATGTGTGGGCTAGAGAAAGGGCTGTTTCAAAGATGACACTCATTATGGGGTTTACAGACTGAGGGGATGGCTAAAAAATGGAGAGGGGAAAGCTCGGTTTTAGCCATGTTCAACCTTTGTCTAACTTTGAGCACAAGAGTAGCCCCATTTACACCATGCTTCAGTGCCTTGCTGAATTGGGACCCAAATTACTTGAATGACTTTGTACATTAAGACTGAATTCCTGCTCCCTTCCAAGGTGCTGTACAACTTTCCTCCATATGTATCTGATTTCTACCTAGCCTCCACCTTGTGACCTACATACTGCCAGCTCGCCTCATTTTAAAAAATCCCTTTGTCTTCTCCCCTTGTTCCTTTCTCCATGTGCCTAAAGCAACCTCCCTCTCTGGGGGTGCAAAGCATACTCCATCATATGGACTGTGGTATATTCTCTACATTCTAATGCCTCCTTAAAACCCCCTACTGTTACCTTGTCCCTGGAAAAGTACCTCTGCTCTAATGCTATCATCTGCTTCCTAAATCTGTTCTTTAAAGGGTCAAAGACAGCTGTTTCACATCTCCTTTATTTGATGTTATCTCTTTCATTTCCCTTCCTGCTCTGTTCTTTTAATTCCCTCTGTTTGTCTAATTTACGCTGTAAACTCCCCAGGGCAAGAAGCATGGGCAGATTCTCATCCTGACTACATTGAAGTAACTTCATAAAAGTCAAAGGAGTTACTCTGGAGTTACCTTGATGTAACCAGAGGCAGAGTTTAGACATTTTTTTTTTTTCTTTCTGTAAATACATATGTAAGCAGAGTCTGGATGAGCTCTCCCCTGACATCTAGTGGTGAGCTGTGGAAAAAGACTTCAGAAACTGATCTCGTTTGCATGGACACACCCACCCTGCCTAGGTGCTCAACATGATGGGACTGCTTGCCCAAATGTTCACTTGTGGCTGGTGTTAGATCTCCAGTCTCCTTGTTATTGGGGAAGGAGTAATAAAGGGTTGTTTACCCTTGTTGTGTGAACCCAGGGCAGCAGAACTGTACCCGGCATACCCCAATGGAGGGACTCTCTCTCAACTGAATGGCACTTGCTAGGCAGGGGACATGGGTTCCAAAGCCCAGTGAGTTGGGAGGGATTCTGCCACCTACTGGTGGGGCTGGGCTGTTATTTGATTGCCTCTCTCCATGGTATAATAGAGCTAGTTTCAACTCAGTTGAGAGTCTAGTTACTCACTGCAGAGCTGAAATCACTGATATGTAGGTTTAAGTATTAGACCTACTTTGGGATAGTGTCTTTATTGCAAGAGACTGCCCAGTGCGTACCAGCAGTGAGGCTTCCCCACTAACAGCTGAAATCACTGAGAGCTGTGTTCGCTGGGGTGGGGCCTGAAGACATCTTGGTGAGCAGCCAGCAGGGCGGCTGGTGGAGAGGTGTGGCAAGCAGCTAGCAGAGAAGCTGGTGGAGAGGACCAGAGCAGAGCCCCACAGAGGCAAGGCAATTGGGGTAATGAGTGAGTGCCTAAGCAGTGCAGTGTGTAAGGTGCCTCCTTACCCCCTCACCCCCACACAGGGTGGGAGGTGAACTCTGCAGATGAACCTCTGAACTCTGTGGCTGCCCTGGCCAAGGACAGCAACTGTGAGTAGGGTACAGAGAAGGGATGGGCATGTTAAAGGGACTTTTGGGTTGCTGGACTTAAGAACCTGAGGGGAAACGGACACTGCCCAGCTTCCTTGGGGGATGGGTCTTTTGCCCATGGTTTCTGTTTATGAACCCTAGTTGTGGTGTTTTCCCAAATTAATGCTGAGTTAATTCCCTCCTTTTATTAAAAGTTTTTTGCTATACTCAGACTCTGTGCTTGCGAGAGGGGAGGTATTGCCTCCTAGAGATGCCCAGGGAGCGGCGTGTAATTGGCCCAGGTCACTGGGTGGGGGCTCGAGCTGGTTTTGTGTAGTATTTTTGAAAAGGAACCCCTAGATACTGAACCTTGCCCTTGTTGCTGCTAGCTCCACCTTGCACAAGGGTTACACATAAATGTGTTTTTATGGCAATTAACAATATCAAATCTGTTTCATTTAGAGAGTTTAACATTAAATTTAAAATCTGCAGAAGTGATGCCGATCCTGAAAAGTATCTTATCAGTGATAAGACAGCTACCAACCTACACCAGTTGTCAAGCAGGAGCAGTTAAATGATTTCTGACAGGACATTGACAATTAGAAGTTAGATGAGAGATCTTCACTATTCAATACACTAACTTTTAAATGGAGTCTGGGGTAGGCTGGAGAAGCACATATACAATGAAGACCTAGCAATTGACTCATGCAGATTGTATCTGATTTCCTCTGGAGCCCTGTCAGCAACCTCAGTTTTTCTAAAAGTATTGTTCAAATTTATCTCGGGAATGTAATGGAGGCTGAGACCCCTGTTATCTGGAAGAAGAGGTGAAGCTACAGGGGTACTGATCCAAGCCTTTAAGTAATCGAGATCAAAATATTTATTTTCCATTATGTGATGAGCCCCACAGGTTGTACCTTGCATGGTGCTTCAGTTTCATCTGAAATTCAGCTGCTGGAGTGAGCTTGGGTTACTAAAGGTAAACCTTTTCTGCACGTAGCACCCCTGCTGAAAACACAGCGTGGCTTCCTTCCAGAAAAAATGATTTTAAAAATATTTGTATGCTTACTGGACTTGCTTTGAATGGACATAACTGCTCTTTTGTACTGTCAGCTCCTTACATCCCTGCAGGTTTCTCTCTTCTATTATGCCCCCAAACTCCTTCCCTCTGCAGATTAGGGGACATTGAAGAATGTGCAGCTCTGTCACTGTGATGACTGCTTTTGCAACTGGCTAGCACTGATGCCCAGTGATGGTTGGTTTGTATAGAAGTTTACCAGTATGCCCAAGTGTGTAAGCGGTTCCAAATGGAAGAACTTTATTGTATAATTTTGGTCTTACTCACTGAATGAGTCTCCCATCCTATATGAAGTTCCTTGCACAAGAAGGCCACATAGCCATCTGCTATGGGGGGAAAGGGGAGAGGAGTGGGCAGAGAGGGACATTACACTACGCCATTCAATGATTAAATAGCAGAAAGGCAAAGAAACTGCCATGACTAAGATATTGCTGCAGCTATTGGCATTAATTCCCACAAGGGAGTCAGTATGGTTAGAGGGTCACAGTGGGAAAATCATGGGCAGCCGGTGAGCTGCAGCAGCTGTCAACAAATCCATGCCACTTCTCTGTTCACAGGGTTGTGGAAATCCTTCACTGTGCCCACTACTGCTTCCTGCTGTGATGTGTAGCTAGATTACTTTGCGGTCCATGCCTGTAGTGTCAGGGGGTGGTACCAGCATGGGAAATAAGCTGTGATTTGGTACTGAGATACTACCATGATAGATCTCTTAAAATATTTTTAATGGGACTCAGTATTGTCCCTTGTCCTCCATATTACCACATTCCCTTTGGCCAGGCTTCTTTTGGCTCTATGTGCTCCTGCCAGCTCTGAGCTGCTGCCATTGCTGCATAACCGACGGTGAGTTATGATAAAAGATCAGGAGTACTTGTGGCACCTTAGAGACTAACAAATTTATTAGAGCATAAGCTTTCGTGGGCTACAACCCACTTCTTCGGATGCATATTGAGTGAAACATATAATCGAGGAGATATATATACACGCATACAGAGAGCATGAACAGGTGGGAGTTGTCTTACCAACTCTGAGAGGCCAATTAAGTAAGAGAAAAAAAACTTTTGAAGTGATAATCAAGGTAGCCAAGTACAGACAGTTTGATAAGAAGCAAGTGTGAGAATACTTACAAGGGGAGATAGATTCAATGTTTGTAATGGCTCAGCCATTCCCAATCCCTATTTAGCCCTGAGTTGATTGTGTCTAGTTTGCATATCAATTCCAGCTCAGCAGTCTCTCGTTGGAGTCTGTTTTTGAAGTTTTTCTGTTTTAAGATAGCCACCCGCAGGTCTGTCATAGAATGGCCAGACAGGTTAAAGTGTTCTCCCACTGGTTTTTGAGTATTATGATTCCTGATGTCAGATTTGTGTCCATTAATTCTTTTGCGTAGAGACTGTCCGGTTTGGCCAATGTACATGGCAGAGGGGCATTGCTGGCACATGATGGCATATATCACATTGGTAGATGTGCAGGTGAACGAGCCCCTGATGGTATGGCTGATGTGATTAGGCCCTATGATGGTGTCACTTGAATAGATATGTGGACAGAGTTGGCATCGGGCTTTGTTACAAGGATAGGTTCCTGGGTCAGTGTTTTTGTTCAGTGATGTGTGGTTGCTGGTGAGTATTTGCTTTAGGTTGGGGGGTTGTCTGTAAGCAAGGACAGGTCTGTCTCCCAAGATCTGTGAGAGTAAAGGATCATCTTTCAGGATAGGTTGTAGATCTCTAATGATGCGCTGGAGAGGTTTTAGTTGGGGGCTGAAGGTGACAGCTAGTGGTGTTCTGTTATTTTCTTTGTTGGCCCTATCTTGTAGGAGGTGACTTCTGGGTACTCGTCTGGCTCTGTCAATCTGTTTTTTCACTTCAGCAGGTGGGTATTGTAGTTTTAAGAATGCTTGATAGAGATCTTGTAGGTGCTTGTCTCTATCTGAGGGATTGGAGCAAATGCGGTTATATCTTAGAGCTTGGCTGTAGACAATGGATCGTGTGGTGTGTCCTGGATGGAAGCTGGAGGCATGTAGGTAAGTGTAGCGGTCAGTAGGTTTCCGGTACAGGGTGGTATTTATGTGACCATCGCTTATTAGCACAGTAGTGTCCAGGAAATGGACCGCTTGTGTGGATTGATCTAGGCTGAGGTTGATGGTAGGATGGAAATTATTGAAATCATGGTGGAATTCCTCAAGAGCTTCTTTTCCATGGGTCCAGATGATGAAGATGTCATCAATGTAGCGCAAGTAGAGTAGGGGCGTTAGGGGACGAGAGCTAAGGAAGCGTTGTTCTAAGTCCGCCATAAAAATGTTGGCATACTGTGAGGCCATGCGGGTACCCATAGCAGTGCCGCTGACTTGAAGGTATATATTGTCCCCAAATGTGAAATAGTTGTGGGTGAGGACAAAGTCACAGAGTTCAGCCACCAGGTTAGCTGTGACATTATCGGGGATACTGTTCCTGATAGCTTGTAGTCCATCTTTGTGTGGAATATTGGTGTAGAGGGCTTCTACGTCCATAGTGGCCAGGATGGTGTTTTCTGGAAGATCACCGATGGATTGTAGTTTCCTCAGGAAGTCAGTAGTATCTCCAAGATAGCTAGGAGTGCTGGTAGCGTAGGGTCTGAGGAGAGAGTCCACATAACCAGACAAGCCTGATGTTAGGGTGCCAATGCCTGAGATGATGGGGCGTCCAGGATTTCCAGGTTTATGGATCTTGGGTAGCAAATAGAATGTCCCTGGTCGGGGTTCTAGGCATGTATCTGTACAGATTTGTTCCTGTGCTTTGTCAGGGAGTTTTTTTAGCAGATGGTGTAGTTAAAAGATAAAAGATATTAGTCTGGGTTCTCCCTTACTAATTATTATTATTTGTATTATAGTAGGGCCTAGAGGCTCCAAGTGAGATCAGGGCTGCATCATGCTCGTCACTGTGTGAATATCTAGTAAAAAATAGTCCCTGCCCTTAAGAGCTTGCAGTCTAAATCAACTAAAGGTGGGTGGAGAAACACAGTCCAGGAATAAAACATAGATCTCAGTCCAGTGCTCCAGCCATTTGACTCTGCTACCTTCTGTTAGTCCACTCTTTTATGGACATGGGCGCTTGCATTGCTTCCCTTGACCAGCTGTTCAACTCTAAGGCCTGGTCTACACTAACCCCCCAAGTCGAAGTAAGGTACGCAACTTCAGCTACGTGAATAACGTAGCTGAAGTCGACATACCTTACTTCGAACTTACCGCGGTTCAGACGCGGTCCACACGGGGCAGGCAGGCTCCCCCGTCGACTCCGCGGTACTCCTCTCGTTGAGATGGAGTACCGCAGGCGACGGCGAGCACTTCCTGGTTCGATTTATCGCGTCCAGACCAGACGCGATAAATCGAACCCGGAAGTTCGATCCCCAGCCGCCGAACTAGCGGCTAAGTATAGACCAGCCCTAAGGTACAGCTGCACTTTAGCCCACCATTTATTGGGGTTTACAGTTCAGTTCTGGTTTCGCACACCACTGCCCTGGTAGGTTGTCTTGGCCGTGCATACAGGGCAATTGGGTTGCATTTTTTTTCTTCTAAGTATTATGCTTGGTGGCCTGACTGGGGTCCATAAGAATATGAAAAATCTCTTTTTTGGAGCTTGCCCTGAAGGTTGCTACACCAAGCATGTGTAACTATGAACTACAAATTGACTATAGAAAAGTTCACCTGAAGGTTTTGAACAACAAAGTGCAAAACTGAGAGTACCGGGGGGGGGAGAAAAGGTGATGCATAGTAGGACCACGGACTTTAAAAGAGAGAAATTCTGGGGCACTACTTTGTTTTGCCCTCCAGAAACACAGGTGTAAGCACAAGGGAGGGTGCAAAAGGTAATGCACAGAACTCTACTACCCAGCGTTTGAGTTGCATTAGTAATGGATGGCAATAGTAGCATGGACAAAAATGTACAGGCAATAGGAATAGTCTGATTGTGTGGAATTAGGAGTCCTAGTACAGGTTAGCAGTGCCAGGTCACAGGAGGCTCTCCAGTGCTCAGGAGCAGACACTGGAGACTTGACAGAGGAAACAAAAGAGGTTGCCTGGAGCGGAACATGAACAGAGTGAATAACATCCAGGGAAGATGGGAGCTTTGGTCTGCCAACTGGAATGTTCTTGTAGTTTCTCAACAGAGCAGCTTGCCGTGTAGTAAGTTAATGTAGTGACTAATCTGCTTGACAGTGACACCCCACCACTTCTGTCTGCAGACTGGCTTGCAATACTAGTGGTGTCCCTGATAGTTTTCTGACAGAATCCTGTTGTCACCTACTTCCAGAGAGGTGGCTTTAACCACCATGTAGCCTGATTCCTATGTGATCCCACTGTAATTTCTCACTATGGTTCAAGATAATGTGTGCATGCCTTTAGGACAAATCTTGATCAGATAAATGGAGGAATCAAACCCATGACCCACAGGCTTTGCACAATCCCAGGGGCTCTTCCTCTTACATTTCCAAGCGTGGCCACAGCATGAGGTTGGAGCAGGTCACTGCTGTATTATCAAGCAGACACAAACTGCTGCTGAGCGTATGCTTTTTTTTTTTTTTTTTTTTTTTCCTCCCCCTTATGGCTTGCTGTTATAAATTGGCTTGACAATGAGTCAGTGCAGGAGCAGTGGGGTGGGTGAGTTACCCGATGGAGGCAAGTGTGGGCAAATTTTCCAGTGCAAACTTTCAGGGCTCCTGTTCTCCCTTGCCCAGAAGTAGGTCCCTCAAATATTCCATGGTATCTTGTCTTGCCCAGGGCCTTCCCCATGTGTCTCCTGCCAAACAATTGCAGCCTCAACATATTTGCTCCACAGAGGAGCCCTTCTTTGCAAATACACAGGAGATACAACCACAATAGGAACAGCGAAGGGTGTGGGACTAAAACTGGCTTTATTGACTTCAATAGAGATGCCCCCATTTACAACATGACTGAAGCTGGCTTACTGTGACTTACTAGTAATATACAGTGGAGTTGGTCAGGAATTTTTTGCTGCAATTTTTGGGGGTGGGGGGGTGGGAGGTGGAAAATGCTGATTTGTTAAAATCCGACCATCACAGTGTCATAGAAATTTCTGTCCGTTCCAGCTGAGGAATAAGGAGACACGGACACAGCTAGCCAAGCAAGGAGCCCCGGGAGGGGCGATCTGTTTATTTCAATCGCAATTGGGTTCGAGCTCATAAGTCAGCAAGAACAAAGAAAACACTTACACCAAAGCATTATATGCAGTTGCTTATGATAATCTATGGCTTTATGATTGGCCAAAATTTGCCATCATTACCATACATAATTAGCAAGCTACATGTATCTGCCCCTTTTATGACCCCTTATTGTTCATCTATTTGCCCCCTCCTCCTTGCTTATTTTGCAAACTAAGCAGTTAGCTATCTACAGGACACAGGCAGAGAAAGTTCCATTGTCTGCAGGTTTGGAGTTTGGCTACATTTCCTCTCGAAGGAACTTCCTGACTACCTATAGCTGACCCTGCATTTTGTCGTTCTTCTTTCTCCCATGTGTACGTGACAAATTTGCCCCCTGGCAGTTAAGTAGAATAATTTTATATCAATTTCCCCCCTTTGATCATGACCCATATAATGGGCTCATGATCACACTTTTCACAGCAGTAGGAGTATTACAGCAAATATGTAGGGGTCAGAATATTAGCATCTGGCGTGGTTTCCGCCTTTGCCAAAACCCATCTTTCTTGTAAAGAGAGAAATATCCCCTTCGATTTGCTAGTTGCCCTAGCACATTTAGACATTATGCACATAGACAGTTTAAACACACAAAAAACACAATCAGTAAAATCATAACACCTCTGTAATAGTCCGGTGCGGGAGCTGGGCCCTCTCAGGGGCCGTCGGGAGCCAGGCCAAGTCACTATGCAGCCCCAAATTGGTCCTCGGGGTTTGAAAGTCTCGGGGCTCCGCCCCTTAGGCAGGGGCAAAACAAAAGCACACGGTTAAACAGGCCCAAACGCTAGCTCAGGGCGGGGCCACACACATACGGGTCCGAGGGGCTCAGAGCCTCCCTGCAGGCTGAGCCAATACCGTGTCCAGCTAAGCCCCGGCCCTCAGTCAGGGCGGGGCACCTAACACTTAGGGTTAGGGATTTTGGGCGCCAGTCCTTGCCTCAGCGTTGGGCAAGAACACAATCTCTGGGCTCAGTCCTTCCGTCAGGAGCTGAGCAAACAATAGTTCAGTAGCCCAGGCCCTTAGTCAGGGCGGGGCAGCAACCAAAAGTGCAGTAGCCCAGGCCCTTAGTCAGGGCGGGGCAGCAACCAATAGTTCAGTAGCCCAGGCCCGTAGTCAGGGCGGGGCAGCAACCAATAGTTCAGTAGCCCAGGCCCTTAGTCAGGGCGGGGCAGCAACCAATAGTTCAGTTAGCCCTGGCCCTGGGTCAGGGCGGGGCAGCAAACAACGTCTGTTAGCCCTGGCCCTGCGTCAGGGCGGGGCCGCAAACAGGGTCAGTTAGCCCAGGCCCTGGGTCAGGGCGGGGCCGCAAACAGGGTCAGTTAGCCCAGGCCCTGGGTCAGGGCGGGGCAGCAAACACTAGTTCCAGGGCTCAGGTCCTTGCAGCAGGCTGAGCAATAACCAAGTCAGTGAGCCCAGACCCTTTGGCAGGGAGGAGGAGAGACTGCCTCCCGGCGGGGGGTGGCAGGGGGGAACACAGGCCCACCCACTCCACTGTGTTCCAGCCCGGGGCCCTATCCGCAGCAGACCGTCTGCCACGGTGTCAGTGGGGATCCTGCCCGCAACACACTGACATCGGTTCCGGGTCGGCGATCCCCGGGCCACTTCCCATCTCCTCCTCCTCCATGGGTACCTGCTCCTCGCTGGGCTCGGCAGCGGGGTCCCACACCATGGGCTCCTCGGCGTGTTGAGGGCTGTCTAGGTCGGGCCGCTCCTCCGGTCTCGGGTCAGGGGGATGCTCGGGCCTCTCCTCGGGGTACCGCGCTCGGGGCAGGCTCGGCCAGTCCGCTTCGGGGTACCGCGCTCGGGGTAGGCTCGGCCAGCCTACCTCGGGGTACCGGGCTCTGGGGAGACTCGGGCCGTCCACCTCCGGATACCTGGCTCTGGGGAGGCTTGGTCCGTCCACCTCCGGGTACCTGGCTCGGGGCAGGCGCGGTTTAGCAGGAGCCCGAGCAGGGGCGTCTGGCCTCTCCGGCCGCTGGGCTCCAACTGAGTGCTGGGGCTTGGCTTTTATACTTCCTGTCCCGCCCCTGGACTTCCGGGGGGCGGGAACAGGTGCCGGTGGCTCCGCCCACTTCCGGGGGGCGGGAACAGGTGCCGGCGGCTCGGCCCACTTGGGTGGCTGTTCTGGCTCCTCCCTCTCAGGGGCCGTCGGGAGCCAGGCCAAGTCACTACAACCTCCTTTCAGGAGTCCCTTTAACCAGCCTGTTAATGAAGGGAACCAGGAAAATAAACCATCAAACCAATCATTTGTCCAGCTACCTTCAGCAGACCTGTCTCGGGCGATGTCTCTTAAGTGGGCTGCTCTGTCAAAGGTATCTTTATAGGTGTCATTTACAAATACACAACATTCTTGGCCTATAAGGGCATAAGTTCCTCCTTGAGCTGCTAAAAGAATATCTAAAGCCATATGATTTTGTAAAGCTAACTGTCTAAGTTGCTTAAGCTCAGTGGCTTGACTTGTAACTATTGTAGCAGTTTCATTAGCCATAATTTCTAAAATACCCTGGAATCTTATAACCCCTCTCCTAAGTCTGCGATTATTAGGGAATGTTGTCCATGTCATTGGTTCAAGGGCTGCATCCTCTTCAGTTTGAGGTTTGCTAGTGTTCCTTACATTTTTAATCTTGCCTTTATGTAATTGCTTCACAATACGAGTGGGGGTAACAACCAGGCAAGATAACAAGAACCTGAGAAGTGTACTGGAAGGGTATGATAGGCTTTATTCCAATACACCCAGTAAGAACCGAACCCTGCTGGAACAGGGCCGGGAGGAGTATCCCGTGTCACTCCCAACGCTTTTTATAACAGGGATGTATAACGTCCCATAAACCCAATAGGCCCGTGATTCGAGAAGATGTCTCCGTCTCTACATTATTGCCCGCATACAGACATTGTTCCATCGGAGTTTTCCCATACCATCGTGCAGCTTTCATAGCAGACACTATTGGCGCAGACACCCTTGTGGTTAATGTCGTCAGTGGTGTCAAAACAATAAACAAGGGGAGTGACCCACTCTCCATCACCATCTGGGCCCACATAGTATTTGCAAATACTGTTCCCTAAAAACAGGCCTAGCCCATTTCTCAGGAGACACCACTCACCCTGCGCCTTGAAGGTTAACAAATACCCGGAGTTAGGGCTTATACCTTCTTGTTGCCAGGTATGAGTCGTAGCCTGATGGGGAGTAACATACACCTTTGGACGAGTAATATTTGCAGCCATCAAAGGGATAGGAAGGAAAGAAAGTCCTCATTCTGCATCAGGAGGCACCAAGGTGCACACCCAGCATGAGTCATTCCTCCATTCTGGGATTCTATTCCTCACCACATGGCTAAATTTAATGAAATTATTATGGCCATAAGAAAGGGAAGGGAAAAACAACAAAATCAACAGAGGAAACATTTTCACAATAGGTTAAAATACCAACAAATAAAAGAAAAAAAGAGCAATAAACGTTAATCCAAATAATACAGTCCAATCTTCTATATCCATCGAAAACTCTGATATCAGTCGTTTAGGGCCTTGGCTGCCCTGTAGTCATCTACTTCGGGTTGGCCTTGCCGGTCGGCCAACAAGCGTCGCTCCCTCGCTGGGGACCTTATCTAGGGGTTCCCTTTCAAGTGAATTTAAGTTTCAGTCCAGGCAAGGTCTACACCATCCACTGATTCTCTAGTCAATCTTTCATTAGTGAAATGTTGAGTATGTCGTTAATTTAAAAGGAAAGTAACAGCATGTGGAACTTTTACCACTAGGTGATGTCTTTGTACCAACTCTTGAGCTTTCTCAACTAACAAAGCTGCAGCAGCTAGGGCTTTAACATTCTACTGCCCTTCTTGCAACAGAATCCAGTATTGCTAAAAAATAGGCCACAGGCCGTTGCTGTGATCCTAACGCTTGCGTAAGAACACCAGAGGCCACCCCCGCCTTTTCATGAACAAATAAGGTAAAAGGTTTCCTATAATCCAGGAATCCCAAGGCAGGTGCCGATGCAAGGGCTGTCTTGATGCTCTCAAAAGATTTGGTAGCATCTTTAGTCCATTTCACTGGGTCAGGTTCATCCTTAGTGGTCATCTGCACTAGTGATTTTGACATTTCCCCATACTCAGGAATCCAGGACTTACAGAATCCTGCCATGCCGAGGAACCCCCTTAACTGTCTCTTTGTCTTGGGGTGGGGTACATTTAAAATGGCACTTATTCTTTCCTGAGCAAGGCTTCTCGTTCCTGGTTTTAGTATGTGTCCTAAATATTTCACCTCCTGTGAGCAAGATTGAATCTTTGAGGGTGACACCTTGTGTCCTTTCATTGCTAAGGCACATAAAAACTCTGAGTCCTGCTCATTAGTCTCTTGTGTTTCTGAGCATAATAAAAGATCATCCACATACAAAAGCAACATAGACTGTTCTGGGAGAATTACATCTTGTAAATCTTTATGCAACACAGCTGAAAATATAGCGGGGGATTCCACATACCCCTGAAGGAGATGCCCCCATGATATCTGGGATGACCCCCTAAAAATGACTCAATTAAAGGAGTCAGTCCCTCTATTGCCTCTCGTGAGAGAGGGTATTGGGGAATGCGAGGGGGGTCTATGTCTGTCCTAACACGTATCCGAACTGGCTCAGCTGACTTTAGTAATCCCATGTCAGTGTTTTTTGTTCCCCATACCCAAAGTGGGACAGCATTTTCCAACTCCCTGGGGAGCATTGCTAAATATAAAGGAGTTTTTGGGATTCATTAGAGCCATCAAGGGGTTGACAGAGTCATCTGGCAGGCTCAAAAGAATGCCTTGGTCAGAGCAGTGAATAATAGCCCGGAGTTTGCACAGCAAATCATGTCCCAATAAAACTGGTTGGTCCTTGGGTAAGTAGGAAGGCGTGTTCCTCAGACAGGGGCCCTATGTGTATGTTTAAAGGTTTGGAAATCTGACAACAAAAAGGATTTCCTTCAATTCCCATAACACGTTCAATTTTGCCACTCTTAGGAAGATCCAAATCAGTAAGGGTGGAAAGGGTGGCTCCTGTGTCTAATAAGCAATCATACTGTTTTCCTCCAATCATCAAAGGAACTAGGGGATCATTGCGGGATAAGGAAAACACTGGGCAACATAACAACATGGAACCCCCTTCATTCCATCAGTCATAAAGTCCCCATCCTGCATTACCCCCTAGAAGGGTTGATTAGGTGGTGTCCAAGCTGGACCTTGGCCCTTATTAACACCTTGAGGAGGTTTAAGTTGTCCCTGAGCTCTCAGTTTACAATCTTTCTTCATGTGCCCTTCTTGATGACAGTAATAACAAATTAAAGGTCCTATGGACCCCCCTTTACTGGGTTCTGCTATACCAACGAACCCTTGTCCTCTTCCTCGGCCTCTGCCGACACCAGGCTCTGCTCCCTTCAATACAGCCACTAACATTCTTGTATTCCCTTTTTTCTTCCTTCACCCTCTCAGCCTTTCATCGGGCTTCTCACCCATTAAACACTCTGGTGGCAATAGCCACTATCTGAGAGAGAGAGGCATCCCTGCAAATTTTCCACATCATTTAAACTCCACCTTATATCTTTCGCAGCCTGGTCTTTAAACAATCCAATCCTCTTATCACTGGCATATTTGCCTTTGCTTCAGGATCTAGACCCCCAAACAACCTAGTAGCTTTCATCAGTCTTTCATAATAGTCTGAGGGGTGTTCATCTGGGCCTTGATGGACAGAAGTTACTTTACTCCAAGTAGTTCTCTGCCCAGCCTTCTTAATTCCGTTTAAAATTACAGTCTTTAAAGAGGTTAACTTATATTGATCTCCAGCATTGTTGTAATCTCAGTTAGGATCACCCCCAGTTACATCTCCTGCTGTCAGGGCATTCCGTCCTGGTGGCAGTGGGGGTAAATCACCTATAGACTCCTGAGCTCGACTGAGCACTTGTTTCCTTTCTTTCAATGTCCTATGTACAGACTCTGGGTCGTCCCTGACCTTTGGGGTGGTAATCTTCCAATTCAATAGGTCACTGATAGAGAAAGGAGTGTGGACATAGCGGTCAACAACCTGACCATCTCCGGTAGGAACAGGGTACTGTCTTAAGGGCAATTGGAGTACCGGAGGGTCCTGTCCTTCTTGTTTAATTAACTTGAAATTGACGTCTCCAGGAACACACTCGGGAGACTAACTCCATGAGCCGGTTGAGGAGTCGGGCAGACTTCGCCTGCGAACGTGGCTTCGGGTATTATAGGCCACTGGCAGATCAGGATACAATGTGGCTCGGGGTCGGGATAGGGTTAGAGGCAGATCCTACACCGGTGCAGAGGCGGTCCCTGGGACCACCTGATTTACCTGAATGGGAAGGGGTTGAGGGGACGCAGCTGGTGGGGGAACAGGCCTATAATCATCTTCCTCTACTCTACACTGCTGGTAAGGAGGAGGTTTAGTTTGTTGTAACATGAGAGTGCACTCTTTATCTTTGCAAACTGGAGCAGCGCTATAAAACAAATACAAATAATTCATTCGTTCTGGTCTTAAATCTTCCAGGATGGTTCTCAAGGTTTTGAGGCGAACCTCCGAGTCTTCCCCAATTCCTGAGAACACATCCCAGAAGTGTGCCGGCATCGAATTTCCCCTGACAATTTCCCATGTCAGGTCTAACTGACTCCTAAATTCCCTGCTTCAGTTCTCCACCATCTGCAGTGTTACCGAGAACAAAGCCCTGGAGTCAGTGACGGTTTCCTTTATGTCCCGGGGAGACCACCCAGCCTATCCAGTCAGCCTCTGTTCCTGCCTGGGTAATCTCCTGTCATCCAAAACTTGTTTTTATACTGGGCTGGCACTCTAAAAGTGTTTAACTGCCAGACGGGTGTCCCAGTAATTTCACCGAGGCTGTCCCAAGGAAACCGTCGGGTCTAAGACCCCCGTGTACACATAACACAAAACAGAGACAATTTACCCGTCTCCTGATGAGGCTTCTTCCAACGCGATCTGTCTCGTTGCTTGTGGTCTGTCTCTCAGACTCCTCCTTTTCGTCCCCGCCGGGGGCCAACTCCCAAGACAATACAACCCAAGGTAAACTCACCTCGGCGCGTGCTGGTCCTTCTCGAGGGAGGGGCCCCGGAGCAGTTCCGAGCTGGAGATGTCCCATCTGGGTTGCCAAAACTGTCATAGAAATTTCTGTCCGTTCCAGCTGAGGAATAAGGAGAGACGGACACAGCTAGCCAAGCAAGGGGCCCCGGGAGGCGAGCCGTTTATTTCAATTGCAATTGGGTTCGAGCTCATAAGTCAGTAAGAACAAAGAAAACACTTACACCAAAGCATTATATGCAGTTGCTTATGATAATCTATCGCTCTATGATTGGCCAAAATTTGCCATCATTACCATACATAATTAGCAAGCTACATGTATCTGCCCCTCTTATGACCCCTTATTGTTCATCTATTTGCCCCCTCCTCCTTGCTTACTTTGCAAACTAAGCAGTTAGCTATCTACAGGACACAGGCACAGAAAGGTCCATTGTCTGCAGGTTTGGAGTTTGGCTACATTTCCTCTCGAAGGAACTTCCTGACTACCTATAGCTGACCCTGCATTTTGTCCTTCTTCTTTCTCCCATGTGTACGTGACTAATTTGCCCCCTGGCAGTTAAGTAGAATATTTTTATATCAACAGCACTGTATCAGTTTTGATAGGAAGGCTTCAAAGATCCAGGATGGAATTTCTGGCTAGAGAGAGGGAGGCTGCCAGAATATCTAATAGCCCAGTGATTAGGGCACTCACCTGAGATGTAGAAGACCAAGTTCAAGTCCCTGCTTTGCCTGATTCAGGTCAAAAACTTGATCCTGGGTGTCCCACATCCTTGATGTGAGCATTGGCCAGCAGGCCATACAGTCAGTCTCTCTCTCTGGCCCAGTGCTTATTTAATTATTTATACAAAGCTCCACTGGGAAAGACTGATTATAGCCTGGTTATTAGGGCACTCACCTGGAACATGGGAGATGGAGGTTCAAATTACTGCTCCTAGTCAGGCAGTTGCAAGGACTTGACCCTGGGTCTCTCACATACCAGATGCACGCCCTAACCCCTGGGCTATTGGCTGTTCTCCGGAGGGTCATTTGCTTACTCATGTTTTTTCATGATAAACTTCAAAAGGTCTCATTTTTGGTTTTAGTGCAGAACAAAAACAAATTGTGAAACCTCAAAGTTTTCCATAAAATAGAATTATTGTGTTCTGACCAGCTCCAATATACCAATCATTAGCATAACTCAGGGAACCCAGCTGCCTGATCTTGTCTCACACAAATCTTTCTCATTTATACAAGTAGTTCAGATGACTTTAGTGGCACTACCATGTGGATAAAGATTACTCACATGTGGCAGAGATGCAGAATAAGGCTTTGTGCAGGCTGCATTACAGTTATATGGCAAGATTACAGTTGTAACACTATGGAGCGTTAAATGTAATTGTGTATAAAATTGCACAATAATTAAATTGTCTATAAATTGTGAGCACTCAAATCAAGCATAACCAAATCTCGCACAACACTCAAAGTATTAGCTTAATATTGGTGCCATATGGTTGGTTTTTCTGTTTCTCATAACTGTCATTCTTCATCCTTGTCAGCTGCTCATGCAGACTTGCCAGATAATATTTGCACCATAGCCAAAAATTTCTAACAGCTGGTGTAGTACTGGTTAAACACTCTATAACACTTCAAAGTTTAATGCTCCCATATACATGTTGGAAAGCTGATTCTCAGAGCAGATGTTTAGCTTTGTTTTTTAAATTAATTTCACAACTGCTTTTTTGTCAGTTGCTGCCTCTTATGATCAGTTATGCTGCTGCATTCCAAAAGACGAATGAGCTCATCAGAATCCTGACTTTGAGATTTTTAAAGACACCTAAACTAACAATATAAATATCAGATTTTGTAGACATCCGTTTAAGAACAAGGGAACTGCTCATGATCATATTAAAGTTAATGGTAAAACTCCCATTGATTTCAATAGCAGCAGGATTGGATCATAAAGACCCTGTTCCTTGTAAGATACTGTATGCAGACTCTTGAGCTAAATATCTTGTGGGGGACAGGGATACCCATGTAAGTTACAAAATAAAATTACAAGAAAAGCCTTGATACATAGCAATACATATCTTGTATTTGGGGAGGTGGAGGGGGGGATCAAGCTGAGTAGAAGGAAACATTACCATACCATAGCCACATATATATTTCTCACATTTCAAGAATTGCTAGTTAGTATTTGCATAAGAGAAATAATTTGATTCCTGGAAAACATTATGGTGTTAAATGGGTTGTGAATCATTTATCTACTTAATCTGAGGTCACCAGCTGTGTGGTTAACAAATTGACTCTTAGTGCACCCATTTAGTCTTGTAGTGAAGGGCAACCAGGCTTTTTGCAAAAGTTTGTAGGGTCTAGAGAAGGCCTTTCTTCTGGGGCTACGGGTCGTTTGATTAAAAACTAGTCTTTGAATTTAGTATAGCTCTGACTCTTATGCTGGTGTATTACGATTCAAATTCTTAGCAGTAAACATGTGCAATCAAGTTAGCCATCTTTTACGAAGGTAGTCTTGGCAACCACATGCACACAACTCTAAAAATCTGGGCCCAGGGCCTGATTCTGGGCCAAACTGTAGAGGACCTCATTCTGTGTGCTTTATGCATCCAAATCCTGCCATTGGCAGAATGCAAGGAGCTGAAACACATTTCTGAATCTATAAACACACATTTAAGATGAGGTATTCATGATTAAATTGGGAATTCTCTAATGCCATCTTTTTGGAAATCTGCTCTAATTCTAAACATGATGAAATCTATGTACCTTCGTGATTTATACATTTAAGATTTATAGTAAGTGAGGCATATGCTCACTGATGAATTAAACAACCATACAATTTCATAAACAATCTGACTTTATGGATAGCATATGTAGTTCCCTTGAGGCTGTGAATTTAAAGGACTGATTTATGCCTTTGGAAGAGAGGACTCCTTTCATTTTCATCTATAGCTTCTATCCCCGCCTCTCCATCCCCCCAAAGACAAGGATTTTTCTTCTCTTTTTTGTCCCGGCAGATGGAGTCACCAATCCATGTATGATGGTAACCAGGAAGAAATAGTTGCATAGTGTATGCTCAGCCTTTATAGTAGGAGATATTTCCAGAGAGGCTGCTAAAATACCTCTCCCTCCCTCCAGACAGAAGCATTGTAGGGACAAGGTGGGGAGGACAGACCACTGGAGGCCTGTTCTCTCTTCTCCAGCAATGAATAATTCAATCCTGCTAGATTGCTTTCCCCTCCCCCATATAGACAAATCCTCTCAGCTGCACCTTTGTGATTGAAAGGAATAATTTTCCCTATGTGTGTTCTCCCAAGGATAAAATCCCCTGTGATTCCACACATATGTAAACCAGACATGCACATTCCCAGATGCGGTCTCCATTTTGTCAATTTTATCCAGTACTCCATCAATGAATAATTGCATTGGGTCCTGGATGTGGTGTGTGGTGTTTTTTTGTTTTTTGTTTGTTTGTTTGTTTTTTTGCATAATTCCATCCACTCTCCAAAATGAGTAATTTCCAATGATATAATAAAAATGTGGGAAAGAGTGCATAAAACAAGAACCATACAAGTCCTCTTTCAGAGATGTTCATGCATGATTTTATTTATTTATTTCATTTCATTCTCAGTGGGTCTCCACATGCTGTAAAACAACATCAATGCAGGGCAAAACAAGAGACATACAATCCATTATGTGAATGCCTGGTATTTATGAATCCCACATGGCAAGACACAGCAAGATGTATCCCATGATTTCTTTTAAATAACAGTTTCAAACAGCTGATGTAAATAATGTATAGCTTAACAACACTGATGAACTTTATATGGAAGTTAGTAACATTCTTATGCAGCCACTCTGATGCCAGTGTCTCATGTAGGGTAGCACTCTTGCATGCATCCTATGGAAGAACAGTTGCAGGGAGAGTGCATCTACAGGAGGAAAGAGTCTGAAACGAAAGGTGAGGGATCTTAGTGCCATAAATGTTATTTTATAACAAACTACAGTAGAACCTCAGAGTTACGGATATCTTGGGAATGGAGGTTGTTCGTAACTCTGAACAAAACAATTCTTTCAAAAAACGGAACATTCACTTAACACAGCTTTGAAACTCTACTATGCAGAAGAAAAATGCTGCTTTTAACCATCTTAATTTAAATGAAACGAGCACAGAAACAGTTTCCTTAACTTGTCAAATCTTTTTTAAACTTTCCCTTTATTTTTTTTTATTAGTTTACATTTAACACAGTACTGGACTGTGGGTTTTTGTTTGTTGGTTTGTTTTTGTTTTTGTCTCTGCTACTGCCTGATTATGTGGTTGATCGGTCATTTCGTAACTCGGGTTTTAGTAACTCTGAGGTTCTATTGGGCCATGTATGTTTAAGAAATGTTAAGGTCCGAGCAGTCTAGTACCATTCTACCAGGAACTGGCAACTAAAAATGAAGTGCCAGATTCTGCCACCCTGGCTCATGTTGAATAGTAATTTACTACTTGAGTAATCCCTGTAACTATTCATGTAGTTTAGTACTACTCAACATTAGGGTGACAGGTTTGGCCCCAATGGCTGGATATTCAAAAGCTCTGTACCCAGCAGTTCCTTTTGAGAACAACAGGAGCTGCTGGGTACTGCATTGTGTAGAGAATCCAGTCTTAACTGGTCAATAGTAAATACTGTTATTATCACAGCTAGGCTTTGAATATAATCTCTCAGAAAGGTAAATGGGAAACTGGCGCTGGTGGTTGCTGTTATTTCATTTTTGTAGGCTGTAGAATCAATTATTTAAATACGTTTTATATGATATTAGAGACCGAAGATGCTGCAGAATACAGCACCCAACTGAAACTTAGAGTATCTGCATTTCTGGTGCCTGCACATTTGGATTTTACCTATTACATTGTCTTATTGATTGGTTGAGATGTAGCAAATCAAGGTGATGTGCTGCAGAAAAGAAAACGCGAAGTGTGACATAAGTAGATTTTACCGGTAGCAGAACATATAGCACAATGCAGCTCATTGCTTAGTACTGTAGCAGATATACATGTGATTGCAATGCACAATTTTTACTACCCCTTGAAATAAATAGGATTGCAGCCAAACCGTAGGGCTGTACAGACATCTGTGTTCCAATGCCGCAAGTTCTTTTCAGTGCAGTCCAATAGCAAATCTTTCATTTGTGGTTGTTCTGCTGTTTGTCTGTTCTCTGGTTTATGACAGAGAGTCATCTGGAACAAGGTTTTTCCAGTGTGTAGATAACCAGTCAATGCTTTTGGATCAATGCCAAGCCAAACACAGCAGGAAATCAATGTCAAACGGGAACATAGTTTTGCATTTCTCGCAGGCTGATAGGCTTTGTTAAGGAAGGTGTTAAGCCTTTTGCCTTGAGAGCCTAAAGTGGAGTTTCCAAACTAAGCCCCTGATCCTGAAAACTAGAAAGCACATGCTTAACTTTAAGCATCTGAGTCCTACTAACTTCAGTGGAGCTGATTGTGTGCTTATGGTCAAACATATGTATAAGGGTTTGAAGATCAGGGCCTAACTGAAAGTAGGGGTGTAAATGCAGGCAATGCTAGTGATGAAACTTGTGACTTTGATATGTCAAATGTTTCCTCTTTTAGGCAGCAGTCATGCCACTGGATTAATGTGGGCAGACCCCATTGACTTCAGTGGGGCTCACTGTGGGCACAAGGGTCTGCCACACAGATCCAATGGCAGGATCAGGTGCCTCAGATTGTACTTAAAGTGGAAGAGTATGTATGTATCAGCATACACAAAAAATTCTAACTAGAGGGAAGAAAAAGAGAAGGACAAGCGAAATATATCACAGGTATTCTATTTGCCCATTGGTCCGATGGTTTTATACTGCTGCCCATCATGTCTGTATCTGAGTGTCTTCCATGTAAAACAGCAATAGCGAAGTCTGTAGTGGACTTCATGGAGTCTCTGGAGGTTACACGCTGCTTGGGGTAGCGTTATTTTGAGGGGCTGGGTTGGTTGGTAGGGTAGAAGAGAGTGCCATTCTGAGTGTCATTCTTATGATGGAAAGGCTTTTTCGAAGAGGAAGATTTTGCAGAATTTCCTAAAGATGGTCAGATTCTGGATGTGCATGATCTCTGGAAGTTTGTACTGAACTATTTTTTTGCTTAGAGTATTTTCCCCATTGTATATTTCTTCCCCTCTTATTTAACATAAAATAAGTAACTTAAAATGCACTGACTAAAAACACTGAAAAATGATTCACACTTCACAAAATTATATTTTTGTTTTGATTGTACGTTAAGAAACATTTAGCTGAATCTTAACAAGGAAAAAGTTGTTGTTGTCTATTTATATTTCATAAATAACTTGTAAAGGTTTCATTTGGCTGACACTACTTGGCCTTCCTTAATCTTGGGACTTTTTCTCAAGAGATCTAGGGAACACCCACTGATAACAATGTAAAACATTCAGTGTATTTACCAAACGTTTTCACTTGCTTGATCATTAAGGCATGCTTTTACTATGAGGTCAGCAGTGTTGTGTAAGCATAGAATTTATGGGGCGATTTGTACTGTAGGGGAGTCCTGACATGTTTTTGGCAAATACCTTTAGATACCATGGACTGATGCCACTCAGAATTTTAGCTCTGGGATATAATCAGGTTCTAGCATGAATGTGTTGCATTAGAATTCAAACCCTCTGATTGCATGGAAGACGGGGAAAAAGGTTATCTAAACAATATGAGTAAACATCATAGGAATTTTTTAACTGAAATTTTCCAGTCTGTTAAAAGATTATTTAATCATAAAGCCTTTTTCTTCTAGCAAACAACAGTGAAAATGTTTTTAGAAAACTAGAGGAATTTATCTAGATGAAAGGTACTGCATAAATGTAAGCTACTATTGTTGCCGTGCCCTTTAGAACCCTACATGCAGAGCTAAGGGGGAGCACTAAAAGACTATGGTGAAGAGAGCTGAAATAAGAACGCACACACTGTTAGTATGTGAACTAGTGGTAAATGCAGTGCACTGGATGACAGGATTTTCTTAGGTTATATTCCTGGTTTTGCCACTGACTTGCTATATGACCATAGGCAATTCACTTAGGGCCTAATCCAAAACCCACTGAAGTCATTCTGAGTCTTCTCTTTGACTTTGGTAGGCTTTAGATTATAGCCCTGATTAATCTGTTTGCCTTAATTTACCAATTTTACTTACACCATATGGGTCCTGTGAGAATTAACTAAGGTTTGCAACCCTTTGCTGAAAGCATATTGGTATATGAGCATATGCAATGCCTGCCACCACCACTGAGCTACTGTGTAACATGGGGCAAGCAACTTTACCTCTGCATGTTTCTGTTTCTCTTCCAACCCTTTTGTCATGTCTATGTAGATTGTAAACTCTTTGGGGCAGGGACTGTTTCCTCACTCTGTGGTTGTACAGTGTCTAGCACAATGGGGCCTCACCTTATTGGGGGTCTGTAGGTGCTACTGTGAGACAAATAATCAGGGTTCAAAAAAGATCTCGGGCTTCACAAAAGAACTAGATAAGTTCATGGAGGATCGGTCCATCAATGACTATTAACCAGGATGGGCAGGGATGGTGTCCCTAACTTCTGTTTGCCAGAAGCTGGGAATGGGTGACGGGGATGGATCACTTGATGATTACCTGTTCTGTTCATTCCCTCTGGGGCACCTGGCATTGGCCACTGTTGGAATACAGGATACTGGGCTAGATGGACCTTTGGTCTGATCCAGTATGGCTGTTCTTATGTTATGTTAATCAATACAAGTAAATGTAAGATATGTTTTAATTTAAACAGTTCTAGCAGTACTTTTTAGCAATCTATAAATAAAGCCAGTTTTGAGTCTGGAGTGCATTCAGCCCAAGAAGCAATACCAAAGAAGAGTTATACGATGAAAATGTTAACACTTTACAAAGGTGGCAATCCTAAATATTTATGGAATTTGTTTCATTAAATGTTTTAGGTTTTTTTGCTTAGCTTTTTTTAAACTAAAATTTTAATAATTTGTCACTAGTCAAGTATAGGTGAATTATACCAGTAAAGGACAACTATATACCACAATTGCAAGTTTAATATTGTACTATTTCAGGGTGGTGTCGCAGGAAACATCTCTTTAAATACTGACTTATCGGGGAGGGCTGTGGAATGAAGGGATCTCAATACAAAAGAAAATGACAGCAGAAAATGCAGAAAGAAATAAGATAAAAGCTAGGAGGAAAAAGTTACTCCAAGAATTTGAGGATATAACGTTTGAATAAAGATGAAATTAAGGCCAGCTGACCCGTGTCCAGGCTGCATGCATGGTGGAGATCTGACTGATATGCCCAATATTGAACCCAAGATATATTTTATAGGTCTTACTGGCTGCACATACAATAAGGATTTTCAGAAATACTCCCTCTGTTGATATAACAACACCCATGAAGCTCCACAGTTGCTAGCAATACTGAAAGGGCTAGTATAGACCAGGTGTAGGCATTTTTATCACTGTGCTGTCTAGCTTTGTGAGCTAGTCCTCATTATAGACAAGGCTACTGAGTCCTACAGTTAAAATTTTTCCTACATATTGTGATTGTGTGATTTGTTTTTATAAAATAACTTTGTTTTACAGGGTGATTTGCAGGTGATAAACTGATAACAACGCACTAAGGGAAAACACAGTTGCAGAAAAAATAAATTCATGTTGGAGTTAGACTGTCCTACCTCATAGGAAATAGTATTATAGTTATAAGAAGAACAAAGCTTAATCTCCTTTGACAAACAGCACACAGATAATTTTCTATTTATACAAAGTAGACCAGCACTCTACAACAGTCTTGAGGAGCTAAATATTATAAAACTAGAGAAATTGGTGTAGTAAAGCTGCCAGTATCAAGCACCATTATATCATGTATTTACAGTTCAGCTCACAGCTATTAACTATTAATAAGTTTAACAATTTTTGGAGAATGTTCAAGACCAGCACACTATATCCTATTAAATGTGTCTGAACAAATCATGTGATCACTGTAATAGCTGAATAACCTGATGTGGTTAAACACTAGCAGTACATTTATTTTGCTTCTGAACAAACGTTTGCTTTATATAACTATAGTTGTTTGCTTCACTATTTGCATTTTTTATCCCAGTTAAGTATTTCACATTAAATACATGCACACCCATAAGAATGGCCATACTGGGTCAGTCAAAGGTCCATCTAGCCCAGTATCCTGTTTTCCGACAATAACCAATGCCAGGTGCCCCAGAGGGAATGAACAGAACAGGTAATCAAGTGATCCATCCCCTGTTGCCCATTCTGGCAAACAGAGGCTAGGGACACCCGGGCATGCTGGGCCAAAATCTTAGCTAGTGTAAATTGAAATAGCTCCATTGTCTGCTGTGGCGCTACACCGACTTACAACAGCTGAAGATTTGGTCCATGGGATATTAAAATACAAAACCCTACATTAAAATAACACTAAGCTTAGGATTTTGAATGCACACAACTTTCCATGGTAAAGTCTTCAAGGAATGTTCTGCACTTAAAGACTTCAGAGCACATTCCCACAGGCAGAAATGTAGGCATCTAGGGAACTTTTACAGTGAAAATGTAGGTGCTGAGTGAGTTTAGGCATCTACAGGGTTCTGCAGCAGCCAGGCAGGGGCTTTGTGGATCGCAGTTGTATCTAAACCTGGGACTTAAGTGCCTACATTTGGAGATTAGGTGCCTAAATACCTCTGTGAATCTGGGCCTTTGGCCCTGATCCTGCAGTCTTCTCAAGTTGAATTCCCATTGACTTCAACCTGCCAGTCAGTATCACATAAAGCCAGCGTTACTGCCCATGCACTCTTTGAGTTGTGCACCAGGTGGAACTCCGCTGGACCTAAGGATCAAACTTAGATATTTCAAGAGATGTGTAATTTGGTTCATTCCCAAGTTTTGGAATGGGTCCAGAGAATGAGACTAATTTAAGAGATGGGAGAGTATGTTTCTGAAGAGATGGTTTTGGGAGCTTAACATGTTGAGCTATGAAAAAGCAGTAGCTGAAATGAGATCTAATTATGGTATACAAGTACCAGTGGGGAGAAACAAGAAGTTGGGTGTGAATCTACAGGTTAAGGGTAAAACACAGAATCGTAGAAATGTAGGGCTGGAAGGGACCTCAAGAGGTCATCCACTCCAGCCATCTGTGCTGAGGCAAGACCAAGTATACCTAGACCATTCCTAACAGGTGTTTGTGCAACCTGGTTTCAAAAACCTCCAATGATGAAGATCCCTCAGTCTCCCTTGGAAATCTATCCCAGAACTTAACTATACTTACAGTTAGAAAATTTTCCCTATATCTAAACTAAATCTTCCTTGCTACATTGACAATTGCTTCTTGTCTTACCTTCAGAGGACATGGAGAACAATTGATCACCATGTTATAACAACCTTTAACATGTTTGAAGACAGTTATTGGGTCCCCCCTCAGTTTCCTTTTCTCAAGACTGGTCTACCAGGTTACATGGCTCTGAGGGAGCCTTGCCATGTGGACTGCTCTGGGCTGGAGAGCCAGGACTTAGAGTCCTCAGCTCCAGGGCAGCATCACCATGCCAGAGCTGCCAGGCTACCTGCCATGGAGCTGGGAGCCCCAGCTCTAACCAGGGCTCAACTCCTGCCTCTGCAGTGGGGAGCCTGGAAAGCGAGAAAACCCCAACTTGAGACAGGGTCTCAGGGCTTCCAGCCTCCCTACCATGTATCCATGGAAATCCTGCAGCTCCAGGGCAGCTCTGCCAGAGAATCATAGGACTGGAAGGAACCTCGAGAGGTCATCTAGTCCAGTCCCCTGCACTCATGGCAGGACAAAGTATTATCTAGCCCATTCCTGACAGGTGTTTGTCTAACCTGCTCTTAAAAAAACTCCAGTGATGGAGATTCCACAACCTCCCTAGGCAATTTATTCCAGTGCTTAACCATCCTGACAGGAAGTTTTTCCTAATGTCCAACCTAAACCACCCTTGCTGCAATTTAAACCCATTGTTTCTTGTCCTACCCTCAGAGGTTAAGGAGAATGATTTTTCTCCCTCCTCTTTGTAACAAGCTTTTATGTACTTGAAAACTATTATCATGTCCTATCTCAGTCTTTTCTTCTCCAGACTAAATAAACCCATTTTTTTCAATCTTCCCTCATAGGTCATGTTTTCTAGACCTTTAATAATTTTTGTTGCTCTTTTCTGGACTTTATCCACTTTGTTCACATCTTTCCTGAAATGTGGCGCCCAGAACTGGACACAATACTCCAGTCAAGGCCTAATCAGCGTGGAATAGAGCGGAAGAATTACTTATTCTGTCTTACTTACAACACTCCTGCTAATGCATCAGAAAATGATGCAGACTGCTCTGGTGAATGGCGACCCCAGGGTTTCCAAACTCCCAGGCTAGCTGCCTCCTCCTCAGGGCCGGCTCTAGGCACCAGCAAAACAAGCTGGTGCTTGGGGCGGCACATTTTTAGGGGCAGCATGGCCGGCGCCAGAATGCCGCCCCTAAAAATGTGCCCCGGCTGCCCTAGCTCACCTCCGCTGCTGCTGCCACGGCGCGCGAAACAGCTGATTAGTGCGCCCGCTACTCGCCCTCCCTCCCAGGGAGGGAGAGGGAGCAGCGGCACGGAGATCAGCCGGTTCCCGCGCCGCGGCCGCTCGGGGTCTCCCCCTCCCTCCCAGGCTCTCAAACCTGGGAGGGAGGGGGAGACTCTGAGTGGCCGCGGCGTGGGCGCCGCTTCTCCCCCTCCCTCACTCCCTCCTAGGCTTGAGAGCCTGGGGGGAGGAGGCAGGGCTGGGGATTTGGGGAAGGGGCGGAGTTGAGGTGGGGCCGGGGGTGGGGTAATTAAAAAATGGGGGAGGGGCGGCCAAAATTGTTTTTGCTTTGGGCGGCAAAAATCCTAGAGCCGGCCCTGCTCCTCCTGCTACCCAATGAGTGGACAATCCAGGGGACGAGCTGGTGCAGGAGTCTGGAAGCCCTAGCCCCCCTACAATGGGGCAGTCCATATGGTGGGGCTGCTCCAGAGCAGCAGAAGCTGGAAGACTATCCCAGGATTTCCAGCCTCTTGGCTCCATCGCAGGGAGCCTGGAAGCCCTGAGAGTCCTGGCTGCTACTGATGGGCATGATTCTTGTCAGTTCTACTGCAGTAGCAATTAACACAATGCATATCCATTTCAATCAGTTCCTTTTGGGGAGCACAGTTCCTTCCATAAATACCATGTTTGGTGTTTCCAAAACAAACATTTTCAGAATTTTTGGTTTGCAGGAAATTTCCAAAAACTAGATTTGGTTCTGAATTGGATAAAAAACAAATTTTGAAATGTCAACATTTCCCACAAACTGGAAATTCTGCATTTCAGCCAACTCTAATATTAATATGTAAAGAGCACTGTAAGGGTTATGTAGTTTTTTGTACAGTTCTTTGAAGCTTAGTGTATGCAGTATTTTAAACTTTGCAGAGTGGCCTTAATCCTTGCATATGCTAGTGCTATAGGAGAATATAAAGAATATTCCCAAAATATTCTATTTTTATGTGATCAAAAAGGAACTGAAGAACACTATCTTCTGTTATACAGCAGTGGTTTTCAAACTAGGGCCACCGCTTGTTCAGGGAAAACCCCTGGTGGGCCGGGCTGGTTTGTTTACCTGCCGCGTCTGCAGGTTCAGCCGACCGTGGCTCTGGCCGCGGTTCGCCGCTCCAGGCCAATGGGGGCTGCAGGAAGGGTGTCCAGCACGTTCCTCGGCCCGCGCTGCTTCCTGCAGCCCCCATTGGCCTGGAGTGGTGAACCGTGGCCAGTGGGAGCCACGATCGGCCAAACCTGCGGACGCGGCAGGTAAACAGCCCAGCCCGGCTCGCCAGGGGTTTTCCCTGAACAAGCGGCGGCCCTAGTTTGAGAACTACTGTTCTACAGAACAGAATAATGTAATATTGGCATAAACCATCATTACAGATTATTCATTCTTTTTCTGTATTTGCAGCAGACCAAATAAATGCTTTCTGAAGGGCTGTATAGGGCACACACAGTATGAATTTAGACTGTCTTAAGAAATATACCTGTTTACTTTCATTAATTTGCCATGCCTTTTTATTTAAATCTTTGAGTACTTTTATGCAAAGGGATGTACAATTTCTGGTGGAACTTATTATATCTGAGTGCAATGGCTCTGAAAAATATCAGATACATGGGGACAACTTGGATGTTTGGCTGCCTACCAACAGGCTGAGTAACTATTTCCACTTTCCTTCCGCCCATTCTAAATAATGTATTAATGAAAAAATTGTTCAGGTAAAAGGTTAGGCAAAGATTTAAATCAAAAGCATTGTGAATCAATAAAGGTAAACTAATTTATTCATTAGGACAATCTAAATTCATGCTGTGTGTACCCTAAGCAGCTCTCAGAATGGATTTATTACTCCATTGCAAATACAGGAAAAAACATGAGTAATACCTACTGATTGTTTATGCCAATGCTACCTCATAGTTATTCTTCATTGCTTCTCTAGGGTTTTAGACAGGGTTACCACCTGGCCATTATTTGACCAGCTTGGGCTGGGTTTTCTATGGAGTTGCCAGTTGCCAGAAAAATAATTTAGTCTGCCAAGTTTTTTTTTACGTGGTTCTAAGGATTTGCATTATCACAAAACACTGGGATATCTAATGTTAAAAGTTTCTGTGTCGGCTAAAGATGCTGCAGTTTAAGCGATAATAGATCAAAACTGTTGAAAATACAGCAGCTGTCTGCCCAGCACCAAGTCTTTGGACTGATGAGAGGAAATTGCCTAGGTGTTGAAGTGGTCAAAAGTGAGCTTTGCATTAGATGCAACCTCAGCTATTCCAGTCTGGAATTCTACAATGTTGCCTTTAAAAATAATAAATTGCTAGAAACAGCAAAATCAAACGGCAAATACAAATTCAAGAAATAGACTCAATAGATTTTCTCTATGTATAAAGTTCTAAAGTGTCCACATTCAAGTATATAGTTAAAATATAGAATCAATGCAGTTTGGGGAAAAAATAATCTCAGTGAAGACTGACACAAACAAAGCAGCTCGGAGAAACACAACCAATGTAAGAAAATGCAACAGAGGGTCCTGTGGCACCTTTAAGACTAACAGAAGTATTGGGAGCATAAGCTTTCGTGGGTAAGAACCTCACTTCTTCAGATGCAAGTAATGGAAATTTCCAGAGGCAGGTATAAATCAGTATGGAGATAACGAGGTTAGTTCAATCAGGGAGGGTGAGGTGCTCTGCTAGCAGTTGAGGTGTGAGCACCAAGGGAGGAGAAACTGCTTCTGTAGTTGGATAGTCATTCACAGTCTTTGTTTAATCCTGATCTGATGGTGTCAAATTTGCAAATGAACTGGAGCTCAGCAGTTTCTCTTTGGAGTCTGGTCCTGAAGTTTTTTTGCTGTAAGATGGCTACCTTAACATCTGCTATTGTGTGGCCAGGGAGGTTGAAGTGTTCTCCTACAGGTTTTTGTATATTGCCATTCCTGATATCTGACTTGTGTCCATTTATCCTCTTGCATAGTGACTGTCCAGTTTGGCCAATGTACATAGCAGAGGGGCATTGCTGGCACATGATGGCATATATAACATTGGTGGACATGCAGGTGAATGAGCCAGTGATGTTGTAGCTGATCTGGTTAGGTCCTGTGATGGTGTTGCTGGTGTAGATATGTGGGCAGAGTTGGCATCGAGGTTTGTTGCATGGGTTGGTTCCTGAGTTAGAGTTGTTATGGTGCGGTGCGTGGTTGCTGGTGAGAATATGCGTAAGGTTGGCAGGTTGTCTGTGGGCGAGGACTGGCCTGCCTCCCAAGGTCTGTGAAAGTGAGGGATCATTGTCCAGGATGGGTTGTAGATCACTGATGATGCGTTGGAGAGGTTTAAGCTGAGGACTGTAGGTGATGGCCAGTGGAGTTCTGTTGGTTTCTTTTTTGGGCCTGTCTTGTAGCAGGAGGTTTCTGGGTACACGTCTGGCTCTGTTGATTTGTTTCTTTATTTCCTTGTGTGGGTATCGTAGTTTTGAGAATGCTTGGTGAAGATCTTTTAGGAGTTGGTCTCTGTCTGAGGGGTTGGAGCAGATGCGGTTGTACCTCAGCGCTTGGCTGTAGACGATGGATCGTGTGGTGTGTCCGGGGTGGAAGCTGGAGGCATGAAGGTAGGCGTAGCCGTCGGTGGGTTTTCGGTATAGGGTGGTGGTAACGTGGCCATCGCTTATTTGTACTGTGGTGTCTAGGAAGTGGACCTCCTGTGTAGATTAGTCCAGGCTGAGGTTGATGGTGGGGTGGAAGCTGTTGAAATCATGGTGGAATTCTTCCAGGGTCTCCTTCCCATGGGTCCAGATGATGAAGATGTCATCAGTGTAGCGTAGGTAGAGAAGGGGCATGAGTGGACAAGAGCTGAGGCAGCGTTGTTCCAGGTCAGCCATAAAAATGTTGGCATATTGTGGGGCCATGCGGGTGCCCACTGGCTAATTATCTTTTCAGTCTCATCCCCTTCTGCATGGGGTTGAGGGGCTCAGCCCCAAAATGTTCTGTGACAAAAAGCAAACCTAACTCAATAGTGGGCCATCCCCCAGCCTGTCAGGGGGCCGTTCCTGCCCTTTCCTTCAGGCATAGTTTCCAAACAGTCTCTGATTTGTGCATCACTTGCTACTTGGGGTCTAACTGTTCCTCCCCAGTGGCTGCTCTGGCTAGCAGGTCCATCACTCCACAACTCTGCAGGCAAAACTCCCGTCTGTCAAAGGGGCAGAGCTCCATCCTCCTTCATGGCTAGTCAGTCCTGAACTGAGCCCGGCGCCCTCCTTTTATTCCCCCTCCAGGCTTGGCACTGGCTGCAGGTATAATGGGGCAGGGCTAGCTGGGCCCATAGTCTCTCCTTAACCCCATCTCTGCTGGTGTGGGGCTTCTCTGCCCCTCACAGGAGTCCTGATATCATTTGGGGCCTCTAGATAGTACTATAATATAAATACATATATTTTTGATTTTTGCTTCATAGTTATTAATGTAGTGACTTGGAAGTCAATGCCATGAGTAAAGTAATGATAAACTTTCTTAGAACGTGTTAAACATTTTGGCTGTGGAATTCCTTACTAGCTGAAATATGAATGTTAGAATCTGAAAGTCCTGCTAATCAAGATCTAGATAAATTAGTAGACCTGGGCAAAACAAATCTTGAAGGCACAGCTGTACAAGTGCCAAACCAAGATCTACAAACCTAAACAGAAGGCAAACATCTGCAACCAACTTTCTACTGGCTCTGATTCATTTATTTATTGTGAACAAATTATCTGTTGGATTTAGCCTTTTTCTTTTTTTGAACAAGACAAATTAGAACAGGATGTAGTCTCTGAAAATACTACTTGATATTCTTTATGGGTAAAGTTCAGCCCTGCTGTAACTCCATTGATGCCTGGTTTATGATTTTGCATATCTTTATTTTGCAAAATCCATAAATAACTCTACATTGGCAGACTGAGGCTATGTATTTACAATCCAACTTGGACAACAGACATTTCAGCATTTAATATTAGGAAAGCACATGTTAATTTGGGATGCCATCGCCATTACTTAGCAATTGCACAAATTCAGTACTTCTGGGGAAGTTTGCTCTTAATAATTAAAAAATCATGTTTATGAAATTAAGAGTCTAACTCTAAGGATTTGTGCCTTAAGGCTGATGTAAAATTTAATTCCAGCAGCTTTTTGTAATTAGTGCCAAGCTGGGAGGAAGATGCCAAACTGTCCTGAACACAGTATAAATCTCCACGTTCTTGCTTTCCTAGGAGCCCTTTGCCCCTAGAGTGTGCATACAATATTTATTCTCCTTGTACTTTATGGAGCTGCAGGAAAAAGAGGCACAAATCTTGAAAATGGTCTGGAGTAGTCTGAACTTACATTATCAAAAGGAATGAATTTTAACTAATTTCTTGCCTGAGGCTCAATTGTTCATTAATCTTAAACATGTCAGACTGAGAACTCTGGTTATGTCAGACAGAAAAAGAAATGATGAGATACCAAAGACACAATAGAACACAGTGGGGTTGTATTAACCCATCAGCAGTTTGCAAATACTTATTTGGGATGGGAAAACTAATTCAGATAAATTAGACAACCCAAACCCTCACTGAGACAGACCTGTTTGTCATAGCTTCACTATTTTCAATCAGCCAACCAACCAGTCTTCCAGTTTTATTACTAGAAATGTTCTGCTCTGTATGCTCCTATTTTTCTGCTTATAGATCTTGATTCTACAGGAGTTTAAGTTGTGGGGGGAAACCAGAACAGCCTAATGCATTTTTTAAACTGAGTTGAAGGAGTAGTGGAAAGGTGGAGTGTATGTGTGCACGCGTGGAGAATTTGGGCTGGTCTACACTGAAAACTTACATTGGCATAGTTTTGTCACACTCCTGAGAGACCTAGTTAAGCCAACCTAACCTCTGGTGTAGACAGTGCTAGGTCGACAGAAGAATTCTTCCATTGACCTAGCTACCGCCTCTCAGGGAAGTAGATTAACTTCAGTGGCAGGAGACCCCTCTCATCGCTGCAGTGAGTGTCTACACTGAAGTACTCCAACAGTGCAGCAGTATCACTGCAGCGTTTTAAGAGTAGACATCCCCTTAGGCCCCTAGCAATCGTAGTACTGTGACACATCATTCTATGAGGTGGGTTTGTTTTTCTAGAGGGGTAGCAAATCTCAGGAAGTTACTTTTGAAAATGCTAGCAACACTGTTTAAACCTCCATCCAGCTAGAATTAAGTGCATTTTGATCCTTTTTATGGATTGATATGATAGCAAAAATATGCCTCTGGCCCCCTTTTTCCTAAACCACAGACTGAAACAGTAAATCTGATGCTTTTAGTACATTGACTGAGGATGCTATAAGAGTGGCTTAAATGACTCATTTTATTCCTCTGGGCAAAGTCCCAGGTCTTCTCTGATTTACCCTGGTGCTCCCTTATCAGTAGGTGCAGAATTGTTAGTGTAGAGCATGTTGGGCTAAAGCAATTATACAGTTGTTATAGCCCTCTGGCACTGACAAATCTTCACCCCCCTTTAGAATGGATGCTACTTATCTGTGCCAGCTAAGGCTAAAGCACAGTATGTGAGTCATCTTCACATCACATCATCTTCAGTTCTGCATTTCCAGAATCTTTTGGTTTAATACGATTTATATATTTGTATTGGTCTTCTCACTACATTCAAGTCACTAACCCTGAAATGCGATTTCAACTATTTTACTGTCTCAAAGACAAATGGGCTTATTTCCAGTATGTTACATTCTTTTTCTTGTTGCTCACTTTCATCTTCTCTCTTTTGCAGCAGCAAAACTTACTTTTTTTCAAAGTGTGCCTGTTCGTTATAACATTTACAGGAGTGTACAACAGAGATAAGAGAGTCATATTTTCCCCCTGGTTTTAGGGGAAAGGGTTGTTGAAGGGTTGTGTGGAGTAGCTGGAATTGTTTTATTTTGTTAGTGCTTTGTGGGTGAATAATCTAACTAATATGGGCATTTGTTTAGTTGATTCTGTTCTTTCTACCATGGGAGCCTGTAATAATGTGACCTGTGCTCTCATTATCCTCTGGGGACAAAATTGAATTTACCCATGAAAATTTATGAATACTGTATCTTAACCAGGTTATTGTGATGTTTACTAGTACACATATAGTGAGTTAATTTAATAGAAGCGTTATCAGGAAATGCACCCAGACCCGGGAAGGTGGATCCAGCCATAGCTTTTCAGCAAGCTCTCAAGACAATAGAAGAGCCCTTTGCTGTGATGCTCTGGTGCAACCCCCTACTGAAACTGAGACAGGTTTTCCCAGGAATGACTTGGTCCCTGTGGGGACAGGGGAGCGGTCAAAAGGCTCAGGAGAGTTAGAGATACAAATGAAGGAGAGACACGGTTGTTTGAAACGGAGAACCCAGAGCCTGCTGGGCAGGGGTTTAGCAGAAGTTAGCCCTGCCAGCATCCCCTTCAGGATAGTTAAGTGCTAGATAAACATGCATGTACACCTGAGAATACGAATTTAAAACAACAAAAGAAGTGCTTCATTCCTATGGTTAATTAAACATTACACTGGGTTGAAGAAGGTTGTTTTGTTTTGGGTCACTGTAATTCAGTGCTTATAGGCTCCTGAAAGGAAGAACTGCAGGTACTGATCCCATTTGGATCTTCTGGGTAAACGTAGTCGACACATAGACTGGGTCCTGGATTATGGTACCCTAAGTGTGGGAGAGTCGTGTGGTTCCACCCCAAGAGAGGTGAAAGCATGAGGTCTGACACCTGTGGGGGTGCATTCAGAGAGGGTCAGAGGAGCTGCTAACCCTGTAATTGTGAAATTTTCACCTTCTTGACAAATGTGGTTCCTAAGAAGTATTACTACTACCCCGAGAATGATTTCTCATGTTGGAAGTTATAGCAAGATAGATGGTAGAGTAATTATACAGTTGACTTTCCCTCCTGAGGGAATTGTGCACCAAAAAATTAAAAATTCTGCGCACAATATTTTAAAATTCTGCACATTTTATTTGTTAAAATAACATATGATCACACCAGTTTCAATTATTTTGGTAATTTATTTCAAAATACCTGTCAGCAAGTATGTCTATAACAATACAGACAACAACAAAAATTCATGAAATGTTTTTTGACAAACACATTCCTTACTAGGCATATTAATACAGAAGTTTGAGTAATAATATTTCCTGTGCCTCTCAGAAGCAGTGCAAAGGCTTGGGGGAGTCAGGGGTAACGGAGGAGCTGAGGGAGAGGGAAGTAATTGCTGGAAAGGAGCCTGGACATGAACTTGGAGAGTTGCTTGGGTGTGGGTGGGGAAAGTATGGAACAGGAAGTTTGTTTTGTTTTGTTTTTGCAGGGAGGGAGGGATTGTTAGGAAGCCTCCCCCATGCAGAACCTGGCTAACCCCTAGTCTCTCTCATTCAGTCAGGCACATCTGCCCTGTCCCTGCACCCCCCACTCAGCCACCCCTCTATTCCCTGTCCCCATGTGGCTCTGTACCCCCACTTAGCCACTCCTTCCCCCTCCCCATGTGTCCCTGCACCCTCACTCAGCCACCCCATCCCCATGTGTCCCTGCACCCCCACTCCCATTCAGCCACTGCCCCAGTCTGTTCCCCCCCTCCAACTAGCCCTTCTGAACCCCAGTCTGTGATTCCCCAGCAGCCCCATGTGCCTCACATTATCCAATCCCCCATATTCTATGCCTCTTGACCTGGCCATATGGGGGCCTCTTCTCTTCCCTATCCACAGCTGGGGCTGCTCTAACCTGGAAGTGGCTGCTCTCTGTTCTGGTGCCACAGCAGCCCCTCGTGGGCAAAAGACGTAACTGCAGCACTTCTCCAGGAGAATGTATTTTCTGCTGAGAAAGAAAATTCTGCACAGGACATGAATTCTGCATGTGCACAATGGCGCAGAATTCTCCCAGGAGTATGACTTGTAGCTTCTCCACTACTAATCTAAAGATAGTCCCCTACAGCAGACCTGTGAAAGAAGATATGGTTTAATTTACAGTTTATTCATAGACCATGTATTTTCTATTGTGTTTAGTTTGGAGATCCACATGAAATTTCTTGATAAACTGTGACAAAGTGGGAATTTTTTGTAATTTTTTAAATTCCTATGTGTGCCTCAGTTTCCTCTTACACCTATACAATGCATGACTACCCAGGGGGGAAAATGATTAAGTCTGCTCTGAGGCCGAGCAGGAAACATAGATGGGCATGTGTCACCCAGCTGCCTGGGTTGTTAAAGAACAGGCTGAAAACGACACAAATCAACAGAGGATCCAACAAGACAAAGACATTCTGCCCCCAGTGACTGAACAATCCACACATAGCAGCAGGAAACCTGGCAGATGGGACATGTGAACTGAACTGGAGAACAAAGGGGGGCAAGTGTTAGTTGACAGGGGTGGAAGAGCTTCCTTTTGGAGGGACTCAGGCATCTGGACGTGTGGAGACAAAGAGGGACAGAGCTATAGAGAGCAAGCAGCTTGGCTGGCTCATTGAGTGTACGCTTGGCTAGGAGGGAGCTTCTCGGCTCTCTATGAGCTGAGGGGTGAAAACATTATCTACTAACTTCTGCCTCACTTTGCTAACCTAAGCACTATAAGATTCTATAGCACACCAAGTGACTATGAATGGCTACCTTGTTCTGAAAAGGCTACCTGTGTCACTGCAAATATTCCCTGAGAGCATTATGCCCCGAAGGGTACAGTACAAGCCTCCCACAGAACTCTGGCTTAGCTGGATTCGCTGAAGCGAGCCATGGAGTCAGACAGGGTTCGCTGGTGCCAAAAGCCCAGTCTTAAAGGCCACGTGACTGCTCCTGCAGAACTGTGTGAGTCCTTGCGGCCTGGCACACTAAGGGATCACTCCTGAGAGACTGGTTTCAGGCTACCAAAGTAAGGTATTAGAGTATGTAAGGGGGAAAAATCTGGCCCTTACTTTGTATATTAATGGCATTGTGGTCCTCAAATGCCAGGTACATGGTGTTTTATATATTCAAAAATGTGAATGATTACCCAAAATCTTCACCAACCTTCCTAGTCGCTGGAGGTCACCTCTCACATTAGGCCTGTATGACCCTTCCCAAAACCCCCTCCCTGCTTATTTCCCTCCAAATTCTACTCCTCAGCCTTTTCCCTTTCTCCTTTATCTTTCCTCTCATCTGCATTTTAAGATGGGGAAACAATGGATCTAGTAGCCTTCCCAGGCCACAGTGTACCATACACTGCCAATTTCCCAGCACTATACGGTTTCCTCACTCCCTTGTGCCCCAGAATGTAGTTATAAGGGGAACCTCTAGAGCCCGAGCAAATCTGACACCTGTAGAACACGGGGGATCGCAGGGGAGGTGAGAGAAGCAGAAGTGAGGATGGGACGTTGGGGATTGAAAGAGGGAAGAACCAGAGAAGATTTGATTTAGTGAGAGAGGGGAACTATTCTAATGGATCTGAGAAGCTAGACTTTGGTCTGATTATGGTCTAGGTGAAATTTGGAGCTAGTTCTGGGTGAAATTTGGAGCTAGTTCTTGTATTTTTTGAACAAGTTCACTCATCTCTAATTCTGCCTCTAATATAATTTTTTCTTGGTACCCTTAGTTCCAGACAGATGAATATACACTCACACGTGACATAATACAACATACTAAACCAGGGATTGGCAACGTTTGGCACGCGGCCTGCCAAGGTAAGCCTCCGGCGGGCCAGGCCAGTTTGTTTACCTGCTGTGCCCGCAGGTTTGGCCAATCGCAGCTCCCACTGGCTGCGGTTCGCCACTCCAGGCCAATGGGCCCGCGTCTTTCCTGAAATGTGGCGCCCAGAACTGGACACAATACTCCAGTCGAGGCCTAATCAGCGTGGAATAGAGCGGAAGAATTACTTCTTGTGTCTTGCTTACAACACTCCTGCTAATACATCAGAAAATAATGCAGACTGCTCTGGTGAATGGCGACCCCAGGGTTTCCAAACTCTCAGGCTAGCTGCCTCCTCCTGCTACCCAATGGGGACGAGCTGGTGCAGGAGTCTGGAAGCCCTGGCCTCCCTACAATGGGGCAGTCCATATGGTGGGGCTGCTCCAGAGCAGCAGAAGCTGGAAGACCATCCCAGAATTTCCAGCCTCTTGGCTCCATCGCAGGGAGCCTGGAAGCCCTGAGAGTCCTGGCTGCTACTGATGGGCATGATTCTTGTCAGTTCTACTGCAGTAGCAATTGACACAACGCATATCCATTTCAATCAGTTCCTTTTGGGGAGCACAGTTCCTTCCAAAAATACCATGTTTGGTGTTTCCAAAACAACCATTTTCAGAATTTTTGGTTTGCAGGAAATTTCCAAAAACTAGATTTGGTTCTGAATTGGATAAAAAACAAATTTTGAAATGTCAACATTTCCCACAAACTGGAAATTCTGCATTTCAGCCAACTCTAATATTAATATGTAAAGAGCACTGTAAGGGTTATGTAGTTTTTGTACAGTTCTTTGAAGCTTAGTGTATGCAGTATTTTAAACTTTGCAGAGTGGCCTTAATCCTTGCATATGCTGGTGCTATAGGAGAATATAAAGAATATTCCCAAAATATTCTATTTTTATGTGGTCAAAAAGGGACTGAAGAACACTATCTTCTGTTATACAGCAGTGGTTTTCAAACTAGGGCCACCGCTTGTTCAGGAAAAACCCCTGGCGGGCCGAGCCGGGCTGGTTTGTTTACCTGCCGCGTCCGCAGGTTCAGCCGATCGTGGCTCCCACTGGCCGCGGTTCGCCGCTCCAGGCCAATGGGGGCTGCAGGAAGGGTGTCCAGCACGTTCCTCAGCCCGCGCTGCTTCCTGCAGCCCGCATTGGCCTGGAGCGGCAAGCCGCGATCGGCCGAATCTGCGGATGCATCAGGTAAACAAACTGGCCCGGCCCGCCAGGGGGCTTACCCTGGTGGGCCGTGTGCCAAAGGTTGCCGATCCCTGTACTAAACATGAATATGTTGTCAACATACTATAACCAAGCCAGTAATTCCTGTTGATATTAACTTCATATTTTCATCCGACGTGCATTTTAATACATTTCTTAATAATGTAATCAGTACTTCTCTCTAACCATACTGTTGTTGTAGACATGATCTTCTCTTAAGCAGATACCATTATTGCTAATCATGCTGAACAACAATAATAATAAAAGCAAAGCACTTTCTGAAGGCTTCAGAAGGAACATCTGTCTATTATGATTTTGCATTCATTGTACACACAATCTGCAGTTCAAGGTCTCCTCCTAACCTATTATACAGGTAAACATTTCTAGTAACAAATGATAATGTGTACAGAATATGCATTTAAATAACTGTCTGATTTATTCTCTTCCTTCCCAATCACTTTCTTTAGAAGTAACTTTCTTATCGTCGGGATCTTAAATTACATTGCGAACTATAAGATAGTTACAATTCCCACTTCTACTGACTGTGCCAGGTACTGAACTGTAGTCTCTGCAGCCCAGTAAGATTAATAGAACAGAGGTGCTTTGCATTATACATATCTTTTGAAGAGTAATAGAAAAGGCTGCAGTGTTATAACTTACTTAGATAAATGCATTGCAAAGAACAGAAGGTTTTTAGGCTTGGCAGAGATCACAGAAAATGATAACATAAATTAAGTTCTAAAACAAAACATTTTGGGTCAGGTGCGGAAGCCAGAATTTTAAACTTTTGCTTCAGAGATCAATGTTGTATTTTGGATGTTCTGGGTATCTAGAAACAAGCTTTTAGACTTGAGGGGTTTAGCACTGGTGTGAGGATGGGGAGCTCTGAGGGTGATACAGAGACCAATGGTGAGGTTGGGTTTATTGCATATTAGAGAATCCAAACTTTTTAAAGTCTGCGGAAGCTGAACTTTGCACCCACGTGGCAGAGTGGTACTCAGCCCCGACTGTCTCGTATCACAGCAACCGGCTCAGACTTCATTGGGTGGATAGCCACACTGAGCTGTTTATTTCAGATCCCTCCACCAATGCCTTTACAGTGTTTCACAACAATATTATGTACATTGTCTCTTGTATCCTCAGCCATTTTCCCAGGACCCAAGAGATCTCCCTTCCTAGTAGTCTCCTCTGTGCCACTAGCTCACTCCTTCCCTGCACCCCTACTTCCTTCGCCCCTCTTTTATTAGTGTTTCATTAGAGCTGATGGGCTAATTGGCTCTTTAGCTCACCCAGCCTCACCATCTGATTAGATAATTAACTTCAGTTACCCCAACCAACCCTCTCCTGGGAACTCATGGGTGATCAGAGTGCAGGCTCACTCTTAACTCCTTGCACTGTGTCACAATCCAGTTTAATACAGCAGAAATAAATGATGAGCAACAATCACCTCTGTTAAGATATAGATATTCAGGCCTGTCTGCAAAGGCCTATACTTTAAGAATTTACGTGTATTCTTCTCACTTAGCTAGTTATAGATGTGACGGGTTGGATCACAGAAACCCTCTTGGGAGCTGCCACCTGATGTGCCAAGACTACTTCTACCCCTGCTTTCCCTGCCAGCTCAGGACTCCAGCACCCTGTCTTGCTGAGCCAGACACTCCCGTCTACTCCAACAAAGACCCAGGGTCTGAATTACTTGCCCCAAAGCTGCAGGTTTACCTGAAAACAGCTAACGGAAGTGTTTCTGTCTTTAACACTCAGATGCCCAACTCCCAATGGGGTCTAAACCCAAATAAATCCGTTTTACCCTGTATAAAGCTTATGCAGGGTAAACTCATAAATTGTTCGCCCTCTATAACACAGATAGAGAGATATGCACAGTTGTTTGCTCCCCCAGGTATTAATACATACTCTGAGTTAGTTAATAAGTAAAAAGTGATTTTATTAAATACAGAAAGTAGGATTTAAGTGGTTCCAAGTAGTAACAGACAGAACAAAATAAGTCACCAAGCAAAATAAAATAAAATCCACAAATCTATATCTAATCAAACTGAATACAGATAAGATCCTCACCAGTTCCAGAATGCTCCCTTTTACAGACTAATCTCCTTTTAGTCTGAGTCCAGCAATCACTCACACCCCTTGCAGTCACTGTCCTTTGTTCCAATTTCTTTCAGGTATCCTGGGGTGTGTGGAGAGGCTCTCTCTTTAACCAGCTGAAAACCAAATGGAGGGGTCTCCCAGGGGTTTAAATAGACTTTCTCTTGTGGGTGGAGACCCCCTCCCCACTCCTATGCGAAGTCCAGCTCCAAGATGGAGTTTAGGAGTCACCTGGGCAAGTCACATGTCCATGCATGACTCACAGTTTTTACAGGTAGCATCCATTGTTTACATGCTACCTTGAACGTCCTCAAGTAGACTTCTTATGTGGATTGGAGCCTTCGAAGATCCATTGTCCTCTAATTGTTTCTTGATTAGGTACTTAATTTCAACATTCCTTTCTCCAGGAACTGACCAAATGCTCTACTAAGGTTATTTAGAAATCAAGCCAGTGCACAGCCAACATTCATAACATTCATAACTTTGAATACAAAATGATGCATGCATACAAATAGGATTAATACATTCAGTAGATCATAACCTTTACGGAGATATGTTACATGGCATATGTAGCATAAAACACATTCTAAGCATATTTCCATAAAGCCTTATGGGAGGTACCGTCACAATAGAGGTACAAAACAAGAATCAAAATCAGTCTGCCTGTTTATAGGCCTTCTCCCACTATGATAGTCTAAGGCCTTGTTCTTAGGCTAAGGCCTTTGGCTGAACAGCAGGGGCAGCCATAAGCTGGGAAGCGAACGGTTACGTCCTTATCAGTCACACTGAAATAAGGCAGTTTTGGGCTGTTAAAAAGGTGGTTCTCAAACTAGGGCTGCTGCTTGTTCAGCGAAAACCCCTGGCAGGCCGGGCCGGTTTGTTTACCTGCCGCGTCCGCAGGTTCGGCCGATCGCGGCTCCCACTGGCCGCGGTTTGCCGCTCCAGGCCAATGGGGGCTGCAGGAAGGGTGGCCACCACGTCCCTTGGCCCGCGCTGCTTCCTGCGGCCCCCATTGGCCTGGAGCGGTGAACTGCGGCCAGTGGGAGCCGCGATCTGCCGAACCTGCGGATGCGACAGATAAACCAGCCCGGCCCGGCAGGGGCTTTCCCTGAACAAGCAGCGGACTGGCTTTGAGAGCCACTGGCCTAGAAGATTTAAAGAAAACTTAGTTTGATAGCATCCTGTCTGGCAAGAACTCACTTATCAATAGCTGGGGTGTGAAATCCTCATATCTTTGTTCTATCACTGTAGTCCCCACTTCCCTGTTGTTTGTCTGTATAATCTCTGTCTCGTTCTGTGATTGTTTCTGTCTGCAGTATAATTAAATTTGTTGGGTGTAAACCAATTAAGGTGGTAGGATATAATTGGTTAGATAATCATGTTACAATATGCTAGGATTGTTTAGTTAAATTTCAGTAAAATGATTGGTTAAGGTATAGCTAAGCAGAACTCAAGTATTACTATATAGTCTGCAGTCAATCAGGAAGTAAGAGGGGGGGAATTGGAATCATGTTTTGCTAAGGGGGGGAACGGGAACAGGAACACAGGTAAGGCTCTGTGACATTGCTGGGAAGGGGAACACTGAGGAAGGAAATTGGAATCATTGCTTGCTGGAAGTTCACCCCAATAAACATCCCATTGTTTGCACCTTCAGACTTCGGGTATTGCTGCTTTCTGTTCACACGAGAAGGAATGGGAGGGTGAAGGGATAAGCCCTCTAACAACCTCCCCAAAAAACTGATTTCCTTCTGCTGGCTTGTACGGTTAAACTGAGAGATACCAGTGACTGGATGAATCACAGACCTCTGGCTGGCTGTGAACACACCCTTCTGTTAACATAGCTAAAATAACTTGATCACAACTGCTCACCTAAGACAAAAGGAGTGTTGAACTGAATGGCTGGAGGTTGCTGCAATTTGAGAGTCATGGGTGGCAATTTCATTTTGGAAGGAATGTAATCAAAGTATTTGGGGAGAAAAAAGGAGATGTGAGTGCTTCTGGGGAGGGGAGGGCGAGAGCGTTAAATAGGAATCGGTAGTAGGGGAGGTGAGAGAGATTGGGGGCTTAGGTGAGGGAGGTGTTGCACCCTTCAGCTCTGTCAGTGCACCCCAACTCCCCTGCATCTCAACCTCTGTGCACCCCCGGTTCTGCCAGTACACCCCAACCTTCCTGCGCCCCAACCCCCATGCAAGCCCAGTTCTCCCAGTTCACTCCAACTCTCTCGTCCCCAACCTCCTGCACTCCACAGCTTGTCCAGTGCACCTCAAACTCCACCTCCCATCTCTGCTGGTACACCCCAACCATCCTGTACTCCAAACCCCCAGTTCTGCCCGTGGATCACAACTACCCTGTACCCCAACCTCCTGTACATCCCACCTCTACCAGTGCACCCCAACCTGCCTGCACCCCATCCTGCATGCACGCCTCACTCTGCCAGTGTACTCCAACCACCCTGTACCTCAGCTCTGCCAATACACTCCAACCCTGAACCCCAACTCCCTGCATGCTCCATCTCTGCCAGTGCATCCCAACTACCCTGCACCCCACCCTTCTGGCACTGCATACCTCTGCCAATGCACCCTAACACTGCATAAAAGCTATTTAATAAGTGTTGGAAGAACATTAATTGCGAAATTGGAGGGTTTGTGGCTGATGGAAAAAGTATAATGTGGCATTACAAGCTCTGACAACTCAGTGTTTCTTGGAGATGGGGTATATCTATTGGACCGAGGTCAGAGGATCTTTCTCTCAGACGTAAAACAGTCAGTATTTTGGAACAGAAACCCTGTCTGTGATTTCTTTTGCCGGCCCTTCCACATACTCCACACTCCAACCATTGTGAAACACAACCAGGAACACCATTCCACTGTGACATAGTTGTCCTTCATTCCAGGTGCTACAAGTGATTCGGGTTATAGGAAGGGGGAAGTAACAGCAATAGAAATGGCAATAAATGAATACTTCAGAGATGTGTTCCCTGCTTGTGGGAGGCAAGTCTGGGTGGAGTAGTGGGGAGAGCCCAGGTTGGAGGAGGGAACACATTATATGGATCAGGGCCATGGCTGTAGAGGTGTGCCAAAGCAGGGCTGGCGGGGCACAGCTGATGTCTGGGGGTGGAGGGAAAGAAGGAGTGAGCGAGGTGGCTGGATAGCTCAGTATGCTAATTGCAGGACATGAGATGTACAACTGCCTAAATGACTACTAAATCCTACCAACAACATCTCTGTTCCTTTAAAAAAATTTTTTTTTGCCATTTGATTTCGCAGTTCTTTATGTTAGTACAGAATTAAGCTTGATTGATGGTGTGTTGTCCCTTTTCAGAGTGCTGAGTTGAGCAAAACTTCAACTTCTGAAAAACCAGGAAATGCATAGTTAAGGTTGCCTATGCAACCTTAACTCTGCCCTCTTTCAGCAATGCCTCAATATGCCCTGTCATCACACATACCTTTCCTCTGCCAGTCGAGAGGGGATGGAAGGCATGGGGGACACTGACATTTTTATTTTGCCTAATTTTGAACCTCCTCTAACACTGTGTAGGTTTGAAAATTTGTATAGAAGTTTAATATTATTTTGGGCTCATATTCTATTTAGCAGAAAGTATTTCAGGAGAAGCAGAGAGAAAAATCGGAATCTGCAAGATGCACATGGCTCATGATCTCTTATTGTTGTAGCCCTGATCCAATACCTCTTTGTTCTTTGTCAGCACTTGCTCTGTTTTATGACTGTCGAATTTTAAACTCCCTGAGGGACTGGTCACATGATTTGTCTGTAAAATGCCATATACATATTTAAATAATTGTGATAAAAGTCAGTGGGAGCTTGAGTGTGCAAGGAATGTAGGGTCAGGCCCTCAGTCTTCCAGTATGATGCATCTAAGCATGGATCTTGAGTATTATATGGGTTTTTGTGATGCATTGAAGAAGAATCAGTCCATTCGGACTATGAATTAAATTCCACTTTTAGATATTAATGGTAGGTTTCAGATAAGAGGTTTAATCAAAGTGTTTGGCTTTATAATTAGTATATTTAGTACTGCTGCTGGATAGACATGGAGTCTTCCATGGTAGAGCAGAGTAGATAGGCCAAAAGGCAGAGGGGGTTAGCATGATGCCCTAGTAAAACAGATTTTTCTGTCCAGACACAGGTTTGATTGAAGCCAGTTCAAAGGAATTATTGCAGCCTGTATGTGGAAAAACTGACAGGCAGCAGCCTCCTTAGATATGTTACTATTGGGAAGATAGCATATAGTTGTTTCACCACAAGCATAAAAGTCCTTCAAATATCACTACTCATGGTTATGATCATCTGTATATTTTCCAGTAAGAGAAGAAATAAGGAGACACTTTTGTGCTTCACATCTAGAACAAGGCAAAAACATATGTTTAAATCTAGCCCCAGCTCTAAGGCAAGCTCTTGGTTACATAATGACCATGTGTTGTAGCGGTGCTGGTGTAGAAACCCCTGTCACAGTGATGCTGACAGAAAAATCTGCATTGCAGACTGGACATCGTTTTCTTTGATTGCCACTGCCAGATGTGAGCAGAGTCTGCAGACAGTTGGCAGACTTGGTCAGGTATTTCCCCAAACCTACAATTTCACCCTAAAAAAATTTAAAGAACACTTGGAGTGCTGCTTTGACTGACATAACCTGTACACATAGAATTATAGAATATCAGGGTTGGAAGGGACTTCAGGAGGTCATCTAGTCCAACCTCCTGCACAAAGCAGGACCAGTCCCCAACTAAATCATCCCAGCCAGGGTTTTGTCAAATTTGACCTTAAAAACCTCTAAGGAAGGAGATTCCACCACCTCCCTAGGTAACCCATTCCAGTGCTTCACCACCCTCCTAGTGAAAACGTTTTTCCTAATATCCAACCTAAACCTCCCCCACTGCAACTTGAGACCATTACTCCTTGTTCTGTCATTTGGTACCACTGAGAACAGTCTAGATCCATCCTCTTTGGAACCCCCTTTCAGGTAGTTGAAAGCAGCTATCAAATCCCCCCTCATTCTTCTCTTCTGCAGACTAAACAATCCCAGTTCGATCAGCCTCTCCTCATAAGTCATGTGCTCCAGCCCCCTAATCATTTTTGTTGCCCTCTGCTGGACTCTTTCCAATTTTTCCACGTCCTCCTTGTAGTGTGGGGCCCGAAACTGGACACAGTACTCCAGATGAGGCCTCACCAATGCCGAATAGAGGGGAATGTTCACGTCCCTCGACCCTAACAAGAGGAGGAGAGGCTAAAAAGGTAAGAGCTGTTCAGCTTAGAAAAGAGATGATTAAGGGGAGATATGATAGAGGGCAATAAAATCATGAATGGTGTGGAAGAAGTAAATAGAGAAGTGTTATTTACGTTCTTCCACAATACAAAAACCATGCATCACCCAATTAAATTAATAGGCAACAGGTTTAATACAAACAAGAGGAAGTACTTTTTTACACAAGGCACAATTAACCTGTGGAACTTGTTGCCATGGGAAGTTGTAATAGCCCAAATTATAACTGAGTCAAATAAAGAACTAGATAAGTTTATGGAGGATAGGTCCATCAATGGCTATTAGCCAAGAGGTCAGAGATGCAACCCCATGCTTGGAGTGACCCTAAACTTCTGACTACCAGAAGCTGGAAGGGGGAAGATGGGTGGATTTCTCCAGAATTGCCCTGTTCTGTACACTCCCCCTACAGCTCTGGGACTGACCACTGATGGAGACTGGGTACTGGGCTAGTTGGATATTGGTCTGAGCCAGGAGGGCACTTCTTATGTTCAGCGTTGCCTAATGGATAGGGCACTGAGATGGGACTCAGAAGACGTGGGTTCAGTTCTGGCTCTGCCACTGGCCTGCTGGGTGACTTTAAGCAAGTCACTTTAACCTCACTGTGCCTCAGTTTCCCTACCTAGAAAATGGCAATAAAGATAGTGACCTCCTTTGTAAAGCACTATGAATATTTTCTAATAAAAAGTGCTTTATAAAAGCTAGGTATTATTATTGCTATTATATTCCCTGAAAATGAAGAATGCACAAACAATTATAAAATAATGCTTATTATCCTACAATGAAATGCTAACTCTGACTTACGGTGCGCCAAATCCTGGAAGTAAGTTGGCCAGCCTATTATCTTAGTTACATAGGTGTAAATTCAGTAAGTGACGTTATTCTGGATTTACACCACTGTTGTGGAGATGAGAATCTGGGCGAATGGAACTTTTTGCCTGAGTAGAAAATGTCTTTAATGAATGAGTACTTTATATGACACATCGTTAGCTCATTTAAATGGGAACTAATCTATGTATGCTCATTTGATTTATTGGATTTATGGTCTGTATTAAAAATGAGAAAGATCCAGAATCTAATTGAAATTAAAAGAAACGTCATTTTAGACATTAAGTTTTCTTTATTACACCCACAGGGCTTCTAAATGTATCTCTTTTGAGTAGAATTTAAAGGTTCTGTTGTGTATAATCGCTTTTTGAAATTGCTCAAATTATCTGCTGATTAAGAACATTATGACTTGAAAATAAAAAGTTTCATTTCATCAGCTCTCAGATCATGACAGGGTTACATAAAAATACTTAGTACAATGTAGTGGTTTGCATGTATGGTAGGCCATGCCAGTCTGAGCCCTATGAAACTCAAGACCAGAGGCACTCTGTCTCTAAATACCTTCCTCCCACCAACCCACCTGCTGATTTTTGGAACTCTCTTCATGCTAATCTCAGCTTTCGTTTATTTTGTAGCTATTTTCATTGTGCAGGTAGCCTTGAAAATGTAAGCCAATTATTAGGGCTAAAAGTGTAACTTTTCCTAAAAGTCCCATAAAACCCATTTCTGGTGGGGAATCAGACCAATTAACAGATAGCCAGGGTGTCATTTGGGCTGCTGGTGCTAGTTGGAATCTCCCTCCCCAACCCCAGACGACTGCCTGAGACAGGCCTGGTCTACACCTAAAACTTAGATAAACGTTGCTCAGGGGTGTGAAAAATTCACAATCCTGAGAGTCAAAGTTAAGCCAACCTAAGCTCCAGTATAGACACTGCTAGGTTGATGGAAGCTGCCTCTCAGAAGGGGGGATTAATTACAGCAATGGGAACACCCTTCCATCTCTGTAGCAATTGTCCATACTACAGCCTTATAGCTGTGCCTCTGTAGTATAGACAGCCTGAATTACTTCCTCTGCTGAGAGCCCCGTTTGACCTTCTGGCCACTATTGGAGGAATAATGGGACAGATTAAGATACTCCTGCTTTCTGATACTTTCTCTGATTCCCTCTGTCACATGGATCACCTAACCTTTTGTCCTATTAAAAGGTAAGGACATTCAAAACTTCTTGCTAACAAAATATACAAATTGAAATCTGGGTAATTGATCTGAGTAACATCAAAGAGCAAATATGTTAAAAGTTCATAAAGAAAATTAGCCGGAGCACTCAATTAAATTTTACTGAAAAATATAGTCTGACCTTATATTCTTAAGGAGGAATGAAAAAAGATAGATACGGTGTTTTGGCCAACTGGAGGCTTTGCAAAGGAGCATTTACAAATCCTGGAAAAACTATATGAATAACTAAAACCCTCCATCTAAGTTAACAGTCCCCAGCCTTTTTAATTGTGTTCAAAATTTCTTATATTCAATTAAATCACAATATGTGTCTTTGAAAAAAGACTGGATTTACATTCTAAAAGTAATATCTATCAAATGAAAATAAATAATTTTAGACTCCTTTCCACTATATCCTGGAGTAATAGTGAAAAAAGCAAACTATACTAAAGCTTTCTACTATGAACTAATAAAATATTCACCAATAGTCTAATAGTTCCCAAATTTCTGGGAAATAGATTCATAAACAGGAGCCAGTTAATGTTGCATGGGAGAATTGTTTGGCAGGCCCAAAATGCTAAAGCTAGCTCTGACTCCATGATCGTTAGCTCCAAGACTGTGAAAAAGGCAAATGAGATCTTAGGATGTATGAGGCAAGGTATTTCCACTAGCCATAGGGAAGTACTAATACCATTGTACAATGTACTGATGAGACCTCATCTGGAATACTATGTACAATTCTGGTCACCCATGTTCAAGAAAGATGAATTCAAACCAGAACAGGTGCAGAGAAGAGCTACTAGGATGATCAGGGGACTGGAGAGCCTTTCTTATAAGTTTAGATTAAAAGAGCTTGATTTGTTTAGCCTGAGAGGGGATGTGATTGCTCTCTATAAATACATCAGGGGGTAAATACCAGGGAGGAGAAGAGCTGTTTAAGCTAAAGGAGAATGTTGGCACAAGAAAAAATGGGTATAAGCTGGCCATGAATATATTTAGGCTGGAAATTAGAAAGTTTCTAACCTTTGGGGGGCAGCGGGGGAGATTCTGGAACAGTGGGGGTAAACAACCTAACTAATTTTAAGATGGAGCTTCATACGTTTACAAAAGGGATTATATGATGCGGTTGCCTTTGATAGCAGGGGACTGGACTCAATGATCCAGGATGTCCCTTCTAGTCCTTTGTTCTTATCATCACTTCAGTGTTGTTTCATATTAATGGCTTATGGGCAGTGTTCTACATGTTTTCTCTTTGGGTATGGAAATTGATGGTGGTGCTGGTATTTGCATAGGATCTTCTCCTATATCTTTGATATTGTTTCTATGTGTTAACAGTTCTTTACTGAAGTTATAGTTCCAATACTTTCTCATAAAATTCTGTACTCAGACCGAAATTCAGGTTACCCAGGTTAAAAACTCATTAGAAATATGACACCAACAATTGTAGTATTAACATCACTAAAATGTCTCAGACATTGGCACTATTACATAGTTTTATAGATAGTTTTGGTGTGAGATATATCTATGTTAAAAGAACGTTGTTTAAGTTGCATAGTCCAGCACTCAAATTTAGGAACTAGATAGATTTCCAGTTGCCCTGTACTCTTAATTCTCCCTCCCTCGTGCATAGAATGTGATCATGTAACTATAGACTGTATCATAATGTGTATATATACAAGGGGGCCAAATAAAGGTTGCATGAACAACCATAGATCTGACATTTTGTAAGAATCCTTTACAGTGGAACATTTTAGGTAACCTAAATATAGGGGTTGCTACTAGCTCCCGAATAATTTAGGTGGGTGATGAAAATAATGCATTACACCAGACTGGCAGATGTACTGTAAACCTAGATTTCATAATAACAGTTTCTAAAGGAGTTTTTATCTGTTTGCTAATACTGTGTCCTATCTATAGTTCCTATTTTAAAAAACAATCAAAAAGGAAAGGAAGATGCTAAAATAGAGCTGGGGAGACTTGCTAACATTTTTGTTTTAAATCATAAATGCAAGTCCTTAATTCCTATTGAACTGTAAGCAGTGGGGGCAGGGATTGTCATTTCCTGTATGTTTGTACAGAGCCTAGCACAATGGAGCCATGACTTGGTTGGCGTTTTGGTGCTACTGCAACAGAAATGTTAATTAACTCATCCCCCTTATGCCCAGGAATTTTCAGGCTTATGTTCTGAGTACAGGCTACTTAATAGCACAATACATTTATTTCTTTACTTAGCTGCAACATAATGAGTTCAGAATCTTGTTGTCTGAGTGACTGAGCTTTAAGAGTTCATATTTTGGGTATGAATCTTCGTCTGGAAATTTTCATTTAAAAGGGAGTTAGTAAACTACAAATATGTCATAGCACAGTGTGTGCCGTGAGCCCTCTGTTAGCATGATTCTATTTCTGCTCTTCCTGCCCTTCTGATTCTCTGCATTTCAGCTCACAAATGTGCACGGTGCTTAGCAATCAAAAGGAGTTTGGCTAACTAAAAATATGTGCTATCAGACAGTAATGGAATGAGCACAATAGAGTCCCACCGTTCTTTTTCACAGCTTATTCTCTGCTTACCACACTCTTGTTCATGTTTCCTACATGGGTCCCTAGTGTTCCTCAGAGAGCCCTGAGAGTAACCGCATTTTTCACTTCCTAGGGCCTTGCCATCCTGCGGATCAGGGTTGGAGTCATGCAGTTTGGGGCTCTATTCAAATCATGACGTAAGGCCTCCTGTGGTTCTATTCCAGTGTTATGCCCCCCCCACACACACACACACTTGAAGTGGTGCTAGCAGAGAGATGGGGCAGTGATATGTCCCCCTCTCCCCCCAAGCTCTCAAGTGGAGCTTGTCTCCCCTTAGGAGCAACAGTGTTCATAGAATCATAGAAGATTAGGGTTGGAAGAGACCTCAGGACGTCATCCAGTCCAACCCACTGCTCAAAGCAGGACCAACCCCAAATAAATCATCCCAGCCAAGGTTTTGCCAAGCCGAGCCTTAAAAACCTCTAAGGATGGAGATTCCACCACTTTCCTAGGTAACCCATTCCAGTGCTTTACCACCCTTCAAGTGAAATAGTGTTTCCTAATATCCAACCTAAACCTCCCCCACTGCAACTTGAGACCATTGCTCCTTGTTCTGTCATCTGCCACCACTGAGAACAGCCTAGCTCCATCCTCTTTGGAACTCCCCTTCAGGTAGTTGAAGGCTGCTATCAAATCCCCCCTCACTCTTCTCTTCTGCAGGCTAAATAAGCCCATTTCCCGCAGCCTCTCCTCGTAAGTCATGTGCCCCAGCCTCCTGATCATTTTTGTTGCCCTCCGCTGGACTCTCTCCAATTTGTCCACACCCTTTCTGTAGTGGAGGGCCCAAAACTGGACACAATACTCCAGATGTGGCCTCACCAGTGCCGAATAGAGGGGAATAATCACTTTCCTCAATCTGCTGACAATGCTCCTACTAATGCAGCCCAGTATGCTGTTAGCCTTCTTGGCAACAAGGCCACACTGTTGACTCTCATCCAGCTTCTCGTCCACTGTAATCCCCAGGTCCTTTTCTGCTGAACTGCTGCTTAGCCAGTCAGTCCCCAGCTGTAACAGTGCATGGGATTCTTCTGTCCTAAGTGCAGGACTCTGCACTTGTCCTTGTTAAACCTCATCAGATTTCTTTTTGGCCCAATCCTCCAATTCGTCTAGGTCACTCTGGACCCTATCCCTACCCTCCAGCGTATCTACCTCTCCCCAATTTAGTGTCCTCAGCGAACTTGCTGAGGGTGCAATCCATCCCATCATCCGGATCATTAATGAAGTTGTTGAACAAAACTGGCCCCAGAACCGACCCTTGAGGTGGGTGCATAACTGGTTAGCAAACCATTCCCAGGGAGTAGTTATCAGTGGTTCACAGTCAAGCTGGAAGGGCATAACAAGTGAGATCCTGGAGGGGTCAGTCCTGGGTCTGGTTCTCTTCAATATCTTCATACGTTGTTGAGATAATGGCATAGAGAGTACACTTATAAAATTTGTGGACTATACCAAGCTAGGAGGGGTTGCAAGTGCTTTGGAGGATAGGATTAACGTTCAAAATGATCTGGATAAACTGGAGAAATGGTCTGAAGTAAATAGAATGAATTTTAATAAGGACAAGTGCAAAGTACTCCACTTAGAAAGTGGTTGGACATTAGGAAACTCTTCCTAACTGACAGGGTAGTTAAGCACTGGAAGAAATTGCCTAGGGAAGTTGTGGAATCTCCATCATTGGAGGTATTTCAGAACAGGTGAAACAAACACCTGTCAGGAATGGTTTAGTTATTATTTAGTCCTGCCTTTAGTGCAGGGGACTGGACTAGATGACCTATTGAGGTCCCTTCCAGTCTAAACTTCTGTGATTCTCTGAATTTCACCCTCACTGTATTCATAGAATCCTGTCCCATCATGCAGTGGGTTCAGTGTAAAACCTTGGAAGGGCTCTCGCTTTTTATCCAGAGCCCCACTAAAGAAACACAGGTGGAAGTCTCCAGAATGTTATGCTCTTGCTGTTCCCCTGTAGCAACTATTTCAGTCTCCTGTGCGTTAAAAGGTTAAAAAATCTTCATCTGGAAATTTTCATTTAAAAGGGAGTTAGTAAACTACAAACATGTCATAGCACAGTGTGTGCCGTGAGCCCTCTATTAGCATGATTCTATTTCTGCTCTTCCTGCCCTTCTGATTCTCTGCATTTCAGCTCACAAATGTGCGCAGTGCTTAGCAATCAAAAGGAGCTTGGCTAACTAAAAATATGTGCTATCAAACAGTAATGGAATAAGCACAATAGAGTCCCACCGTTCTCTTTCCTCTCTGATTCTTTCAGCTGCCTTTGTGTTGCTCTGTTCTTCTCAGCACTTCAATTACCCATTCTCTGCTCCCCTGGTGTTACTCTGTATAAAGTCAAAGAAATAGAAATGTAAGTCCCTATTCCACAAACCAAACACAGCATGGGTTAAAACAGAGCTTCCCCACGCTGCTCCACCAGCAAGCCTGGCTTTCAGGGGACTGTTTGCAGGAAGGAGAGTTAAATTCCCATGTGCATTCCTTCTCTCCCTGGGCTGAGAGAAGGATACCTCTTGGGACTGATGGTGGTTTTGTGATGCTAATGTAGGGTTACCATACGTCCGGATTTTCCCGGACATGTCCGGCTTTTTGGGCCTCAAATCCCCGTCTGGGGGGAAATCCCAAAAAGCCGAACATGTCCGGGAAAATAGGGAGGGGCCTGCGCCGCTGGGTGCTGGGCCGGGGCCCGGGCCGGCGGTGCTGGGCCGGGGGTGCTGGCCGGGGGTGCGGGGCTGGGGCCGGGGGTGCTGGGCCGGGGCCGGGCCGGGGGCCGGCAGTGCTGGGCCGGGGGCCGGGGCCGGGCCGGGGGTGCTGGCCTGGGGCTGGCCCGGGGGTGCTCGGCCGGGGGCTGGCCCGAGGCCGGCACTCCAGGAGCCGAGCCAGGCTGGAGACGCTGGGGCCGGGGCCGGCCGCCGGAGGGAGCCACTCGGTTGGGGGGGCCAGACTGGGCCGCGCCTCCTCCCTCCACCCCCCCCAGCTTACCTGCTGCCTGCTTCAGGCTTCCCGTGAATCAAATGTTCGCGGGAAGCAGGGGAAGGGGTGGAGTTGGGGCGGGGCGGGGCCCCGTGGAGTGTCCTCTTTTTGGACACTCAAAATATGGTAACCCTAGCTAATGCATTGGGAAATGGACTGAAACCACCATCACATTTTACAAAGACTATCAACTGGCAGTAACTTCATCTCTAGGTCACTACTAACCTGGGGTGGAATTAAACCAGTGACCTTTCCTCTCTGTTGACTGGCTATTTGTTGAGACTTTCTTCTGCTTCTCTCACTCGTAATTCCTCCCCTACTGCCCCCACCCTCCAAAATCCTCTCCAGGTGCCACCACTCCCTTTATCTTCTCTTCCTCTCCCTCCAACATTTGCCTTTACTTCCTTTTCCTAAAGCCATGCTCCTATGATGCATTCTCTCTACCACCCCCAGAATATATTATACATTGGTATGAAAAGCTCCATATTTAAGGCTGAAGCTAGCTCTCTTTTAAAAGCCTGATTTTTAAACAGCCCCTTTCTCCCTAATTTCTCCAAAAAGAATCCAATTCTCCTGAAATGTTACATGCTGCATCTCACCCTAAGATATGAGGTGTTTGGTTTTTTTTAGAAATGTAGTAAAATTCTGACAGAGTGCTAAAGTTAAGGTGTTGTGAATATTTAGCTGTACTTTGCTTTTAGAAATGATTCTAATGCTGTTTGGGCTCATCATCTCATAAATGGCTGGGCCTAGAAATCTTAAATATGATTTGGTTTTGTAGGCCATGGTGAGATGGGCCTTTTTAGTCTTTTGGGGAGGGGGAATGGGGAGGCTTTAAAAATCTAAAGAGTTGTTTTAAAGTATATAAATGTCAATATGTGTAAACTGAGTATCTGACTTCAGCTACTGGCCTGAGCTAGAGATGATTGGTGGGGTAGGGAATGGGTAGGAGACAGGGGGGAAACATAGCAGAAGCCTGGGAAGGGGCATGGAGTAGTGGCCTGGAGATGGGGGCAGGGGACTGAAAGGGGCATGGATGGTTAGGTCCAGGGAAGAGTGGCATAAAATCATGCCTCCCAGTCTCAGAATGGTAGGGGCATGTGTGGAGAAGAGGGCAGAACACTGAATGGGCATGGTGGGTGACCCCAGCAGCATAAAGAAGGCGGGCATGGAAAGTAGTTGCAAAAAACTAGGGTAAATGTAGAGGGGACCTGGGGAGATGTAGAACAGGGGTCGGCAACCTTTCAGAAGTGGTGTGCCGAGTCTTCATTTATTCACTTTAATTTTAAGGTTTTGCGTGCCAGTAATACATTTTAACATTTTTAGAAGGTCTCTTTCTATAAGTCTATAATATATAACTAAACTATTGTTGTATGTAAAGTAAATAAGGTTTTTAAAACGTTTAAGAAGCTTCATTTAAAATTAAATGCAGAGCCCCCCGGATCGGTGGCCAGGACCCGGGCAGTGTGAGTGCCACTGAAAATCAGCTTGCGTGCCACCTTTGGCACGCGTGCCATAGGTTGCCTACCCCTGATATAGAAGAAGACAAGAAAAGGCTTAAAGGATTTCCATGTGGATAAAAGTTTCCATTTCCTACTTTATTCCCATCAACCATCCACTGTCACCATATCCCATGCAGGTATAGCCCCTGCCACTGCATACCACATTAGATTAAACAATGCCTGGATGAGGGGAGTCTTGCTTTGATGGCATCATAACATATGTTGGTCCACTTCTGCAGACCTTCTGTGGCAGCTCCTCTTGCATTTGGGAGCTCATTTTTTTAAAAAGGAAATTTATAAACAAAAAACTTTGATAGAAAAAAGTTGAAGTTGAAAGTGGGGCTCCAAGTGACCCCAGCTATCACGCAAACAACACTATTACACTTTATTGATAAACGTTCAACACATAAAAAAAATACCCAAAACAAAAAGCCCTACAAAGTCTGGAAATGAACAGTTAAGGGATACAGCCAATTTCCCACTGCTATACAATCCTTCATTACTATTTTGATCTTTCTACAGCTTCCCTATGATCAGCAAATCCTTTGTAATTTAGCTTCAAAATGCACTTTTAATAAATAAACTTCTATTGAAGATTTAGTGGATTAGAAATACAGTAGTATGCTACTTGGACATAGTACACATTGATGCAATCTTAAAAAAATACATGTTATTGAATGCTCAGTGATATTTTTTTCAACTCAGATCAGGTCAAGATTTTCAAAAGTGATTAGTGATTTTTGGTGCCCAGCATGAGATGCCTTAAAGAAGTCTGATTTTTCAAAATGTGGGTCCTCAGCACTTTCTTATCAGGCTCCTTTAAGGTATCTCAAGTTGAGGACCCAACAAGTTGCTTTTGAAAATTTTGGCCTTTATTTGTGCAAAGCTACTAGCAAACCAAAAGCAAACAAACAAAAAAAGTTGTAATCTGAGAATTTTTTCCCATTTGTTTGGCCCGAAAGCTAATGAAAATGTCAAAAATCTACCCATTTAGTTGCTTTTTAACTAAAAATGACTTAAGTGATCTTTATTCCTTTTGGTTAAAAAAAAGTCTGTATATAGGATGACAAATACATGCAAAGGTTTCAGCCTGATTTGATTTACAATAGCTAAGTTATACATCCATTAAAAAAACTGGTTTACTTGCAAATTGTTAACTCAATGTGGTGGTGCTGGCGGGCATGCTGTCCTAGAAGAGCATGTGCATATAATAAGCCTGTAAAATATACAGATGAACACACTAGGATTTTTAATGAATGAAGACTGCATCTGGATTCTTGACACTTCTCAGGCTGGGTCAGGACTTGAAACCATTCAGCTAATCTTTTTTTTTTTTTTTTTTTTTTTTTTTTTTT
>NW_020664492.1:8665561-8674382 GCF_002925995.2 Terrapene triunguis | reverse complement strand
TTTAATGAAAGATTCCTTCAGGCGGAAGGGGTTTAAATTTCGGCAAGGAATAGGAATTAATTTCATAATTTTTTTTTTTTTTTTTTTTTTTTTTTTATCTCCAGGGAAGAAATTAATTAATTTTTGCCCTGCTCTGATGTCAACACAGGATTAATGACTCTCAACTGCAGGACTCTGATGTAAGGAATATCTCTAATGCTAGTACAGCACACTGTGTAGTTGCAATAGAAAGATGAAGGGAATCATTTTTCTCAGTGGTAATTTAATACAGTTGGATAGAGCTGCCAAAGCAGTTGGCTGGTGAAAGAAGAATGGTAGCCTTTATATTTAATGATGGTGGATAGGCTGTACTTACGGGAACAACCATTTTTTTTCTTTCCAGGACTCACATAATTGGTGTCAGTAATTAAATGCGTACCAAAATCTGTATGTCCATGGAGTTTGGTGTACATGACTGTCATGTTGATGGAGTTAGGCACCTAAATACCTTTTGAGGATTAGGCCCACTTGCCTAAGTGCTTCCTGCTCCATATCCTAGTGAACATGTCGAGAAGCCAAAGATAATGTTGCTCTGCATGGAGTCATGCTGCCAGGGGTCAGGAGGAGGCCAAGAAGAATCATGGGGTGGGGCGGAGGGTCAGTGATGTTGAACAGTAGGAAGGGGTTCAGAGAAGAGCTCCAAAAATTATTTGAGGTCTAGAAAACATGCCTTACATTGAGAGACTTAAAGAGCTAGATCTCTTTTGTTTATCAAAGAGAAAGTTAAAGGGTGAATTGATAATAGTCTAAGTGCTCCCTCCAGAGAAAGAAATTTGATACCACGAGGCTCTTTAATCTAGCAAACCAAAGGCATAACAAGTTCCAATGACTGAAAGTTAAAGCTAAAAAATTCAAACTGGAAATAAGATACCAGAGTTTAACACTGAGGGTGATTAATCATTGGAACAGCTAGTAAGGGTTGAAATAAATTCTCCATCACTTGAAGGAATAAAAATTAAAGAATCAAGTTTGAATATTTTTCTAAAAGACAGGCTCTGAATAACTCAAGAATGACTGTGGCCTGTGTTGAGCAAGGAGATCAGACTGGATGATCATAATAGACTCTTCTGGCCTTAAAATATACAAAATATTGTGCATGCAGCTGGCTTACATGTGGGGGTTGCATATGCACAGATGGAAGCCAAGATGAGGCTGTGACGAGGTATATCAACCCCACACTGGCAATGCAGTGGTGAACAAAGTGCTTTGGGCCCTAGAGGCATGCCCTTGCTGGGCATGCTCCCAGTGGAGGGAGCATACAAAAGGAAGCAGCTCGTCTCAGTCTGGGTTGGCTGAGAAGGACAGCGGTTATGTGCAGCAGGCTTCTGCCAAGGAGCTGCCAGAACTCCAAACCACTGAGGCCGAGCACCCTGACTATGCCACGGGAAGCCAGGCAACCAAAGGGAGTGAAGGGGACAATGTGCTGCAACCAGCGAAGGAGCTACCAGAGATGGAACGAAGGGTAGGAAGCGACGCAGCGGATGCGATTGGGGATAGGGAGACCTGAGCCCTGTAATAAGGTAACGGGTTTTGAAGGGCCCTGGGTCAGTACCCAGTGAAGTAGGGTGAGCCTGGGTTCTCCTACTCTCCCTGCACTTGCTACTGGGCACTCCAGCTGCTAGAGAGAGCAGCCCTTGTTGGACTCTCGCCACTGGGTGCTACAGCCACTAGAGAGAGCAGACCCCAGTGGACTTCTGCCACCAGACAATACTGCCACTAGAGAGAGCGGCGCCTTGTACTTTAGCTACTTACTCCTGCCAGAGGAAGCACCGTCTTAGACTCTCACCGCTGGGCACTACTGCCCTTAAGCAAAGCAGCAAGTTGGACAACCGCTGGCCTCCTGACAGAAGCCCATTTGAAAACTTGGCCCTACAGGTCAGCAGACACTTTGAAAATGAGGGCTCAAGAACTAGACACATACTAAAGCATCTCTCAGTAAAGTATGGTTACATGTCACCAATGTGTGTGGGGGAGATCTCCGGAAAAAGTTGGTAGAAGACATAGGATCAGAGTTAAGCAACAATTATCCACTTACTAGGAGCTGTATTTAAGCATTTCAGAGAGATCCCCCCAAAGACTGTCAACTCGGGAGAAGAAGGGGTAAATGAAGGACCATGGGACCCAGGGGGATCCAGGGAGCCCGTCCCCTCCTACAAATTGGTGGAGAATGCGGGCAGTGTTCTGTCTGATACAAGGGGTCTAAAAACAAAACACAAAAGACTTGGAGGTAACAGAACTCAGCTGCTCCATACAAGATGGAGCCAGAGCAGTTGTAGGTTGTGGAGATGCAGGAGGCAGCAACAAGCTATGCAACAGCAGCAGGAGTTTCAACAGCAGTTCCTGCAGCAGTGGGTTCAGATCACCCAACGGCAACAGCTGCTGAGGGAGCTGATGACCCAGCAGCAAGAGTTCTGAAAAGAAATGCTCCAGCAAATTGTACTGGCCATATGCCTGCAGGGAGTGCCAGAGGATCACGCTTACACTGGAGGGGTACCTCTGTATATAGCAGTGAAGCTCACCAAGACGGGACTGGAGGATGACCATGAAGCCTTTTAGTCACATTTGAGAAATAGAACTGGCATGCTGCCCAGAGGCCCCCTCTGGAACAATGGGCCTTAATCCTAGCCCTGTGCCTAAAAGGTCTGGTACAGACCACCTACCGTGATCGAGACTTGGAATGAGTGAAGGATTAAAAAGAAGTTAAGTCTGCCATCTTAGACTGGATATTTCAGATGAGATCTACCACCAATGGTTTAGGCCCGAGAGATACCCCAAGGGGGCATAATCCCGCATGGTAGCACAGCAGTTGAAGGAGCACTGCTAGAAGTGGTTCCACCCAGAAGAACACTCAGGAACCCAAGTGGCTGAGACCATTGTTACAGAGTAATTTATAAAGCTATTGCCTGTGGAAGGCAGGGAATGGGTACTACAGCATTGCTCAGGGACACTATCAGAAGCAGTCAGATTAATGGAGGACTTTGTAGAAGCTGAAGGGTCACTGAAGGCAGAGTCACTCTGAACTTCAGCAGGGCAAAGGGTCTGGGGGGTGAGGGGTGTAAGCTAGCACCTACAGCAGACCCCCACAAGGGACCGGTCCAAAATGGGTCCTCCCAGGCAGGCAGACTGGCCTTTAAGACTGAGACAGGCCTAGGAGGGCAAGGAGGCTGAGCATGGGGTCACGCAGTCCATGGAATCGCCCGTCACCCCAAACGATGGAGGCAGGGATCACAGATGGAGGTCAGGCCAGTATCCTGCCCTCGGGCCTCCCTATACCTAGGCAACAGGCTGGTGACCCCCAACCCAATAACATGCTAGTCTTGTGGGCTGACAGGGCACATAAGAGAGAATGCCCACTGATGGAATGTGGGTATGCCCAGGGCTGGACAGTGGAAAACCGGGCCTGGAAAAAACCTCCCCCTAAGTTGATCATACTGGTGACAGTCCAGGGGAAGCTGGTTCGGGGACTTTTGGACTCTGGGTGCAGCCAGGTGGTGGTCCAGGCCTCCATGGTGGTAAATGATGCCATGCCCAAGAACACAATCCAGCTTCAGTGTATCCATGGCGGTGTCAAGACCGACCCTAGCCAGCAGTTACAGCTGTTGGTGGGAGCCCATACTGTGATTGTAGGCTGAGACTGGCCTTTTTTCTGGCAGGTCATTAATAGCCAGATTGAGACTGCAAACAAGAACAGGGTCCACGTGGTGAACCCAGCTCCCTGGAGCTTGGTAAACCTTGGAGAAGCCGATGACCCCGGGGAAGGGATATCCTGAGCAACACAGACACAGACCCCCTTGGGGAGGAAGAGACAGACCATCGGGACCAGGAAGCCCTCCTTTGGGACAGGAATTTTGTTGTAGAACAAAGGAGTGACCCTACATTAAGTCATGCATAAGAGCAACTGGACCCCGTAGATGGAAAAGTGAGAGTGTCAGGAAGGTGATCTGTACCCACACTTTGCACTCAAGAAGGAGCATTTGTATCATATCAAGAATCATCATCATATGGGGGTGATGGGGAACCAGCTGCTAGTTCTGCGCTGCTACTGCTGAGCTGTGTTCTCTCCCCAGGTATCCCGCTGGGGATGTCAAAAGACGTTGGCTCGGATATTAGCCTGATTCTACTGGCCAGGCGTACACCATGAAGTGAGAGAATATAGTTCTTCCTGTCCAGAATGTCAGCTAGCTAGCAGAAGAGGGATATTAAGGTACCCTTGGTCCCCCTGCCCTTGATCGAGACCCCCTTAGAAAAAATTGAGTTGGACATGATTGGACCTCTAGGAAAAAAATGCAACGGGGCACCAGTATATATTAGTGATTGTAGACTACACTGCCAGGTATCCAGAGGCTGTTCCTCTCTGCTCCCCAAAAGCGACAGCTATATCTCCAGTACTCTTAAAGCTCTTCTCACACATAGGATTTCCCCATGAAATACTGATGGACCAAAGGACTAACTTCACTTCCTATCTGATGCAGGAATTATGCTCCCTTCTGAAGGTCAAGTCTCTGAAGACCTTGGTGTACCACCTACAGACCAACAGTCTAGAAGAATGGTTTAACAAGACCCTGAAGGGATGTTGAAGTGCTTTGTTAGTGACAACCCTAAGCAGTGGGACTGGCTACTCCCACCACTCATATTTGCCACAAGGGAGGTCCCACAAGACTCTACGGGATTCTCCCCATTTGAGTTGTTCTACGGTCACCAACTGCAGGGCATCTTGAACCTGCTGCGAGAAGGGTGGGAAGAGCAAGATGTGAGGGGGCCTTAAGCGCAACCCAATATATCCTGCAGTTAAGGGAGTAACTCAAAAACATGGGGGTATCCACCAGGGAGAATTTGAAGAAGGCCAAGCACACCCAGGAACAGAATTACAATAAGGGAGCATGGCTACAAACTTTACAGCTAGGTCACCATGTTCTTCTACTAATGACCTCAGCCGAGTCTAAATTAATGGTCTGATAGCAGGGTCCATTTGAAGTGGTGCGGTAGGTAGGGTCTGTGGACTATGAGATCATATTACTCGGGAGAAGGAAGGAAACCAAAGTCTACCACGTGAACCTTCAAAATCTGGGAGGGCATGAAAGGTCCTGCTGATAACTCCTATTTCAGCAGAACCCAAACTGGGGCCCCAGGTGCCTAGCGGCAAGGCCCCAGCAACAGTACCGGGGGCGAAGGGCTCTCCCCTGCACAAAAGAAATAACTCCTCCAAATAATTGGGGACTTTGCGATGGTGTTCTCCAACTTCCCGGGGAGGGTGCAGTTGGTCCAACATCACCTAGAGACTACCCCTGGCCACGTAGTCCAAGAGAGCCCTAGACCTTACCCCGAACGATGCTGGAGATGGGGGCGTGATTATAGAATCCAAAAGCGAATGGAAGAGGCCCATACTTCTCATTCCCAAACCAGACGGTACAGATCCATTCTGCATCAACTTCAGGAAGGTCAATGCCATCACAAAATTCGACCTCTACCTAATGCCAAGGGTGGAGAAGTTGTTAGAATGACTGGGGCCAGCAAAATACTTAAGCACTATTGACCTGACAAAAGGTTACTGGCAGATTCCCTTATCCCCTTCCACGCAAGAGAAAACTGCTTTCTCCACTCCTTTTGGGCACTTCCAATTTAAGACCTGCCTTTCTTCTCCACGGAGCTGACGCTACCACCCAATGACTTATGAATAAGATCCTGAACCCCCACTATCAGTATGCTATGGCCTACATCGACGACATCATCTACAGTCCCACCTGGGAAGACCACTTACAGTATTTAAGGGAGGTGTTAAAAGCCCTACAGGAGACCGGACTTACAGCCAACCTGGCGAAGTGTAAGGTGGCTCTGAGTGAAGTGACCTACTTGGGGTACTGTGTAGGAGGTGGTCTTGTGAAGGCAGCGGTCAATAAGGTTCAGGCCCTCACAGCATGTCGTGTTGCATCCCCCAGTCGAAGAGGCAAGTCAGATGTTTTCTTGGTCTGGCAGGATATTACCGGTGGTTTATCTCTGGCTTCGCCTCAATCGCGGTCCCAATTATGGACCTAAGTCAACAGTCCTAAGAAGATCCATTGAGATAGGAAGTGCGAGAAAGCATTCAGAGAACTGAAAGCATGACTATGCCTGGCAACCATGCTATTCAGCCCCGATTTCTCTCTAGAATTCATATTGCACTCTTGCACTCGGATGTCGGGTTCAGCACTGTTCTTTCACAAGACTTCGAAGGGGAAGAACACCTGATCCTTTATCTAAGTAGAAAACTATTCCCTAGGGAAAAGTTTTACACCTAATGCAGACCTCTTTTTGTGGAAGACAACCCAATCCCGGACAGTCTTCCCGTCTTGAGGGGTGTGGGGTATGTGAAAGGACATGCCCTCATTTTGGTATGAAGGAGGCTAACCAGCTCCTCTGGGCCTGTTCCAGGCTAAGGAGGCACATCTGCAAGGCTTGCTCAGCCTGGATGGAGAGGAGCTTAAAAGGGGAAAACTCCCCACAGGAAGGGGCAATAAACAAGAACATTGCTTTGCCCGGGGACTGCTGGGAACAGAGTGAGTCCAGCCAAGGAGGAGACAGCCGGGAGGCATGCCGCACCTGAAGCCATCCTGACTGACAGTAGAACAACACCCCCCGCCCCCGTGAAGGGGCAATAGACTCTGTCAGACTGAGCCCTTAGAGCTGACTCTCTAGGGGCTGCCTGAGAGACTGGTCCTTGTTCCAGCCAGATCTTTCCTCTCTTGCAAAGGGGAAGGAGGAACAAGAGCCACAGAGAGATTTCCCCCACCCCCAAAGACTGTTAACTGGGGAAAAAGAGGAGGTAAATGAAGGACAGTGGGACGCAGGGGGGTCCAGGCATTTTCATTGCAGCTGATACAAGCCCTCACTTCTGCCAGTTATCTCAGATCCATCAAGCAGATCTCAGAGAAGGAGCTTGCCCTTAGGCTTGAATCATTGTACTAGTAGGCATTTATTTCTACGGTCACCACTTTATAGAATCCATTATCACTGATTGGAGAGGAGGAGAGAGACACTACCAGAGTCTGGAATCAGTTTGGAAGTGGGGAAAATTTGTTACGTGAAATAGCACTTTAATTGAATATTGTGTAAGCACCTGCAGATATTTTAATGTAAACAGCTATCAGAATCTGTTTTGCAGTATTTGTGTGCTGTTGGATTTGAAAAGTATCATCAAGACTTTAATTTGTTACAAGTTCTGAATTAACAGCTACAAGGGAAATAAAGAATTCTTAAATACTGAACTCAGAAGTCTCCTGATAAACCTTTGCATTCATAATAACAAGAGCTAGTGTGGGCTTATACAATTTAAAACTAATTGCCCAGCCAAAATCCTCATTATCATATTGATGCATTTCATAAATCAAAGCTCCGCTTATTCAAGCTTTGTTACAAATCTTGTATTAAACAGTATACTTCATTTGAGAAATGTAATGTGGTGCCACAAAAACTGCAGAGGTTTTAAAAGACCAATAGTGTATAAACCTGGAAAGCTGCGCTATCATGAACGGATTTAATACATATAGTACTAATGGTCTTGTTCTCTCTGACTTTTTATTTTATTCCTCTTTAGCCCTAACATTTTCCACAATAGTAGTAATGCTGTGGCGTGGATACAGGTTTCTACACAGCAGAATACTGCCAATGAGAGTTTTTTGGTTTTTTTTAACCTGTTGATCTATCTGGCACACTAAAGCAAGTGCTCTCTTATTTCAGCTCTCTTCTTTTTTCCAAGTCTGTGGCCCTAATTTACACTTCTTTGACATCAAAAAATATTGCTTCTTACTAAGATTCTATTTATCTATCTAGCTGATCCTTAGATATCTTGTCAGATACTACCATATACTATAATATCTGAGTACCTTACAAGGACTATTACAATCATATAAGGCCAGTGGTCTACATTCCTTTTTACTTCCCTATAGGCAGCTAAGATTTCTATATTTTCTTTTTCCTTTTATCTCCTCCTCTTCCATCATCTCCTTTCTTCATTCCTCCCACCCCTTGCCCCCTTCTGTGTAACTGTGGGAAAGCTAAACTGAAGAAGCAAATTTTATGCTTTGCTCTGAAGGCAGGGAGTGAGATTTATCTTTTTTCCAATTTCTTTCAGAACTGAATTCCATAGCTTTGGGCCAGGGCTGACAAATCTCTCCCCCGTTTTCTTATGGGTTTTACCTTTGAAGTTTGACATTTCCCTAGTCCCAAGGAGCACAAACGTTGAGAAAAATCATAGTAAAGAGCAAGGTGATCTCCTAAGTAGCTTGAGCCAATTCCACGGAGGACTTTGAAGATTAATCGATAGACACTTTGAATTTAACCTGATGCCTTATGGGGAGCCAAAATAGTGAGCAGAGCACTGGAGGGATGTGTTTTTGGAGGCTGGTAGTGTTGCACTGGGGGGCTGATGCATCCTGGACCAAGTGAAGCTTTTTAAGGTCAATGTCCTCATCCTTATAAACAGCAAATTACAGTAATTCATAAGAACATAAGAATGGCCAAACTGGGTCAGACCATTGGTCCATCTACCCAGTATCCTGTCTTCCCACAATAGCAGGTGCCAGATGCTTCAGAGGGAGTGACTAGAACAGGGTCATTTATTGAGTGATCCATCCCGTCAGCCAGTCCCAGCTTCTCACGGTCAGAGGTTTAAGGACGCCCAGAGCATCTCTGACTAACTTGGCTAATAGCCATTCATGGACCTATCCTCCATGAACTTGCCTATTTTTTTTAATCTAGTTGTACTTTTGGACTACACAACATCCCCTGGGAACAAGCTCCACAGGTT
>NW_020664492.1:8654467-8665161 GCF_002925995.2 Terrapene triunguis | reverse complement strand
TGCGGGCTTTGCTCACCTGTCCCCGTCGAACCTAGTTTAAAGCCCTCCTCACTAGGTTAGCCAGTCTGTGTCCAAATAGGGTCTTTCCCCTCCTCGAAAGGTGAACACCATCTCTGCCTAGCAGTCCTTCCTCAAATAGCATCCCGTGGTCTAGGAAGCCAAAGCCCTCCTGGCGACACCATCTTCGCAGCCAGGCATTCACCTCCATGATGCATCTGTCTCTGCCCGGGCCCCTACCTTTGACAGGAAGAATCGAAGAGAATACCACCTGCGCTCCAAACTCCTTCACCCGTACTCCCAGAGCCCTGTAGTCACTCTTGATCCGCTCAGTGTCACACCGCGCAGTATCATTTGTGCCTACATGGATGAGTAGCATGGGGTAGTAGTCAGAGGGCTGGATAATCCTCGACAATGCCTCCGTAACGTCTCGGATACGGGCTCCCGGCAGGCAGCATACCTCCCGAGATGAAATGTCAGGGCGACAGATGGGCGCCTCCGTCCCCCTCAGCAGAGAGTCTCCGACCACCACTACCCTACGTTTCCTATTCGCAGTGGTGGCAGCAGACCTCCCAGCCTTAGGGGTACGAGGCTTCTCCTCCTTTACTGTAGGGGGTGATGCCTTCTTTCCTGTATCAAGAAGAGCATAACGGTTACCTATTACCACAGCGGGAGGGTTCGGAGCAGGGGTGGAGCACTGCCTGCTGCCAGAAGTAACCAGCTGCCAGTGTCCACCCTGAGCCATCTCCTCCTCCACCAGTGGTGTATCAGCAGTCCTGTGTCCTGGGACAGCTACCTCAGCTGTCTCCACATGGACACTGTCCAGGAATTGCTCGTGGATTCGGATGCTTCTCAACCTAGCCACCTCCTCCTGTAGCTCTCCCACCTGCTGCCTGAGAGATTCCACCAGCAGGCACCTTTCACATTGGATGGTCCCCTCAGCCTGGATATCAGTAAGTGGAAATTGCAAGTTACAGTCTCTGCAAAACCACACCAGGATCTGGGTAGAAGCATCCATGCTCAGGCGCTCTGTCTGGCTACAGGCGCAGGTGGAGGAGACAGAAGCAGTGCTGGCACAGGTGTTGCGGGTCTTCCTAACCATCGTAAGCCTCCCTCTGTCAAACTCCCGTCTGCAGCCCCCTGTCCGCTGAAAGGGTTGTTTAAGCAAGAAGTTTAAAGTTTTAAGGGGAATAAAGGGAAAACAGATAGAACCGGCAAGGGACCCTCGCCCCTTCCCACTCCCCTTCCAAACTCCCTTGCGAAACTCCCTGTTAGCAGCCCCTGTTCGCAAACGTTCCCTGGTCGCTTGTGCGCTGCTTTATAAAGCCCTGGCCTGTATGAATGCCCCGCCCACTGAGTAAGGCTCAGCCAATTACCAGAGGCTTCCTGGTTTCAAACCTTCCTTTGAAGCTCACAGCTTCCAACTGTCAGCCACAGCACACGGTCCTTCAAACAACCAAACAAACAGACTGCCAAACACAAGCTCAGCACACAGCAAGTAACCCCCAAACACAAACAAACACACACTGCAGACAGTCACTTACCCCAAAAGGGTGCTGTATTGCTCCTCCTTCACCTGGAGAACTCCCTTGCGAAACTCCCTGTTAGCAGCCCCTGGTCGCAAACGACAGGTTGACTGTGCATTGTGTGAAAAAATACTTCCCTATGTTTGTTTTAAACCTGCTGCCTATTAATTTCATAGGGTGATCCTTGGTTCTGTGAAGGGGTAAATAACACATCCCTATTCATTTTCTCAACACCATTCATGATTTTATAGACCTCTAGCATATCCCCTCCCTCCCTCACCAGTTGTCTCTTTTCCAAGATGAACAGTTCCAGTTCCAGTCTCCTCATATGGAAACTGTTCGATACCCCTATCTTTTTTGTTGCCCCTTTTTATTGTACTTTACTTTTTCCAACTCTAATATATTTTTTTAGATGGGGTGTCCAGAACTGCATACAGTATTCAAGGTGTGACCGTACCATTGATTTATATAATGGCATTACAATATTTTCTGTCTTATCTATCCCTTTCCTAATGGTTCCTAACATTGTTAGCTTTTTCTGACTGCCACTGCATGAAGAATGGATGATTTCAAAGAACTATCGACAATAACTCCAAAATTTTTCTTGCGTGGCAACAGATAATTTAGATCCCATCATTTTGTATGTATACAGTAGTTGGGATTGTTTTACAAAGTGCATTACTTTGCATTTATCAACTTTGAATTTCATCTGTCATTTTCTTGCCCAGTCACCCAGTTTAGTAAAATCTTCACTGTCTGCTTTAGACTTAACTATCCTGAGTCATTTTGTATTTTTTGCAAAGTTTGCCACCTCACTGTTTACCCTTTTTCCAGATCATTTATGAATATGTTGAAGAAGCTCTGGTCCCAGTACAGATCCTTTGGGGATTCTGCTATTTACCTCTCTCCACTGTGAAAAGCGAACACTTATTCCTACCCTTTATTTCCTATCTTTTAACTGGTTACTGATTCAAGAGAGAACCTTCCCTCTTGTGCATGACAGCTTACTTTGCTTAAGAGCCTTTGGTAAGGGAACTTGACAAAGGTTTTCTGAAATCTAAGTACAGTATATCCACTGGATCATCATCAACATGTTTGTTGACCCCTCCCCCCCAAAAAAGAATCCTAATAGATTGGTGAGGTATGATTTCCCTTTACAAAAGCAATGTCGACTCTTCCACAGCATATCATGTTCATCTATGTGCCTGATAATTCAGAGTAAGAGGTGGCTGTCTTATTCCATGTCTGTTTCATCAGTCCTAAGACCATCTTAAAGATACTCTGTCAAGAGCAACATGACACTAAATTATCCCACCTTATATAAAAGCATTTTTCAATACAGGAAAAATCTATTCCAATTTCTAACCAAAGTGGTCAGATCCCAGCACATCTGCTGGGCAACCAAGAAACAAACTTAGTGAAATTCTCTTAAGAGTGTCAAGAAGAGAGACAGTATATAGAGTAGAGGGACAGCAGACTCACATGCACACATTCCTAGTTGTAACAAACTCTGTGCCCTGGAATTGTTTTTGATTAATATTCCAGATGAAGAGCTAGGATTTTAATAATGGTATGGTTATCATTCTGGAGGGAGATAGATATTTTCCTGCATAGTTCATCCAGGGTTCATTTTAAATTATACGGTACAATTGGTTCATTTTTGGGCATCTATATATTGATAGTGTTTGACTCTAGGAAAAGTTGTTGGTTGTACAAAAACAAAGCAAAGATATTATAGGACCATGAATAAGTGTCTACCATCTTACTTGTTTAAAGACAAAATGAGAGATTTTACACTAATCTTCTTTCCCCAAAGTATTAGGAATTTTAACAATGATTCCACGAGATTATAGTCTTAAGGTACCTCAGATTTTAAGTCTAACCCACTGGAAAGTGCCTGTAGCTATACCACTCAAGCCAAAATCTTATCAAGAGTTTGATCCTGTACATCATAAGTAAGGCTACGATTTAGTCATGGAGGTCGTGGAAGTCATGGAATCCGTGACTTCAGCCTGCAGTGCTCAGGAGCCGCAGGGACCCCCCCCCCCCACCCATGGGGGCAGGGAGCTATGGGGTACCCTCCCGTCTCTAGCAGCCCCCGGAGCTCCAAACCGCCACAGGCAGTGGGGTACCCCAGGGTTCCCATCTGCCATGGGCAGGGGGGCCCCCGGAGCTGCCAGTGGTGGGGGAACTCCCAACCTCCTGATCACCTGGGGTAGCAGGGGAACCCCTGAGCTCGCGGGGGCAACGGGTGGCAGGGGAACCACCGAGCTCGTGGGCGGTGGCGGTGGAGAAACCTTAAGCTCCCAGCCAATACGAGCCCCCAGAGCTGCAGGCAGCAGGGGTAACCCGCAGCTCCCGGCCCCCATGGGTAGAGGGGCCCCCGGAGCTGCAAGTGGCAAGGATATCCCACAGCCCTCAGCTTCTGCAGGCGGCTCCTATCCCCTGCGCAGCTGCCCCGCTTCAGGCAGTGTGGGGACCCGCAGATCCCCGTTTTGTCCCGGATATTTTTAGTAAAACTCACGGACAGGTCATGGCTACTGTGAATTTTTCTTTTTTGCCCATGACCTGTCCGTGACTTTTACAAAAATATCGATGACAAAATGTTAGCCTTAGTCATAAGTGCAAGATAAAATATGCTGAATAGGACAGGGAGTGTACTATACTGGATTAACAAGTATAGTGCTGCATGGCCACTAACTTACTCCTGCCAAGTGGCAGGCAGAGAAGGACCTGAATAGATAAGTGTTCTAGTCACATGCTGAGGATCATATTGAAAACCATGTATCCTCAGGAGCCAATTCTCTCCTTTACACCCTGCCTCTTTCTTGCCATCTTGAGAGTAAGGGATCAGGTAGGCAAGGGGCTTGAGACAGACATCTGCTAAGTGCAAAGCACTATGTCTAGTGCTTAACTTTACTTGTGCCCCTGCAAAGCTGCTGCTTCCTTTGCTCTACTTCGCAACAACCTTGGTCTCCTGGCTGCACATAGCATAAAGACTTGTAAGGTCAAGGCCCAGATTACATAAACTAACAAGGAAAAAAATTCATCCAGTAAATATTTAGGTTCTCCGAGTACTGTCAGTGATTGTGTAGGTGGCGTTCTTCCCTCTAAGTCACAACTAAACCATTGCTCCAACATGGTGTTAGGGGGCTGGTATAGCTCCAGTTGAGCTTCCCCCTTGGCCACTACCAGACTGCTGTGAGAGGATCCAGCTGCTGAATCCCATTAGTTTTAAGCCTCCAGAGCTTCAACAGAGTCCAGGCACTGTCCCTATCTTGGGGTCCTTAAGCACACTCTCCGGGTGCAGATCTTTTTTCTGGCTCCCCCTCCTGAGAGCTGAGACCTTTGCAGTCAAAATGTCTAAGCTCTGTTACAAAAATAATAAACCCTAAATGCATTTCCCTGCTTCAGTTTCCTGACCACTCCAGAGCATTCTTTAGGCTGGGGTCAGGGTCATCCAGGGTCATTCTGTTGCAGTACATGGCCTGGGTTCTGAAACATGGAGACTTTTTGACCTTGGCCAATCCATTTCCTGCCCAAAACTTCTTGTGTGTGTCTCTTGAGTCTTCCACCTGTTAGTCCTTTCACAACCTCCTGCTTTGTCACCCCTGGCTCTTTGTCCTTCTTGGGGAATTTCTACTCTCCAAACCTCCAGTCCTCTGTTGAGGAACGTTGGAGAGAACTGGGTTCCCTTAGGGGACAATTACTCTTTTGTTCTCACTGAAGTTTGGCTAGTCCTCAATTATTCACTTTTGTCACTGGTTTGGGAGGTAGATGCTTCAAGGTTTGTTAGCAATGGTGGATAGACAGAGAGGCCATCCATGATACAGAAGTGTCGTAACTTTATAATATCAGCCAGTATTAATAAATTGTACAGACTGACTCCCCACAATCCTCGCATTGGCAGTGCTGTTGAGGATGATGTTGTTAGACTGAGACACAAATCCAAGGCAGATTTCACAGCAGCAAGGGTGTTAACATCCCTGACCAAATTAACTTCAAACATGTCTAATGTATGTTCAGCCTATCAAAAATTTCCCTTATAGTTTAAAGTGGAAAATAGATTCTTTACTTCCTCTGCTGAAAACTAAAATTGTTGTGTAGTATAATTGTTGAAGAATGGCTGCTTTGTTCTACTCAAGAGACGGCTGCATTTTGCTGAGTGACTCATTCGTATATATGCCAAGTTCTGTGGTGATTGACACCCTGTGTAGCCCTAATCAAGTCAATCCAGCTGCATCAGGCATAAATACGCCCAAAATTTAGAGCTCTCCCTCTAGACCTCTATAGATCTATTCTGACTTGGTGAAATGAGTCGGTGGGGTTGTAGAATTTGCCACAGTCTGTAACGTGCTTTTGGATATTTAAGGATGAAAGATGTTATATAACTTTTTCTTAGTTATTCAGATCTAAAATTCCTTACAAAAGGACTAGTATTGCAGCTTTTCCATTTGTACTATCTGTTCTGATCAAAAGCAACACAGAAAATTCTTTTATAATAAGTCTAATTCATTAGAATTCTCCCACATAATTTTCTGTGTTTTCTTCATGGTTACACTTTTCAGACTAGATTTTCAAATATCTGATTTGTAAATACAGTCAGGGACTTGGACGTCCCAGTGACCTAAATTGTGTGCACACTTAATAGTGCGTGCAAAATTATCTGTAAAACTATGATTGCAAAAAGGGAGGGATACTGAAATTTGGGCTGTAAATGCAGCTCTTAAAGTCACAAACAAAGTAGTAATGGAAGTAATTTGGAAGTAATATGGGAAGCTGCTTTTGGTTTCCTTCATGCTGGCTCAAAAGAGCTTCCAAAGGAGTTTCTCAGCCTGATCTTTCAAAAACTGACAGCAACAAAACCATCCCGCAGTCAACATGAAACTGACTCCAGGTGCTACAGGTGATAAAGGTAGTGTTAGGGTCTGGTATAGTGTGAAGAATGAGGTCAGACTGTATTTTTAGAAGTGCCTGGTGTTCCTACCAAGCATGCTCCCTCCCTCTCTTTCTCCCCCTTTTTTTCCTGTCTGTCTCTTTCTCTGAATAATTTGGCCAGTGCTTGCAGAAGGCTGTTCTAGCCCCAGGGATTCTCACACATACTTCTGTTGACAGAGTCCTTGTGCAGCAAGCTAGCTGAAATGCCTTTTGTTAAGGATCTATTCACTTCTTTTTCTGTCCTGCCCCAAGACTTGGAGGATCGTTCTGTCTCCTGAATTCCTGTTGTTACACTTATGGAAATTAACTGACTTGAAAAATATGGGGTTATCTTACAAAACAGGTAAAAATATCCTCCATAACAGAAGTATTCCTGATCGCCTAGTTTGTATTGGTCTGTGTTTCTCAAATCTTTTTGCTTCATTTGTAAGGAAAGATAGTTTCTAAGTGAACAGTAGTCCTTAAACAAAGTTACCGTAAAACGGAGACAAACGTATAAGGCAGTTTGGGGGTGAAAGCCAGTTATTTAAAATGAGATGTGTGCTATTGCAGCCTAGGTCAGTGCTGGTTTCATTACTTTAGTTTGTCAGTTCAAGTCTAAGGTGGTTTAATGAAAAGTAAAGAAATTCCACACATTGATATACTCTAATGGCAACTTTCTAACATGCCAACTTTACTGAACATGAAAATACTAAAATGTACCAATTGAACCAATGCCTGCAGAGATAACATAAGTTATCTATTATAATTACCATATGAAAAAGTATGCTCATTTGCAATGCAGCATTTGCCACAGAAAATAATTCTCTTTATTAAATAAAGAAAATGCAATTGAGGATGTGTGTATTAGACGTTTTTGTCCATTTTCCCCAGCTTATGGTTAAAACTAACATGTACACTGGTTATGGTCTCCATCCAAAATTTGATGGACTTGAATGAGAGTTTTGGATGTGCAAGAAAAACAGGATCAGACCAATATATCATGATGATTGTGACTGTGTGTATGCATGTACATACACATTTCCAGGCATCAGATTGCAAGACATTTAATATTTTCTAGCATTTTAATTGCGCTATTAAAAATCTCTACTGAATGTAATGTGGATTTGTATGAAGCTTTCTTTAGAAAATAAAATTGAGGCTGCCAGTATACATTTCTTATTATGTAATGAGTGGTATATGTTCCTATGCTTATTGTATTGCACTTTTTACCTCTTGTAATGCTTCTGTGCAGCTTCTTTTGTGATTTTCCTTAAGCTGCTTTGGGGACAATCTTAGTTTGATTCCCGTCAATTCAAAAAGAACAGGAGTACTTGTGGCACCTTAGAGACTAACAAATTTATTTGAGCATAAGCTTTTGTGGGCTACAGCCCGATGAAGTGAGCTGTAACCCACGAAAGCTTATGCTCAAATACATTTGTTAGCCTTTAAGGTGCCACAAGTACTCCTGTTCTTTTTGCAGATACAGACTAACACGGCTGCTACTCTGAAACCAGTCAATTCAAAGTAGGCTAGCTGAGAAACTTTGAGGTAGCATCTGTTTTGTTTTCTCCTGGATTAAAAGAAAACAAACATGTCCTAAAGATTTCTATTTCTCTACAAAAATTTACCTACATTAGTGCCTGGTAGTAGCTAGCATTAGAATACAGACTTATGCTCACCCAAATATGATCAAGTTAATGTCTCCATTCATCAAGGTTTAAAGACCTTTTCCAGCAAGTTTACTATTGCATTTTAGAATCTGTAAGTTCAGATATTCGTATCTGTATTACTAATTCTGCGGTCTTGCAGATCCGTGTTGCAGACCTTTTTATGTGAGTGATTAAAGCAACAGAACTTACATTGACTCACTTCTGAATTTCCAGAGATCTGTGCGTTAATATCCTGCAATGGGTGGGGCCTTCTAAATCCACACTTCTGCCAAATATGATCAATGTTAACCTATAAATGTCTATATGTCAGTCCCTACTTACTTGTACAACAAAACCTGCCTTGGAGACCACCTCTGAAGAGGAACCACCTGTCACAAATGACTACTTGCACAGGCCTTGGAACACCACTGCTCTCTGGTGTGCAAACCTTTGAAGAGAGACCACCTCTTACAAACCTTCTGCTAACTCCCATGAGTGGTCACTCTTGGCAGGTTTTACTGTATTTTGGTCTCCCATATCCTTTTTTTTTTTTTTGGTCATTGCATTCACTCACCCACGGGGAAGGGAGAGGGGTGAAATATGAAGCTTGGAGAACCACATCCTCTCCTCTCCCCACTCCTTGTCCCTGAAGTACCCTCCATCGCAGCACAGAAAAAGCCCACTCCTAGGTTCTTCTGTTCTCCCAGTCTGATGACACAAGAACAAGGAGACATTCAATGGAAATAAAAGGCGGGAAATTCAGAACTGAGACAAGGATATATGTTCCCACCCAATGTATAAATAGACTGTAGCATCACTGTCACTGAGGCCAAGACTAGCAAGATTCAAAAAGGGATCGGATATGTATATGGCTAGCAAGAATAGCCAGAGCTGTTATAATTGATTTAAAAATGTGAAAGAGATATTACATGTCATGCTTCAAGACTGAAGCTAATCCCATATGTGCCTACTGCAGGGTGCTTATACATTCCTCTGAAGCATCTGGTACTGGCAACTATTAGAGACAGGCTACAGGATTAGACAGACCTTGGGTCGGTACCATTATAGTAATCCTTAGGTGACACGTACGGTAGGGTAGGAGAGTGGCTGATAGGGGTATGCCCTTCATCAGGATATAGGATGCCAGGGGTGTGGAGGGCAAAGATACACCTTCAAATGAGGAATAAACAATATTCACATGAACTGGCAGGGGCCTTATTCATTATTGCTAAACTTTACAAACTTGGGTGGCCAAAGTTAGGCACCTAGCTCAGTATTTAGGCATTTAAATAAGTGACCTGATTTTCAGAGATGCTGTGCCCCTGCAGCTCACAGAGATGTTAAGGAGACAAGTGGGTGCTCAGCACGTCTGCAAGGCAGGCTGCTTTTTATTGAGGGGCCTCTCTTTAGGCTTCAAATGCCTAGCGCCAGTGCTGGGCATAAGCAGACTAAGCAATTGCTTAGGGCCCCGAGCAGCTCTATGTTCCCCCCCCCCCCAGTTAATTATTAGTATGTGGGATGGTGGGAGGAATATTCCTGCTCAGGGTCTCCAATGGGCTAGCCACCTACATTTGCAAATGTTGGCCTATTCATCCTGTCTAACCAAGAAATGGAGTGTATGTGTGTACACATCTACAGTTGAAGCTTGTATAATAAAGCTCATAATGAAGATGTTGTGCATATATAAAATACCTTTTCTCTATTTTTCATATCCTAATCATGACTGTTACAATAACAATATATATAGCCCAGGAATAAAATATGCTTCGCCAATGTCCATTGGTCATTTTTGATATGTGCAGTGAAAAGCATATCATGTGCCAGTTTCGTATTTTGTCTGCTTTTCACTTTGACAGTCATAATGCTGGCTTCTAATATGCCTTTTCTCTTTGGCTTGCCACATGCCATCGAAGGCTGAAGCATCCATTAACATTTTGAATAGGTTCTGTTCTGTTTTGTTCTCACATGTGACATCCTGTCACACACATTAAAATGAGGATTATCAATATTTGATCTGTAACAAAAGACAAATTACATAAATGAGCCAGTATAAGTGAATTGTTGATTTCTGGACCCAAAGTCAGATATGCATCTCATTTGGTGCTTCGGGGATCCACAGACTGGATCTGAGCAGAGAAGATAGCCCTAAGAGTGACTTAAACCAGCCAACTTAGAGTTACAGTTGAAATTCTATAGTCAGCCTTCCCTTTTTGCATTGCATCTGAAAATGGTTAATTGTATTGTTCACAAGTGCTATAATATTGAGGCAGCTCAGAGCAGATGAGGACAGAATTTCAGTTTTAACTCTACATTATAATTTAAAGCAAACCCATGAGTCTATTTTAATGTAGTATCTTCTGTCAGTAACCTTTGTTTTCCCCTCCACATTATACTAGCTTCAACTAAACAATCTCAAAGCCCTTAGGGATTTGACAGACCAAAAAAAAAAAAAAAAATCGATCACAGAAAATTATATGTAGATAAGTTTTAAAATACATTGTGTTTACCTAATAAATGCATTAGGTCAGTCAGAACTATTTTGGTCTATTGTGTGCATATTTAGAGCCAATATTTGAAAAACATTTCTGTATTTACCTCATCT
>NW_020664492.1:8636230-8654067 GCF_002925995.2 Terrapene triunguis | reverse complement strand
ATCTTTCTTAATAATCAGTTATGTAAATAGGCGAAAGCTGCTCAAGTTTTCAATTAATTTAATCTGTTTGCAGCAAAAATGTTATGGGATGATCTTGCCCTAGGTTTTATATGGAGTTTTAAATGTTCAGATTGCTTCCACTGTTGCACTCAAAATGCAAGTGTAGTAGCATCAATAAAACCTACCTTTTTGTATTTCAGGAATGGAAAAGATTTGGATCATTTGCATCAATCTCCAACCATTAATAATGGTGCTCTGACTATGGTCTTGAAGGAATAATACAAGGACATTTTCTGACTCAGCATGGAGAATAGAGGCTCTCAAGACATCCAGCAATGAAGTGGAGTTTGACCTCTGATGGATGAAATCTGCCGGAATGGAAGCTAAGCTCTTTGAAGAGGAGCAGGTGTCACCATATTTTATATATGCCACATGTCTGGGGACTTCAGAGGAGTCAAAAAATGCAAAATATGAAACAAAGGTAGAAGAATGTGATTCCCAACTTGAGTTCCATAATGTTCTGCTTGAATCCGAATTGAGTTCTATGTCACAGTTAGTAAGCTACACTGAGACATCCTTGGAACCAAGCAGGGTTACAGGCCATGTTACTGCTGCTGCTGAGCCTGAGGTAAAGCATCTTTGTGGAAAATTACTGTGTTCTTCAGGGCACAAACCTAAGGACAGTCTTACACACCTGCCCTCACATGAGGCATTTTCCTCACTGCTCCTTCCAAGAGAAAGCTCAGCTGAGAAATCAGAGAGGGTTCAAGAGATCAGAGTAATAACACACAAACCCAGTGCAATCACTTTTTCTGATTTTGAATTTTTATCACATAGCGCTAACTCTAAACTCCATATCTGTGAGGTCACAGACACAGAGGCTTCTTCATCTGAAGAGGAGGAGGAAGATGATGATGATGACGTTTTTACAGAGCTGCCACTGTATGGGGCATTTTACAATGGTCTTTATAAAAGGACTATTCTCCTTGGGAAACAAGATAAATGTGAGCATACCAGAAGCCAGGATATCTGTCATTTAGATGGCTGCAATGATCACACTGGAAAGGAATTGAATGACCATGAAAAGGAAGAAAAACAAATGGACATGGTGGTAAGATGAACTAATTTCTTGTTCCAAACGGGCAAGCTGTACTTTAGCAGCTTGGTTAATGGGGGATTGGCTATTTTATTATATATTTACTAATGGACTATATTGCTTTCATTGGTACAGAGTCAATCAACCAACTGGGTAGTTTAAAGCAAAGAATGGTTATAGTTCACTTGAGGAATGCCTTTAAACATATTTTTCTGTAAACTCACCGTAGAGAATATTCAAAAGTTGGGCCTCCATCCCTCTCTGTATAAATGGATCAGGCCTATATTTTACATGTTAGTACTAAATCTTTAACAGAAAAAGTTATGGGACAGATTAATTCATTTATTATGCTCTGGCTGATTTATGCTGCTTTGGTTGACACAAAGCAGCTGTAAACCCATTTTAGCTGGCTAGTTAAGAGAGTTTTGCAGTTGCTTATCACTGTCAGAGTGTCACAAAGCAGCTGGAAAGTACCAATGAAATTGGCCCAATATTTTTTATATTAAAAACGGTCAAAAATAAAACTTCCTCAAGTTGGCACATAAACATTCTATAAATATATTTTTGATCCTAAGAAACATTCATATTTCTAATTGGAAATATGGTAATTACACCTGTGGTGCATACCGTGCTACATATAAGAGTTTCCCTTCATAATTTCTCAAAATAACATAACATAAATGGCATAAGGCCAGTGTAAAACATTATATCCTACATTGAGAGTAATAAGACAGCAAAGCTTTTGAACCAACCAATTCTATTTCTTCAAACTTCCTTCCTACCAGAGGTGCTGGAACAATTTGTATAGCGGGGGTGCTGAGAGCCATTGAACTAAACTGTAAACCCTGTATATAATGGAAACCACTTCAAGCCAGGGGGTGCTACAGAACCCCTCACACCTCTAGTTCCAGCATCTATGCTTCCTACATTTCCATTAATCTGAGCTTTCAACTAGTGTCATTTTTCTTGTTTCCTTCTAAGGTGGGGAAATTGGCTTGCTCATTTTCCCCTGATGTGGTAAGGCCATACCCTGCACCAGCTCTATACCTGGTGCAAAATATATCTCCCTGTGCCCTGTTGTGGCTGTGCTAGCCAGCAATGGAAAACATTCCCAGTGAGTATTGCCAGCTCTAGGGGCAGAGTTGAGTTTGCCTTGTGGGGATGGAGTATACTGTAACTTTCATTTTCCTGATTTTTTTTCCAACAGTTTCCTAAGAGGAAGTAAGAGTAGTGGCTCTATGGAAGCTGCTTCCCACTTCCACGTAGTCAATATCTTATCCTTTTACTCCCCTTTGCTGGCCCATAATATAATTAAATTAAAGCAATATCCTCTATCTATTGATTTATTGTGCCATGGATTTTTTTTAATTATTTTTAAAAAACCTAGAGAGGTTTAGGAAAACTCCAAAAACATACAGTAATGAGAACTTCCTAACTATATTCTTTCCAGCAGAGAGTAATTACCCATCTTCTCTGGAACTGCTGGAGTACAAAAGAATTTCATAGATGCTTTCCAAGTGAACTCTCACTAGTCTGGAGAATTAGCAAACAAATCTATTTCTTTTATAGTTGGTCACAGACCACGTGGATCCAAATACGCTGAATTTTGGAGAAGTTCGATCTGAATCAGAAATGCATAGCTGTCTCTTTAATGGGAGAAACAAACCCACAAATTCCAACACTCCTGAACTTTGTGGCACAAGTTAATCTGAAACTGCCTGTTCAACCATACTCTTACATCTCATTCCCCCCTCCCCTTTTTGTTATTAGATCAGTGCCTTTGAAATCACGGAATAGCCTCTTGTACAATATGTGATCTACTGATGGCCACAGCATTTCCCACTTCTATTTCTCCCTTTTTCTCAGTGTGTTTGATTCTCCTCTCACTTACACCAACTTTACATCAGTATAGCTCTATTGACTTCTGATTTACACCAGTGTAAGTGAGAGGAGACTGAGACTTTACTGTTTTAAAGACATTTTAAAAATACTCTTGCTAAATTATTTTGAGTCTGGAAGTGGTGCATATGATTTTAGCCTCTATACATCAAAAATATGATCTGCTTGAATTCTATTCCAATGCACCTTGAATCTCATCTTGTTTCTTGGGGTACAATTCTGCACCCATTGAAGTCAATAGGAGTTCTGCTGTTGACTTTCAGGGAGAAGGATCAGACCCATCATTTGTTTCCATTCCTCTAAAGTAAGGTTATGAAGGCATCTGTGTGGTCATATTTATATATTTGCAACATTAATAAAATAAACTGGAACAGCAGTTACAGATGTTGGGAGACACAGCATGTTAGATTTTTATCTATAGACTTGCCTTTGATTCAAATCCAATCCAGTATTCATTTTGAGTGACGTAATACTTTTCCATATTTGGCACTGCTCATCTCCTGGCCTTTTGATCTCTGTCAAATACTGTACTCATCACATAGGTTTCTAGTAATTTTATGTAATCTAGATGATAATAGTCTTAACTTGATGGGCAATTACTGGGGGTGGGGGAAGGGGGGAAAGAATTAACTAACCCGTTCACTCTAATACTTCACCCAACCCCCAATGCTAGAGGGAAATGCATCCTTCTACCCATAGCTACTGATGTATCAGTAAATTTATTTTATAATTCAGCTGAAGTAATTGTCTTATCTTGGAGTAATAATAGTTTGAGTTCAGTATCTGAACTCTTCCCCGGTCCATCTAAATGGATGCTTTGGCTTCATAAACTTCTGAAGTTCTCCTGTCATCATTATAACCATTGTTTCATTTTTCTTAACTGTATTGAGATACCCCCATCCGCTCACAGAGGAAAAATTAAATGATTAAGAATTGTTCTCAGCCTCTGCTATTAGAAAGCCCAAGAACTGAGCTTTTTCTGAAAGCTGCCCAGTAAGATCCAGTGACACTCAGTTCAGTTTATTAAATAGTTATGTTGTCACCATAGTCGTCTATTCCAAGGCTTGCTTTCTCATTCAGTCAAGAACAATACTGCCTACATTCCAGCTAATCTAAACATATATCGAAATGCAAGAGTGACATCCCCGGAATTTATATACTCAAGGCCATTCCTGTAGATAAAAGGAAATAGCCAGGCGTTGTTGTCATTTAGTTTACTTTATTCTCAGGCCATAAAATAAAAAAGGATGCAGTTCATAGTACAAAATAATGGATTGTATATTTCCAGACAAGATGGTGGAATAACATAGTAAATCTCCGAGAATATGTCTAAACATTTAAAAAACTGTGCAGATTTAATGACGCAGGGCTTGTTTCTGACTCTTGCTCCATTTAAATAGGCAGAAATCACCATAAGAAAGGTTCCAGTAATTTTAAAAAAAAAGTTTGTGCAATTTTAGCAATAATGACACATTATATTCATACTAGATGCTTTCATCATGACTCTAGGTTAGCCCAGTCCAATGTGTTATCTAGTTATTCCCATTATTTTGGGATAAGGCTATGTAGTGATGTCTTTCTAATGGAAAAAGGTTAACAAAGTAAAGAGGGTGTAGGAGTACAACCACTATCAATACCACTGAAACTTAAAAATAATGTAACAAACAAATCACCTTTACCATATAGATACATGGCTGCCAAACATAATAGTGTGACTGATATCCTGACTAACCTCACACTACCAAAGTTGGCTATGAAATAGTGATTGAGCTCTATCCTACGGGGCATTCCTAAGTAATATGTACTTGTGATTGAACTACCCAGCATTAGATGTCAATACTGATCCAAACAGGGATAAGACACAGCTTAGTTGCTAAGGGAAAAAACTAAACTAAAGGTTCTTAATACTCAAAGATTTACTATTTATTTCTTATCACGGTAACAAAATATTGGGTGCTGCTTTGCTTTCTTTACAGTGGGCTCCACTGCATAGTGTTGGTAGAACTGTGGTGGTAACCCCTAAAAAGCATACCCAACAACAGATTCTGTCACCTTATTGACACTGAGTAGCACCTTGCTATGCAAATAGTTCCATTGAAATAATCAAATCGGGAGGTACTACTCAGAGTGAGTAAAGGGGCAGAATCCATCCTTAAGTACCGTAGTTGCTGCAGGTACCTGGGGTGATGAATGTTGAGTTTTTAGCTATATACAGTGTATACTATTTTCTAAAATTAAATAAAACAATACATGCCTTTGTACTTGGCCTCAAATGGTTTTGGCCTAATTAATGTTAAGCAGAGGAAAATCACTGTAAATACAGCAAATTGCTAAAACTGCATATCAGTTCTTTTGTAAATGAAATAAACACTGTAAACAATTTGTACTTTATAGACTTTAAAAAAAAAAAAAAGGTTTTCCCTCTCTTCCCTTCCCACTCCTCCCTCAAAAGGCAAACAGAATTCCTAATGCCCAAGTGTCATGGTTCCACAGCTAACCACACCTCTGTTCCCTTTGTGGTCTGAGTGTACCTCCTCAGATATCACCCCTTGTGCCTTTATCTAACCTGAGATGGGATGCTGCACTTCTCCCACTCTTAGACCAAGCCCTGGGCTATGGTACCCTGTGTCTCAAGCATGTTTACCCAGCAGGCCCAATGGAGTTCAGCACCCAGGGGTCTTCTCTTTGGGAGTCTGTGACCAGTTGTATTGATAGTGACCATACAGCTTTATTAAAGTCAAAGTATTGTTTATTTTAACAGTAGGAACAAAGGATTTAAAAAGTCTTATCTTACCCTAAGACTTACCTACCATTCCTTGATGGTAATCTAGGCAGGACTAACTTCTTCAGATACCAGCAACTGTCTGCTTCTTTGTTTAGCTGTCCTGAACAACTCTCTCCGCCCCCTTCTCTTGAAAGAGTATGTGTGAGAGAGACCCTTTAAACAGCTGCAGTCCTTTTGATCTTTTGGTCTCTAGGCCTTTTCCTGCCCAGGCATGGTCTCTTAACAACCCTATTAAACGGTTTGCTGAGAAATGGCTTATCTTGCGTCATTCTTCTTCCCTTCCTGCGTGTTTTTCCTTACAGCCCCCTACTAAACTAAGCCAATATATTCATACAGTACACATCCCAATAACCAGGTCAATGTATAGTATTCATACAATATTACAGAGGTGCTCCACTTCTGTCCACCATGCACATCTCTGCTGCCCAAAGTCTATCAAACCTTTACCCAATAGCTACTGTAGCAGTCTCTCTGATCCCCATTTATTGACAGAACAATTTGGGTCATTCTGAAGGGTAGCATTTCACAGTCATGAAAAGATATCAAGACATTTGACAGGGTATAAGGTGAAGTGAGTGTTAACGGCCTTTCTCAGGGTAGGCTTTAAAGGCGTTGGCTCTCACTGCAGTTATGGCATAGAAACCCTGCCTGTGGACTTGTCTGCGGTAGGAAGGCAGCATGGTCTAGTGGACTGGACATCTATCTGGAGATTCTGGGTTCTATTCCCAGTTCTGCAACTGACTTACTGTGGAGCTTTGGGCAAGTCACTTAATTTCTTTCTACTACTGCTATGTAGAGCTGCTGCAAAACAGTGCTTGTGACAGACCAATCTCATTCATTTTCATTTAGGCTTGGTTCTGCCATCCTTACTTTGAGTGGTGTGTTATCTCAATAATCCCACTAGTCACAATGGGCTAGCTCATACCTATACAATTGTGCCCTGTATGTCTCAAATACTATTGCTGCCCTGCTCTGGGGTGAGTAGTAATCTGTTACTGGCCTATGCCAATAGCCTATTACCCCTTCTCCCTCTGTTCCATCTCAGATGTTCTGGTCAGAGCATTGGGAGACTGGAACCAAAATGAATAACTAACCTCTACGTGGCTGGACTCAAGCTATGGGGAGGCCATGCAGAGACTGGAGTGGGAGCTAACCTTAATTCTCCTTGTGGCCCTGTTTTAGAATGTAGGCTGTGCTGTGATCCAGAACAATGGGATTACTCTCACAGTGCCAGATTCCAATGCTCTTATTTACGTGGAGTAGTATCGTGCTCTGTCAGTTATTACACCGACTTCAGTGGGACCACTCATGGAGTAAGGTACTACTCCATTCAAATAAGGGTGGTGGAATCTGGTCCAGTATGCGGTACTCAGAGTGAGTGAAGTGGACAAAATTGGACCCTTAAAGTGTAAACTCCAACTCTGAATGACTCATGAAAAGTCTAAATCTGAATTAGGTTATAAGTACAATAGTTACGAGTCAGAGTTACGAACACCAGAGTTACAAACTGACCAGTCAGTCATACACCTCACTTGGAGCAGGAAGTACACAATCAGGCAGCAGCAGAGACAACAACAACAACAAAAGCAAAGACAGTACAGTACTGTGTTAAACATAAACTACTAAAAAATAAAGGGAAAGTTAAAAAAAATTGACAAAGTAAGGAAACTTTCTGTGATTAGAACAGGAGTATTTGTTTCATTTAAATTAAGATGATTAAAAGCAGCATTTTTCTTCTGCATAGTAAAGTTTCAACGCTGTATTAAGTCAATGTTCAGTTGTAAAATTTTAAAAGAACAGCCATAATGTTTTGTTCAGAGTTATGAACATCCTCCATTCCTGAGGTGCTTGTAACTCTGAGGTTCTACTGTAAAGTAATTTAAAATGAAAGTGTTCTGTTGGAACAGTCTTCAAAGGGAGGTAGCGAAAACCCATCACTTGGGACATTTAAAACTAGATTGGGAACAACCCTGGAAAATGTGCAATAAAGCACTATCCTTCATTGGCAGGCAGATGAACTGAATGATCTCTCTCTTGGTCTTGATTATCTGATGTCTGTTCATTTTCTGCTTCCATCCTGGTACTATATTTAGTAGAAAACTGTCTTCATTATATAATCACTATTGGGTGACAAAGCCTAATAAGCATTATAGCATGATACATCATTTTTAGGATTAGACCATGATGGTAAGGGTAGTTCAGATTAAGGCTGATCAAATTGGTCAGGATCTTATGAGAAGGTTTTCATGGCATTGTCCTACATTTTGCCTGTTTTCATGTTTCTATTTCACAAACACTAAAAACTCAACAAATGAAGGGAAAGAAAGTATGTAGATAAGAAAAATAAATTCCACAAAAGCCCATGATTCTAAATCCATATCCTTTGAAATTTGATTAATGATTCTCCAAAAGAAATGCATTTATTTGTGTAACTTTTTGATATGTTAATCAATTAAACATCTCCGATTAAAAACAAGTTAGTTTTCACTTACAGAGTTGGGCCTTTGACAGCAAGTGAACACAGCGGAACCATTACAGGGGAAAAAAGCATCAGTATGGGAATAACTAATTCAGTGTAAATTATCAAAATAGGGCAGCAAACAGACCTACGCTTATCATAGGGCTGCCAGTTAAGAGTTTTATTGCCAAAAAGCTTTCCTCCTCTAATTCAGTTATGCAAGAGGCAAAACCAGTGGAGCTTTCCATGTCCTGTTCCGTCATTTTCTCCAATCCTATGGGAGCTCCGCCTCCTCCCACCAACCCATCAAGTTAAAACTCCACAGTTGTTGAGGGAGAATGGCTGCAAGGCTCTAGGGACTGCCTTATGGGAAATAACGCTGACTTTGTTATCCTCCCTGGGGTTCCTCCTGTGCATGGTGAGTGGATGAGTATTGGAATAGTAATTGTCATGGAAAACATGGCAGCAAGATCTGGAAGGGGTGGCGCAGCTGTAGGATGGTTTGGAGGTGTTGGACCAATTTGAGTTCTTCTCCCCTTTTTAGATTTATGGGATTAGTGGGTCTCCCTCCCCCGGCCCACTCCACAGGTAGACAAACCTCAGCCCCATCTCCTTTGGAATGGATAGAAGGAAACTTTCTGAGTTGAAATTTGTGGCATTCATAGCTCCTATATATGTTTTCCCCTCATATGAGGAAGGACTTGGAGGAAAACACTCTGGATTAGCTCACTGGACTTGATCACTAACATCAAAAGCATGTGACCTTTTAGTAGAAATAGACACCAGACACATTCCGTTCCAGAAATGGCGGAAACTTTAATATGAATTTAAAAATTAACTTTTCACAAGTTTCAGAATTACACACATCTAGTGTGGAACATGATTGTACACAAGGAACATTTTCCCCTTTTGGTGTAATCCTGCTGTCCTCAATACTGTACCTGTTCCACAACAGGATATGGCCTATCTTGTGATGTTCTGCTTACTGTGGTCATACAGAGGTGTGGGTTCAAATTTGCGTCTTATTGCAGAAGAGATCAGCAGGATGGATGTTGTACTTAGTAAACTTTTCATCACAAAAATCACATGCAGTTTGGAAAATACTGATACAGTTGGTAGCAGTATTTCTTGGGGAGACCCAGCATCGTAATATTAAGAGCTTGTCACGATGGAGGTGCAAAGACATACTGTGGCTGTGTAGGAGAGCATTTGCATACTACAAATATTGTGTCTCTCTTCTCAATAAACATGTGTGGTACCTACTGCAGCTGCTGTATGACAGCTGCCACACAAGGTACAACACGTGCAGAGGAACTAATGATTTATAAAATGTGTATGCGTCAAACAAACAAAAAAGATACACTTTTCTGGAAAGTGGCAGAAACCTGTACCCCAAGACCTTAAGAAGGCAAATCACATGACTATCTTTCAGAACCCCCGTAGAAGAATTGGAAAAAGAACAGAGTTTGGTCATTCCCTTGCCATAGTTGAGTAAATGCCTTATGGGCTAGATTCTGCTGCCCTTATGCTTAATAGTACCTCACTCTGCAAGCGGTCTCATTGAAGAAAATGGGATAAGATACATAGGGTGACCAGATGTCCCGATTTTATAGGGACAGTCCCGATTTTTTTGTCTTTTTCTTATATAGGCTCTTATTACCCCCCGTCCCGATTTTTCACGCTTGCTGTCTGGTCACCGTAATCCAATAATAGTAAGGGTAGTAGAATATGTCCCTATGTAGTCCTGGTTTAGCAAAGCATTTAAGCACATTTCATTTCTTTTCTGAAATGGGGCCCAGGTCAGCACTACGAGTACCACTCATCTAACAAGGCAATGTAATATTTTTATTTTGGAACAGCTCTCAGCAGTTTCTTAGTTGAAATAGGTGCTTTCGTGCTGTTAGCTTTTCAGGACAATGTGAGTCACTTGAGTCTACAAATCACCATCATTTTGCAAGTATCATAATCAGTTATCTAAACTATGAGATTTTAAACAAAATTAAAATACCAAAGAAATGTAGGAAAGAAAACCAAGAAAATGTAACATGTAGCAACAGAAAAACATACCTATAGATTTTCAAACTGCCCAAGAAGACTGAAGTGTAAAAAGAGTTATTTTTCAACTTGGTTCTGCAATTAAGTAGTAAGGAATGACAGGAGGTGGGATCTTGATGAGTTATATGGCACAATATGTAGCCCCAGGCTGGGGTTAATGTGTAAGAACCATGGCCCTCAGAGTTGTTTCAATACACTATGAATTACCTTTAGATTGTTCATAAGGTATTACTGTGTTTAAGTTTACGTCTTTGAGCTGCAGGAAGATTAGGTAATGTAGTTACAGGTGTAATTTTTTTAGGATTTAGCATGTAAGAGGGGTGAGCATTTTAGAGGTTTAGAATATTAAGACATTTACATTTGATTTGTATTGGAATGTTTCAGAATCATGTTGCTACAGTTCTTGGAAATCCAGCTTATAAAAGTGGTGCTGCCTTCTAAAAGCTCTACATTTCATACGCACAGTGATGTTACTGGAACATAGAGGAGCAGTAACACTATAGGCAAATGATGGCATTACTGTATTCATAGAAAACATTCAGAATGTGAAGTACTTGTCAGCATGGTAAAATCATGGAATTAGCGATAAAGCATGTCCTTTATAAATGTTTGATGGAAATAGTTGTAAACTGTGCAGTGGAAGACCTGTTCAAGTAATTCATTTATTGCTACAGCAGAATAAAGCTACAGCTGAGCTGTTTGTCAAAGATTTTAACTTAGGCGAATAACCCCAGTAGGGTCAATTTTTTGTCTACAAGCCTCTGTTTGATTGTTAAGTTAATATCTGGATCAGTGGCCAAGATTCAACAGAAAAATAAAATCCTTCTCAAGTCATGACTTTGTGGTGGACTAAGTAAATCAGGAAGAGACACGCTCAACATAGCATGGAAGCCGGGTGTATGTGTGTGTGAGAGAGAATTCCAGCTCCAAGATCTACCAGCAGAGAGAAACATGCAAAAGATAAACTTCCAAAGTGCAGAATGTGTAATCTCCTCTAAAGGGATCCAAGGGAAGTCACAGCAGTGAACATGTGTAGGGAGGACCTGCCAGACAGATATCACTGTGAGGTGGAAGTAAGCAGAGAAACTCGTGAAACTAAAGAGAGAAGTGAAATACAGAAAATAAAACTTGTGGAACTGGAGAGATAGGTGCTTGTTTCCCTTCCATGTGTGCCAGCTTTTGCAAACTTTCAGATCTCGGTAATAGAACTGCAGTATATTAGAAAAGTTGAATCTAAATGTAAATTAACAACCTTGGAAACCAGATTTTAGAACAGAGGACCATTCTTGAGAGAGTTAGGTATGCACATTTCAAATGTACACGGCAGCTTTGCATATGGAAAGAGTAGAGCAGGGATTGGCAACCTTTGGCACGCGGCCTGTCAGGAAAATCCACTGGCGGGCCGGGATGGTTTGTTTACCTTCAGTGTCTGCAGGTTCGGCCGATCGCAGCTGAGGGATATGCTGGCCGCTGCCGCCTCCTGCAGCCCCCATTGGCCTGGAACGTCGAACCGCGGCCAGTGGGAGCTGCAATCAGTTGCACCTGCAGACGCTGCAGGTAAACAAGCCGTCCCGGCCCACCAGCGGATTTCCCTGACGGGCCGTGTGCCAAATGTTGCCGATACCTGCATAGAGGCCAACTTTCCCCAGCGCCAGTGGGTGCTCGCGCCCCCCCTGCCCTGATTTCACCCTTTCCCCAGCCCCTTCCCCGCCCCCATTCCAACCCCTTCCCCAAAGTCCCCACCCCAACTCCGCCCCCTCCCTGCCCCATTAGACCCGTTCCCCCTCCTCTCCCCTCCCTCCCAGACGTGCGAAACAGCTGTTTCGCGGCACAAGCGCTGGGAGCTAGGGGGAAAAAGCGAGCAGGCAGCGCGCTCAGGGGAGGAGGAAGAGGTGGAGGTGAGCTAGGGGGGGGAGGGGCAGGGAACTGCCGGTAGGTGCTGAGCACCCACCAATTTTTCCCTGTGGGTGCTCCAGCCCCCGTGCACCCACGGAGTCGATGTCTATGGATCCCTGGAGTAGAGTGAAGGTCAGAAGTGAAATGGCTCCTGTTCTAATTAATCCTTTTCAGTGGCTTATACCACCGAAATGCTTTGAGAGGATGATTTTCTCAAGCTTTGTGTCACCGTGCCTCAGTGAGTCACAGCTGAGAATACCAGGACAAACTGCTGAAAAATAGGGCAGACTCACCCCAAACTAGATGATATTCTATCATTAGATTATACCAAGCCAGTAACAAAAGTAAACTTCTGTCTCACCACACTTGTTAACAAGAAGTCAAAGATGCAGTCTGCTTAGGATTCCAGCCCTAGTTTTACCACCCAGACACTAGACTTTACAATGAGTGATTACTGAAAACCAATTTTATCACATATAGGGTTCTACTAATCCCAAGAAATCAGCCACGTAGCCAGGTCAATATATAACTCAGATCTTATCCAATAATCATGCTGCTGCCAATCCTTTATTAATAAACCTTTAGATTTTAGTTACTAAAAGAAGAATAAAGTTAAAATGGTTAATAGGTCATATACATGCAATGTTCTTCTATCAGGTTTGTAGCAGTGACATTATAGAGTCCTGATTTGTAAAGTCTCTCTGATAACTTCCAAAAGGTTGGAAGGTCCTCAATTCATAGTTCAATATGCTCCTTTTAGTTGTAAATCCACAGCCCAGAGAATCAGAGCAGGAAAAAAGGCAAAATGGAGTCATCCCAGGGGTCTTTTATATCTTTTGCCATGTGCGTGGAAATTTTCCGTTTCAAACAAAGCTCACAGCCCAGTCGTGGAATGTTACTGGCACAAGATGGAGTCCAGGGTCACATGAGCATATTATATGACCTTACACGGCTTGATGACTCACAAGGGTTAGCCATTGGCCCCTTGGAGGGTCAGGCGTCTGCAGGAAGAGCCATCTGGGCAGATTGAGTTTCTTCTATGGCCCATTGTGAGAGCTAAGTGTCTTTGATGGGCCATCAATATAAAGCTGTCTAGCCTAGATGTAAATCTCATCTGGTAGGTGTTGCCTAGGAATTCAGCACATATGTAATATATGTAAGATACCAGTGCATAGCCAATATTCGTAACTTAAGATACAAAAATGATACGCACATATAAAAAGGCAGTTAGCAGATGGATGCAGTTGGAAGAAGGGCGGGAGTCAAATAGTTCAGAAAAGCTGGAAGAAATAGAAAATGTTAGAAAAATAATTTACCACTACATGTGGACTCAAGCTGAGCTCTTCAAGTGGTTAGTGATTTTGGGTCGCTCAAATTCAGGATGCTCCAGTTGAGACATTGGGGCCTGATTTTCAGAATGTGGGTGATCAGCACATTCTAAAAATCAGCCTCCTTTAAAATGTCTTGGGTTGAGCACCTAAATATGGAAGCACCCAGAATCAGTAGTCACTTCTGAAAATCTGGACCTCAATGTACAAATATTGTTAAGTTTAGCCTTGTGCCACACAGTTGCTTATTCATGTGCACTACCTATAGCTTGTTGCTGTATTAGTGTCCAACTGAAATACGAAGGTCAAAGTTTGAATCCAACTTGGAGAAATGAAAGCACTCAGAAAATGTAATGGGTGCCTTAGAATCTACATAGGGCCACACTATCCCTTCTTGGTTACTTGGGTGTGTATGTAAAACCAATGCCTTTTGCATACATTTTGTCATGTGGAGAGTGAGCAAATGCAGCAACATCCTACCTCTTCCTCCAAATCTGCAGCATATTTTGTAATCAGTGACTACTGGAGGAACGTGGCTGGGCAAGGAGGGTGCAGGCCTTGGGGAGAGCTACTCTGCATAACATTTCCCTACAAACCATAGGAATTTCTCTGTGCTTATTCAGACTCCAGCTCTGCGCATGAAAACCTCCCCTGAGGCGCAGTGTCTGAGGGAACTTAAGCACTAGGACTCTGCACAATGTTCTGTCCCTATGCACATGTGCAGAGATCTGTGCTATTTCCCCATTGACCATGGCACATCTGCAAGTAGGGAGGCCACTTCCCTCCCCTACTGGCTCTGGTGGGAGCAGAGTGGAGCAAACCCTGCACATCTGGTAGCGGCATAAGTGGGAAACTCCACTTCAGGAGTGACAGAAAACTGAATTTCAACTCATAGTGAGGTCTTCTCTTTCTCCTATTTTTGGGCTGAAAACAGTTGTCTTATACACTGTCCAAGTTAAAAGCCTTGCCCAGATTTCAAATAGATTAAAACTAAGACTTTTAGGCTCAAGGCAAGGGAAACCCTCCTCTGGGTTATTCTGGAGACTTCCAGAGATGGGAACAAAGGACAGAAAATTCTGAGTGGCAAGCACCTGCCTTTGGCATATATTCCCTCCAGAAATACATGTAAGCCATAAGTGGCCAGGTTTTTAGATTGTGTTATCAGACCCCTCTTTGTTCATACTTTCTTCAGATCTTGAAATTCCCTGGCATTTAGTCTTCTGGCTAATATGCCAGTGGCTCTCAAACTTTTTTACTGGTGGCCTCTTTCACATAGCAAGACTCTAAGTGTGACCCCCCCCCTATAAATTAAAAACACCTTTTTATATATTTAACACCATTATAAATGCTGGAGGCAAAGCGTGGTTTGAGGTGGAGATTGGCAGCTTGCGACCCCCCATGTAATAACCTCGTGACCCCCTGAGGGGTCCCGATCCCCAGTTTGAGAACCCTTGATCTAGGCAGAGTATTTGTTTCAGTTCTGGGGAAGGTCTAGGAGCGTATATTCTGTATTTTTGGAGAAATGTTGCGTGGCCTTAATCTAAAGTGTACCCAGATACCATGGAGACAGGCCCCTTTTATAAAGGTGTATAATTTTCTATTTCTGTTCAAATAATATAAGTTAAATGTCAAAGGTTTGCAAAGGGATTTACCACTACAGACTAAGGAACCAAGGCTTCTGCAAATGACTGAAAGATTTAAATTAACTTTTAAAATACTGCTAGAGCTGTCACTAAAAACTAAATTGTATCGGTCTTTTTAAAAACATTTTCATTCATTGTATTATAACTAAAGGCAAAATGTGCATTACCTTTATCAGGGATTGAAAGTGTACAATGCTGTGTAAGGTGGCAGTATAAAGATAGCAAGCAAAAGTGAGATGTGCTGTTTGTCAGCAATGTACCTGACCCCGAATAGAGGCTTAGTGCGTGAAAGAGGAGTATCAGTGGGGCTTTGCAGCGGAGCAAATTTGTAGCTGCTATAAGAGATTACTTCTCTTTGATTGCAACTGTGACTCAAGATTTATTTACCTCAGATTGTACATACATCTGCAATATTACCTGAGCTTGTTAAAATATAAATTACTGCAGAGGTGGTAAACTGAAAAGTGAAAAGTCTAACTGCAGAAACAGAAAAGTGTAAAGCATACACAGTTACCTTGAGTAAAAGTTCTTACTTGTAAAGCACTAGCAATGTCCTTGGTCCTATACAGAAGACACAATGTAAGGGTCCAACTATGAAAGCCTTACCTTGGGGAGCATGAATATTCGCACTAATAATAATACCATTGAGGTAAAAAGATTGAGAAGACAAAACAAACTGGGAAATACCCCATACTCTAACCATGACAGTACAAACTCTGAGGTTCATGGTTCCTTTTGAAGATAAGGGGAAAATGCATTATACATACACTGAAAACTATTTCAAAACCAAATGTCTTCAAACAAGTCAAAGCATGCATTTCACATATGGGGGAGGGGAGGAGGGAGGCAATAGTACAGCTTTAATTAAAACTGCTACTGTAATGCTCTAATATAGGTTGGAGCCCTCTGTTTTATTTACATGAATAAAAAATTACTGCAAATTCTATAGGGATGTTTTAATAAAAACAATCAATGCTGTATAATGCTTGATATAAATATATACAACATTGTATAGTTTTAATTTACATTAATTACATTATTTTACGAGCAGTGATTTGCAATTTTGCACAAAGTTCCTATTAAAAGGATGAGCTTAAATCACATTAGGCGGAATACAGATGTCTGAGCTAGCAAAAAAAGACATTAGAGTTTCTGATATTTCCAAGCAAATTCCCACCTTCTTATTCTGAAATTGTGCCTGGACGCTTACTTTGTCTTACGAATAAAGGCTTGAACAGAGAAAGAGCTGATGTTGCTCAGCACTTACCACCTCTAATGGGACCCCACAAGGGAACTCAGCAGCTGGCAGGATCATATCTAAAATGGAATAAGGGTAGGGTAAAATTAAGCTATCAGGGAAAAGCCTCCTGACAGTACAAATATATAAGGTTGGGCAATAGTCTCCTAAGCAGAGCTGAGGAGAAAAGGGGATTCCATTTCATTAGGATTTTGCTATTCTAAAATTTGATTTCATTCCTATTTGGAATGAAAACCAAAAATTTTAAAATTCTCCTCGAAGGGGGATGGGAAGTATACTTATAAAATTTGTGGATGACATCAATCTGGGAGGGGCTGCAAGAACTTTGGAGGACAGGATAAGAATTCAAATCACCTTGGGGTAAATTGGAGAATTGGTCTGAAATCAACAAGATGAAATTCAATAAAGACAAGTGCAAAGTACTACACTTAGGCTAAATAAGATGCACAACTACAACATGGGGAATTACTGGCAAAGCAGTAATACTTCAAAAAATGATAGGACAGGGGGTTATAGTGGATCATAAATTGAACATGAGTCAACAATGTGATGCAGTTATGAAAAAGGCAAACCTCATTCTGGGTTGTATTAATAGAAATGTCATATGTAAAACACAGGAAGTAACTGGTCCATTCTACTCAGCTGGAGTACTGTGTCCAGTTCTGGGCACCACACTTTAAAAAATATGTGGATAAACTGGAAAGAGTTCAAAGGAGAGCAACATAAATGATAAAAGGTTTAGAAAACCTGACCTATGAGGAAAGGTTTAAAACACTGGGCATGTCAAGTCTCGAGAAAAGAAGGCTGGGGATGGGATGTGGGGGTGTGGAGCCTGATAGTCTTCAAATATGTTAAGGGATGTTAAAAGAGGGTGGTGATCAATTGTTCTCCATGTCCACTGAAGATAGGACAAGAACTAGCTTAATCTGCAGCAAGATTTAGATTAGATAGTTAGAAAAACTTCCTAACTATAAGGATAGTTAAGTTCTGCTCTGCTTATGTGTGCAGAACTCATAGGGAGTTGGGGTTAATTGTGCTTTTGGCTAAAGAGTCTTCTTGCACCCACATGACAGCTCAACTCAATCTCACTATTCATAGGGGCTAGGTATATTCTATAACAGAGGTAAATGGTTATTTTTCTCTCACAGGACAGATACCAGCTATGATAGCCAGTGTGGCACCGATCTCAGAGTTTGGGTAAATTTGACATTCATTTGTAAAAATATGGTCTAAATTATCCATTCAGATCCTTAAGTATTGCACACATGGAAATGGCAGAATAGCTGAATCAAATTACCATAGGGATTTGAGAGTTTAGCCCTGAAACTGAGCAGAATCAATCTCTGTAGCTGTTAAGGCTTCTTTCCCACTTTGAACTTTAGGGTACAGATGTGGGGGCCTGCATGAAAACTTCTAAGC
>NW_020664492.1:8571993-8631230 GCF_002925995.2 Terrapene triunguis | reverse complement strand
TTGTCATTTCTGTGAGCAACTATCATGCTTATCTGAGAGCATGTAATTGGTTTGTAATTTTTTAATATATGGACACTAGGCTCCAAGTTGCTCATCGTGTACTTGGATGTGCAACTGCACATACACTTTTGAAAATCTGGTCCTGTCTTTAAATTACCTCTAAATCTTTCCAAGCTCTGCTTTTCTACCAACCATGAACATTAAGGATCTAGGAATGTTAATACAATGATCATCTATAGTGCTTTCCATCTGAAACTATTACAGTATAGTATTACAGTTGTACAGTACAGTACAACTAACACTATTCTTCACCTTACTAGTCCTGGGGAATTCTGTGTGAAAAATTAAAATTTCAGTGACAAAAAATTTAAAAATCTGCACACCATATTTTAAAATTCTGTAAAATTCTGCATATTTGTCAAAATAACACAATATAATCACTCCAGTTTCAATTATTTTGGTAATTTATTTCAAAATACCTGTCAACAATACAGACAACAGCAAAAAAGATTCCCCCAGGAGTAGAGAGTTAAACCCCTACAACAACCCAGTTCCAGTTAGGGGGTGCTGGAGGTTGGGGGATGCTGCAGGGGGCTTTGTGGGGAGCCCGAACACCTGCACTCCCATCCCCCCCAGAGCCCATCTGCGGGGCACCCCCCAGCCCAGACACCCACACCCCCTTCTGCCCCGAGCCCAGCTACGGGGCACCCACAGGCCAGCCAAACCTCACTACCTGATACTAGTAAGCTCCTTGGCCTCTGGCACTGAGATGCTCTTAGGGTCACACCTCCCCCCTTACAAAGCTGCAGGAGGGTTAGCCACTAGCTGACCCAGAGGGAGCAGGTCAGAGCCCTCTTTCCTAGGCAGGGCCCCTCCCACCATATTTTCTTTCCCTTTATAAAGAAACTTGTTTTGCCACCTTTGTCTGTTTACAGTCTCCCAGAGATAATATCACAGCATATCCATATTTTCTCTGAGTTGTTACAAACATTTTGCAGTGACATTAATAACTAGTATCTTATTAGATTTCAAACAATGTATTTATTACATGTCATCTTTTAAATAAATATCAGGACACTAGTGTGTGAGGTGCAGTATGCCAGGCCTGAGGAGTTGCTGACCCAGAGTAGTGAACCACAAATGAGTCTCCATGTCACAGGCCCTAAGAACAATATGGTCGCTGCTGCTACTCCTGCTCCCTTTGAGAAGGGTAAAGGTGTTGGCAGTTTCTTACTTTCATCTCCTCCACCCCCAATACACAGCGGGGATCCTTGCTGCTACTCCACTGCAAGGAAGCCTCACTGGTTCATGTATCTGGGGTGGCTCCTCCCTGTTTCCTCCTCACCCTCCCCCCCCACCGCAGGGCTGGGGGCTCCTCTCTACGCGCGCACACACAGGACACAGAGCTGGGGGCTCCCCGCTCCCCGCGAGGCCGTTGGCTCCTCCCCGCTGTGCCCGCTCCGTTCTCCCTTCCCCCCGGCTGGGGACTTCTTCCGGCCGCGCCCTGCCCCTCTCCCTTCCCGGTCCCCGGGCTGGGGACTCCACCCTGTCTCCGCGGCGCGGCGGTTCTTTTCCAGAACATTAGATCGCGCTCTACGGTTGCAACCGCTGTCTCACGAGACCGACCACCCGGTGGCGCTACATCCCCGCGAGACAGTGGCCTATAACCACTCCTATCCCATGATGTCACCAAGATGCGCGCGCGCACACACTGATACGACGGGAAGAGGAACCAGAAGCCCTAGGAAGTGCGCGCGCACCCGAAGAAGGGCGGTCCCGCCCTTCAATCGGAGGGATTGTATTCAAAATTATTTTACAGGGCTGGCTCGAGCCGGATCTTTCTGGCCGCGCACGCGCGCTACAGTCTGAGAAATTACTGTTATTGTTTGATGTGGATGCACGCGCGGGGGAGGGGATCCGTTACAGACACTGTCGAACTAACGCGCTTATGTGGAAACTGAGGGGTGGGGCTGAGCTGGGCTCCCGCCTTACTTGCCCAGAGCTCACGGGGAGTGGCAGTTACAGGCTGTCCCGCCCACCCGCCTCCGTGATGCGTTGCAGGCCCCGGTCGCCAGGGCTCTCCCTCCGCCAGCTTTGGGGGAATCTGGTCATGGGGGAGGAACCGTAAGGGGGGGCGGCCCGTGCTAATGGTGGACTGGAGCCGCCCCGGCCTGTGGTAATGCGGGGGGACCTGGCTGCCCAGGCCTGTGTTAATGTTCCTGCCTTGTTTTCTCCTCTAGCCGCGTGCTGTTCAGAGGCCTGTAACCAGACAGGACACACAAGTCCTTCCAATGTGTTTCACCCTGGGCGCCAGCCATTCTGTGGGCTGGGACCGCCCTGTTTTCAGATGACATTTCGCAACAGAGTCTCCTGGCAGGTCTCCGTTGAGGGTTTCACGTGGTGAGGAACGGGCTCCCTGGATGTTCATACGCAACCCCCCATCGATAGACAAAAGTACTCCTGCCCAACCACATCCTCTCCGGCGGCTTTCACGTTTGAATGTCAGGCTAATTTCCAGCACATGCTCCTGTGTCCATTGCACACGGAGTGATGAACTCAGAGCACAAACTGGCAGTGACAGAGACTCAGTATTTGACCATGGGCATGATATCACCACCGCTAAACCTCAGATCTGTGGCATGGAAATAATAATGTCCACCTGTGAGCCTTAATTAAACTATGTTAGTAAAGGTCTTGGAGGTTCTCAGACAGAAAGTACTCTAGAAGTGTGATGTATCATTATAATGCCTGCCTTTCCTGCTTATCTTTTATAAGATTTTTATAGGTAGAACTAGAAGGAAAAATGTCCTTAGTTTTCAGTGGACATGAAATAATATAATAAACAAATAGTTCTGCTAGGTCTAAGTCCTGTTTTTTTTTTTTTACAACATTAAATTTTCAAATGGGCTGCTGTTTATCTGCAAGACAGCTTATTTCAATAAAAGTAATTGTTTGCAGTGTTGTAGGCATATTGATCTCAGGATACTAGAGAAAGAAAGAAAACATTAGCTAATATTTTACTGGACCAGCTTCTGTTGGTGAGAGAGAGAAGCTTTTGGCCTATACAGAAGAGCTCTGTGTACCCTGAAAGCTTGTCTCTTTCACCAACAGAAGTTTGTCCAATAAAAGATATTGCCTCAGGTTCACCCACCTTGTCTCTAATAAAAGTAATTGTCATTTGAAAGCCATTCCTTGGTATTTAGTTGTTAAATAATGTTATGAGTGTGTGATAAATGCATATAAATTAGTGGTTTCAGCACCTTTTTTGGAGCAGTTATACTTAGGTGTTACAAGACAGCGTTGGGCCTCTGTTACACTAGGTCAGCCTCACTGACTTCAGTGGAGTTATAGTGGTGTGTAACAGGGGAGAATTCAGCCCACAGCATGTAAGATCAACCTGACCCCTCTCTTCTCCTAGACCTTTTTAACAGTAGTTTTTTATATCTTTGTTAATACTTTATTAAATTGGAACAGGACTGTGACATAGAGTTCAATAATGTGAAATAAATCAGAGATGTGTTAACGATTACAGTTATATATATTTAAGAACATTATGAGAACCTTGTGTAATTATATGAATTGGTATGCAATGTAATTACATTTTATTCATTATTAACTGTGAGCTCTATCATTGTGGTACTTTTGTTTCTGTAAAAACTTCAAGAGACTTTTAAGCATATGTAATATATTGTTTATCTTTCTTCCATGTGAACTGAAAGATATCAGTAGATATTTAATTCAAAGCAAATATGTAGATCTATTTCAATGTATATTTGAACAGTCCTGAATCCCTTAAGTCCTTTCTTAGATGTTAACTACATAAAATTCAGACTCGGACAACTTCAAAGCCTTACATGATCTCACCAACATCTTTTTTTTCTCTCTGTCTTGCTCCCTTTAACCCCTTTAAGTCTCCCAGTACTCTTCCCTTACATCTCCTCCTTCGCACTACAGACAGTGTCAAACTTCTTTTCTGTCAAACATTCTCTTTTCCTTCATATCTAGGGTGACCATACGTCCTGTTTTGGCGGGGACAGTCCCTTTTTTAAGCCCTTTCCCGGACATCCAAACTTTTTTGCAAAAAAAAAAAAAAAAAAAAAAGGGGCATTTGTCCTGTTTGCTCTTGCCGACTTGGCGTGTGGTGCAGAAGAGCATGCAGGGGAGGCAATCGGAGATGCCAGCCCCATGCAGGGTTCCAGTGACCTGCAACAGCCTCGCGCGGGGGGCGATCTCAGGTGAGTGGCTGGGAGAGTCTCATTTTCCTTTTGTGAAATATGGTCACCCTATTCATAGCCCTCAACCTCAAGAATTTTTCCTTCACTTGTTTTCTCACTATTAAACTTTGCATGCTGCCTCTTTACTGATTTGTTTACCTTTATATTTTCTTCTAAATTTTAGATTGCAAGATCTTGAGGGTAAGGAATGTCTTTGGTAGGGCACTGTGAATATTTGTGATCCTATAGAAATATTAAGAATAATTTGTATGCTGCAAATATTATAATATATACTTAGTAAGAAATAGATTCTAAAGCATTAACAATTATTAGGAAACCATCAGTAAACTACCACAGAACTTTTCAAACTAGGATTTCTCTGTAAAGTTCTTTAATCAAATATAAACCTCAGAATAGGCTTTCCTCTTTTCATCTTGTAACTTATAGTGTCTTATCTTTCTTCATAGCGTGAAGAAGGCCCAACAACAATATTGGCATCTCTTTACTTATTTTCTATTTATATGTAGTGTTTTGTAAATTACATTTTTATAAATGTTGTAGACAGCACATAAATGCAATATTAGTTGTATTCCAAGAAACGGTCAATAACTGAAATAATTGCTATTCCAATTTTCTTGCAATCTGCACTATTTCATACTTATATAAGAATTTTTTTATGCAACTGAGACAGTTATGTAGATGTATATAAGAGCAATATTTTCAGAACAAAAATCTAATATTACAGTTCCTTACAAGGAGTGTGGGGGGCAGTCTTTAAAGGTATTTAGGCAGCTGAAGATACAGATAGTGGGATATTAAAAAGTGCTTAGGCACTTAACTCTGATTGGCACTGCCTAAATACCTTTAAAAATCTGACCTGGAGTATTTTGATTGAAGTGTTGACCCTTCAGGGATATTTGTGGGAAAATGGCAAAACTTTGCTTCTGCCTGATTTGTTTGTATGCGTTTTCTCTGATTTTTTTTCTTGGACGTGGAATACAAAGCTATTCGCTGATATGTTGGTTCTTCAATTTCTATCTTTAGTACAAGGGAAATCTTGTCTTTACATCTAGAAAGACACATCATGAAGACAGGAAACATGGCACTTCCTATTTACTAACCTAACCAGAAACCAAAATGTGAGACACTTTACTGCATAACCTGTTTGCACCACTTTACCAGTTTTACACCAGAAGGGACTGTATATAGCATGAAGCTATAACGTCTCAGCTTGTGGAGTCATTAGCTCTTACAAGTTATGCATGGTTTGCTGATCACTGTTTGGAGCGGAGATTACCAAGAAAAATGTTCAGGTTCGTTTCCTTGTCAGTATATCTCTTCCATTGCTAGTGTTCATTGGAGGCAGAGGACCAAATGGTCCACTGAGGTACACCTATGAAAAATGGTGTAACTGAATGAAGACTCAGTCCCTTGATGTTTATCATCAGGTCAAAATAGAAAATCATGGCTAATGGATTGTTCCAAGTTCACTCTGGTTGTTTTTGCTGACCTGCATAGGCAGCAAAGCAATAAAACTAGAGGTAACCTTGTGAGCTCCAAATTTGTCATTTAGTTGCATGAGTAAAGAATTCATAAATAGTAAATATAGTGAACATCTATAATATTGCTGCACAGAGTTCAATGATACATTGTGTTGATATTTTCATTTGATAATATGGGGATTTTAAAACTCTTAAGTCAACATCTCTTCCTACTTGATTTGCTTTTGCAGAGATTTTTGTCAAATTCATCGAAATTTTTAGGCTAATCTTCACAGCTCTCTTTCACCAGCTAGTTAGTTGTGTGGCACTATAATTCTGTGCTCGTGCTTTTTGTTTTATGCAAAGCTGACCATACTGAATCTTTCTGTTTCTTTCAATTTTATTATAATTGATTTAATTAAGATGATTGCAAATGTCAGATATTCCTTTTGGTACCCACCATAAAGATCTTTTTCAAGTCATGTTCTTGTGATATTTTTGGGTTGCTGTGATCTGAGAATATATCCAGAGCTTTGCTGAATTTTTTTAAAGAACTTTGTCACTAACATCCCCCACCTTTTGTGAATGATGACCGGTTATACGCGCATTCCCGTGGCCCAAGAACACTTGCAGGAAAATACCCTTCTGTAAATTGGAGTAAGGTTTTCAATTATACTTCATAGTGCTCATGATGACAAAGTTACCATTTTGCTGTAGTAAGTAATTTTTGATAGAGTGAAGCATAACTGGTGGAGTCTGGTACCTTCCTGAGCAGTAAAACATCTGAGCATTCTTGGTCACTAATTTTGATATTCAGGAACAATCTAATGTCTCTTGAAGATAATGCCAAGAGAGGTATGAATGGGCCAAACTCAGAAGTTTGAGTGTGGAGCAGGTGTAGATGGGATGTGAAAAGCAGAGTTCAGTTGTTTAAAGGTGAAGAAAATAGTGGAATAGATAACGCAGAGGGGGCACTGGTTCTGAGGTAGCTGAAGATGGAATAAGCCAAGAGAATCATTCATCTGCTGAACAGGAGCAGATGTCAATAAAGACAACTTGTCTGGTTGTTTGAATGCCAATTCCATAGCGTGTGTTGATAATGCAAATTTGTCAGCCTGTTTGTGAAATTCAGTGTTGCCTGACATCATTGTTTGTTAGAAAGTGAGGATGTTTTGTTGCAGGCAATGTGAACTGAAGAAAAGTATTATTTTTTTTATAAATTTGTTAGAACAAACCAAACTTTCTATTTTCTGTTTAAAAAATAACCTCCCCCCGCCACATTTCCAACCAGTGTCATTTTTAAAAAGAAAATTCCTTCACCAAAATTAGTTTTCTTTTTAAAATCAGAGTTCTTATTTATAGATTACCGCTCTTTAAAGGTTCTGTGGCTGCATGCTAATATTTGAAATGCTTCTGGGGGAACTAAGACACAAGCAATGGGGGAGTCCTTAAAAAGACCTGGGACTCAAGGACTGGGCTTCCCCTAGCCCTTATTCCATGTAGTGCCGGTGTCCATAACACAGCACTCAAAACCTATAAATCAACTGCAAATTAAGGACCAGATTTACCAGTGCACTTCGGCTGTTTTGCACTGGTGATGCCAGGCAGCTGTAAACCCACCGTCATTGGCTAGTGTGCACTGGTTGCTTTGCACTGCTCTGGTGTGCATCTGCCTTTAAAAGTTCAAATAAAAGAAAAGATTTAAGATTGATATTACATATTTTCAAATCATAATATCACATGATAACATGATCTTTGGGTTTCTTGTTATTTCTAAGGTATGAAATTTTTGATCATTTAAAAAAAAGGAAATTCCAAGATCTAAAACTACACTAAGATGGCATTAAGGTTGAGTATGTTTAAGTAGTTTAAAGGTAAAAAAATATTACAGGACAGTTGTATCCCTAAACTAAGCATTACAAACCTAGGAAATGTAGAGTTAAGGTTACTGTTAAATCTAAACATGTTAGGTTCTGGAAATGCACAGTTAAGGCACCCAAAGATGCTGAATTCTGGGCTGTAGTGACACCATGAGGGGGGAAAAGAAAAAAAAAAAAAAAACCCCTATGTAATGTACCTTTACAATCAGTTAAATCTAATCTTGGGCCACAAACACCAAAATGCCTTAATCATAATCATATGATTATGCATAATGTCACTACAAGAGAACTGATTTGGAGAACTATGTAGTTCAAAAAACAAAACATCCTTAGGAACATATACACAAAGGAGAAAGTGGTTGGCCAGCCAGGAAAAACAAATCTTCATACTCGCATTCAGGTGTGTTTAGGGAGGGTTCATATTATTGAAAGTAGGTTACTTTTCGTGTAAAAGGCTTTTTCTGTTAAAGTTTAAAAAATCAGCTTAAATCCTTAGTATTTTTATATTGGGGAAAGGGCTAGGATTGCAGCAGCACTACTGGTACAAATACTTTCCCCCTCTCCACTGTATTTGGGGCTAATAGTATCCAAATCATGCTTATGTTTGTTTTGGAAGATTTGGCAAAAATAGGTTATCTCAGACCTCACATACTGAATCACAGAAGAGCCAAAGAATATGTTTTTTAATTTCTGTGCTTGGCCCTCCAATAAGCTGTACTTATGGTCACTAGAAGATATATATGTCAGAAAAAGCAATAGAGGTTGCAGCATTTTGTAGTGTGCATGTCAAAGAGCAAAAAGGGGGAGGGATAGCTCAGTGGTTTGAGCATTGGCCTGCTAAACCAAGGGTTGTGAGTTCAATCCTTGATGGGGCCACTTAGGGATCTGGGGCTAAAATCAGTACTTTGTCCTGCTAGTGAAGGCAGGGGGCTGGACTCGATGACCTTTTGAGGTCCCTTCCAGTTCAATGAGACAGATATATCTCCATATATAAAAGTTAAAAAAATTGGTAGGGGGTAGGTGAGATTGGGCTAAGTGGAATCTTCCTAATGTAAATGAGTCACCTACCTATGTACTCCCCTATTTGGCCTTACTCTTGCTATCAGGCAGGAATAATGTGGTGGCTGCTGAACAGTACTCTCATTAGTATAGGATTGGATTCTCTTGTCCTCCTAACTTTTCGCCTTGTGTTTAAGCACTGCACACCTATGTTATGCAGGATCAAGCCCAAATGTTCACCACATGCTGACTGAGTAGCCTGATGTTCAGAATTGAATAACTTCCAAAATATGGTGCTCTCTTCAAAATTCCAGTCACCAGTGATTGCTGAAATCTAATGAACAATCATGATTTGAAGTTAGTAAATCTCTTGTGGAGATATAACAAACAAAGCGTTTTATAATCAGAGAAAATGCTGAAATTTGTACTTTGGTATTTTCAAATGGGCTTGGACAGTTCACCTTAAATTTAGAATCAAACATCTGTGCTGAGCTTTCTCTTTCTCACATCCTTGCACTCCCGTACACACCTTCTTACCTTCTTGTATGCACATTTCTAATCTGATAATTTTAGAAGGGTAGCAAAAAATATCAAGGAATATTTACAGATATGGTATACAAAACTGAAAAGTCGTAGTTAAGGCTGCAGTTAAGACCATAACAGAGAAGTTTACCTTAATATTGTTTTGGCATAATATGTGTATAGTAATCCTTTTTGGAGGAGAATGCTACACATTAGTTACTACTCTTAAATGTAAATAACTAATGTAATTGTGTGTTATGCATAAAATTTCCCTTTAGAAATCTGTTATGCTCAATATGGAAGTAGGGCTGTCAAGTGATTAAAAAAATTAATCGTGATTAATCACACTGTTAAACAATAATAGAATACCATTTATTTAAATATTTTTGGATGTTTTCTACATTTTAAAATACTGATTTCAATTACAATACAGAATACGTCTACAGTGCTCACTTTATATTTATTTTTATTACAAATATTTGCACTGTAAAAAACAAAAAAGATAGTATTTTTTAATTCACCTAATACAAGTACTGTAGCGCAATCTCTTTATCATGAACGTTGAACTTACAAATGTAGAATTACGTACAAAAAAACCCAGCTAAATAAAACAATGTAAAACATTAGACCCTACAAGTCCACTCAGTCCTACTTCAGCCAATTGCTCAGACAAACAAGTTTGGTTGCAATTTGCAGGAGATAATGCTGCCCGCTTCTTGTTTACAATGTCACCTGAAAGTCAGAACAGGTGTTCGCATGGCACAGTTGTAGCTGGCATCGCAAGATATTTATGTGCCCGATGCATTAAAGATGTTTAGCATATCTGGCACATAAATACCTTGCAACACCGGCTACAAAAGTGCCATGCAGACTCCTGTTCTCACTTTCAGGTGACATTGTAAATAAGAAGCAGGCAGCAGTATCTCCCATAAATATAAACAAATTTGTTTGTCTTAGCGATTGGCTCAACAAAAAGTAGGACTGAGTGGACTTGTAGTTTCTAAAGTTTTACGTTGTTTTGTTTTTGAGTGCAGTTGTGTAACCAAAAAAACTACATTTGTAAATTACACTTTCATGATAAAGAGATTGCACTACAGTACTTGTCTGAGGTGAATTGAAAAATTCCATTTCTTTTGTTTATCATTTTTACAGTGCAAATATTTGTAATAAAAAATAATATAAAGTGAGCACTGTACATTTTGTATTCTGTGTTGTAATAGAAATTGATATATTTGAAAATGTAGAAAAACATCCAAAATATTTAATAAATTTCAATTTGGTATTCTATTGTTTAACAGTGTGATTAATTGCAATTAATTTTTTTGAGTTAATCACGTGAGTTAACTGCGATTATTTGACAGTCCTATATGGCAGGTGTAAATATACAACTATTTTGAGCATAAGAGAATGCATTGTAGCTCCAATTACTTAGAAAATGGTCATAAAACATCCTCTCTGGGTCTGGTCCTGCTGTGTTCTTGCAGGCAAAACTGCTGCTACTGATTGCAGGGTTGGGTTGTATCTTTATACAAAACTCCCTTTGAGAATCTGGGGAATGCGTGAGTGAAACGAGGCAAATGTGGTATTGAGTCACTGGAGTACTTTCAGTAAGTCATTTATTTGGGATTTTCTCCATAGATCAGAGAGAATTTGCCCTTGAATGTATGTTTATATATACGTATATGTAAAAATACAAGACACACACACACATAGAATATGGCATTGGTGGTTTTGATCTAGGGTTCAGTAATTTATTTGATTAGTGAATGACTACATAGTTATACATTACACTTACATTAAAACAATTGGCTTATTGAAATTGTCTGAACTGAAAAACAGGAGACAGCAATCAAATCTAGAATTGTGCAACCTTCCCATAACCCCAATGCATGTATGGCTCAAATTGAAAGGCTTTCTAATATGAGTATGTGATGAGATCTGGCTGCAAGGGTAACCCTGACCTTGGCATATTCTATAAGAACTTATTCATTTCTGCCACATTCCTTCAGTTTAAGTTTAGATTTGCTGGCAGCCATCATGCCTATTGCAACAAGCTTCACATGCAAAATATTGAAACAAATGTGCCTTTTATCACAGATGTTTTTGCTGAATAGGATTACTGAAGAAAACTAAGAAGCCGCAAAACAGGGTGCAGAACCTTTTCTGTCCCAGAGGCATAAACTGCCATACTGAATGTCTGGAATGTATTTACTTCTCATTCTGAGAAAAGAACAAATTGTTTTGTAGATTATGGGAAAAATGCTTGTGCCTTCATTTCCACCTGTGCATTCTCACTGACTGCAATAGCGTTCTATGTGTGCAAGTGAGCACAGAATGTAGTCTTATATGCTTAATGTTTCTTAGATTAGATTCACTTACTGTTCAAAAAAAAAAACCTCAAACCAGTGTTGATCTCTGTTAGGAGACAACAGGCTGTAACTATGTTTTATGTTTGGTTGATTATCCAATATGTCTCACTAAGTTTGGTGCAGTTAGGTTAATTCTACATATGTAGTAACTGTAACTTTCTGAAGCATAATAATACATTGGTAGTCTTCTGTTCTCTGATTAAGCACAGATCTTATTTTTACTAGCAAGTGATTACATATTTCATTGATTTTTATTGATTTTTTTACTTATCATATAGGAATATATCCCCCCACATTTAGTGGTAAATCGGGCCCTCACTGTGCAGCCTGAGTATTTCAGTTAGGTGTTAGAGATCCACAGCACAAAGGAATCCACCCCGCAGGCCAGTGTACCTGCTCTTACCTACTAGTGATGTAAACGTCATGCTCTAAGTGTGCCCACTCCACAGGGCAGATAGCCTGGAAGAACAGCATCACAATGGATCCTCTGGCCTCTCTCTTCTGTTCTTACACTATGCCTAAACACACACTGGTGTGAAGGGAGGCCCCATGGAACTAGGCTCCACACAACATAGGAATGTGGAGCCTCCACATGCCCCCCTCCAAAACTCTACACCAATTCAATATCCATGAGGCCCTCTGCACCCACAGGTATAGTCGCAGACTCAGCTGAACCAATTTGGTTCCAATGAATGGGAGAGATTTTGAGAGCTTATGCAGGGATGTGCACCCACCACCTCTCCGACAGACAATGGACAAAGGCAAGTTGTTGACGCTGCCCTCTACCAAAGTAGAGCGGGGGCACAATGATCAATGAAGACAATCCTGCCTGAAGGCCTGAATAGTAGCTATGGAATGGATTCACTGCTGCTCCAAAGCTTGTGAGGCGAATCTGCCATTTCTGTTGTACTCATAGAGATCTCAGGCACCCAAGTCAGTTATCCAGGCTAGGCACTGGGGAGTGGATTTGTCCTTTATGATTGCATTCAGTGCAATGTCTTCTGTTACAAGTTCCACTGTGGAAGCTCTATGTACCATTAGTTTTTTGCAATTCAGCAATAATTTGAGGCAGCATAAGAAAATATATGGGCTATCAACAATTGTTCCAAATGCAGTTTTTGTGCCAAATTTCCAATTAGTGGATGCCATTTTATTAAATAGACCTATTTAGTTTTATCCTATACAATAATGAAAACCCATTTTCTCCTCTTCCCCTTAATTTAATGGTCATGATTTAGAGTTTTATTGAACTAGAAAAGAACAAATATTAATGGAGGAATAGAAGAGTTTTACTTTTTGGGAACTCTTTACAGCTTGTATTTCTTAGCTCCTTGACTACAATTTCTGCCTCTCCTCTAATAAACTTTATATGAAGAATGCAATGGTTTGTTCTTGGTATTTCTTTAAAAGAAAAAGTAAACTTATTCGTAAAAAATGGTTTTATGTTAATCAGCTATTGGTAATTGTTGAATAAATACAAAGACGTATTGATTCAAGAGGTAAATACTTACCAAGACAAAGGCAAGGTTGATACTTTCCTCCCAGGACAATAAATCTTGTTTTCTGCCACATTAGTTAATATATTGGCTATTGTGACATACATTTAGAATATCTTAATCAGAAATATCTGTAAATCTTACTCGCTCTCTTTTATGGACCGGAACCTCAAAAGTAGAGCACTTTTTTTTGTCTCTCACTAACTTTCCAAAAGAGAGATTAGAGTCCCAGAAAAAAACATTTTATTCTTAAGAGGTAAGTAATATTTTTTCTGGATTTCTAATTGAATCTTTGCATGTTTGTCACCTGGATGGTCAATATAGTCTTCATAGAACTCATTGAGGTCAGACACAATTTACTCATTCCTGTATGTAAACTGACTCATTAGCATTGTCCCATATCTGATTACCACCTACATTAGAGGAAGAAAATTTTTATAAAATTGTTTTGTCAAGTTATATCTCAATAATGATGTCTAGAAACTTCAGATTGGATTTTTCCATTAGATTTTGGTAGACTACTAAATGTGTTTTTTGTTTTTACTTGTTCGAGGCATTTTGAAGAAAATATTCACCCTTTCCTTAGTTTTGTAAAGATAAAGTTATCAAGATGCAAAAATTCAGTAAAATGCAATACCTTTACTTTGATTTAGAAATTGACATTGTAGAAGTACCAAATATTGACACTATATCTTGTATAAGACCGCCTCACTCAAACGGAATGTGGCATGACGATTTCTTTTTTGTAGTGTCTCTTTCTGCGTAATGTATATTGTGCTTGTCCCTAAAAACAATATAAAAAGTTTTGTAAAATACAATAAAGAATAATATAGGAATATATCCAAGTAATGTAATTTTGAATAGATACAAATCTGATCTTCACTACAGTTTAGAACTTTTGACAGCACTCCTGGAAAAAACATTCACTGTTATGAATAATAAAAATACTATGTTTGGAAAAAATAGTGACATTATGTCCAGTTTTCTGTTCTCTGAAGCCAATGGTAAATAAATACAAATAGAGCCAAAACTATCTCCCTAAGTAAGGAAGCATGGTTTTCTTGTTCAGACACACGACTGGGAGTCTGAAGATCTGAGGCATTAGTCTTCTTTCCCTTATTCTGGGGCAAATCAGGAGTAACTCCATTAGGGACAAGGTAGTTACAGTGGCGTAATACTGGTGTAAAATGAGAATTATTCTCCTAGATTCTATTTCTGCCTGTGTTGTGTGATTGTGAGCAAGTTACTGTCCTCTCTGTGTCCCAATTTCCAGCCCCCACAAAGGAAATGATTCAGCAAGAGGATATATAAAATGGGAATAATAATACTTACCTAGCACACAGGGATGTTGTGTGGCTTGGATCTTTAATGTTTGTAAGGTATTTTGAGCTCTTTGGAAGGACAGTGCTATTTTGCTGCAAAGTAATGTTAGTAATGTTAATATTAGTGTGCAAAGTCTATTAAAATTGAATTGTGAAATTATGTTTATATGAAAATATACATCGCCAAAGTAAGCTGGGTGAAAGAAGAATAAACCAAAGCAGCTCAAGATAGGGAATAGTTTGCACTATCCAGAAGGGGCTGGCTTTGATGACAAGGGAATCCTTCAGCTGCAATTGCTATGATTCTTGTGGCCTCATATTTAGAAATGTTTCACATAACTAACAATTTGAACATAGAAGAACAGGAGCTAGTTCCTCGGGTCTAAAATCCATCACTTTTGCATTGCCGCATCTTCCTAATCTGGTGGCCAAGAGCCCAATTTGCCCCCCCCCTCCCCCAATTGAGAGTAGCCTCAGAGCAGGTCTAATTTGTGCTCAGTTTCATATTTTCCCTAAAGGTCATTCTGGCATTTGGCATTCAATGAAGTGCAATAGCCCTCCAGCCATGCCCCTTTCACTGGTGTGAGTCATAATGCTAGCGTTTGATGGTGTGAGTTACTTTTTATAGGCATCTGGGAAGAAGTGGGCCTTTAGGAGTGATTTGAATGAGAGGGAGGAAGGGAGACATGGTGCTCTTGGGATTTAGAGTCATTGCATGTATAGGAAGATGACTGAAGAGGAATAAGCAGAGGGGTTTGAATGGGCATGATGTGGTTCAATAGATGTCCAAAGATGACAATTTTATCAGCTGTGCTTTGATGGATTAAAGACTCCCACATGGAAAGAAACAATATATATATATATATATATATATCAGGCAACAATCAAGGCAGAAAATCAACGGGAAGTAGAGTAATGTTTTGACCAGACAGAATTTCAAATTGATCTGAAGGAAAAAGCAAGATTTGATGATAGCCTGGATGTATAGTAGGAGGGAAAGTAAGGAATTCAGGATGACCCTCAAAGTTATGAGTCTAAGTGACAAAGAGAATGGGGATATTGTCCACTCCGATGGAGAACGTTGGAAATAGAAAAGGTTTTAGAAATAATAAGTAAGAAGGTTCTTCTGTGGCATTCTGAGCTTGAACTGACAGTGGATCATCCCGGATGATATGTCAGAGAGACATTTGGATGTGCACAACTGGATGGAGTGTGACTGGTCAGATATAAAGAGCATCTAACGTGTGTCAACAGGATAGAAATGATAGTTGAAGCCTTCTAAGTAGATGAGGTCAACCCAGGATAGGCAGAGAGTTGATCATCCAGACTTTGTTGGGTTTTTTTGGAGTGTAGTTTAAAAACAAATCTACAAATCATGAAGAGCTTTAATGTTTTCAGACTTCATGTGTGTTTGGTTTTCTTTTAGACCCAACCAGAAAAAGGATCTGAGTGGTCAGACTCTATGTCATCTCTCATGAAGAAACTGGAACAATTGAATTTAGATATTGAAGAGGCTCTCAGTGCTGGCTCTTCTCCTTCCAGCACTCCTTCTACCAAAAAGCGCAAACAGCCGGTAAGAATGCACACCCCATTTACAGAATGTGACAGATTTTTAAAACCTTGTAATTAGATTTTAGTCAAGGAGGGGTGTTCAGATCCAGACCAAATTTAGGCTGTTTTGGATATTAGGTTCAAGGATGATTCAGGCTACAGCTCAAGTTCTCAGGCTATTGCAGCCCAAATTGGCAGAAATCTCATGTGATCCCTATTCTTTCTGCTTTCATGGGCTGGATTAATCATTCCAGTCCCTTCTATAGAGGTGGGTTCAGATTCAGATGTATCAATATGGACACACTTCCCTAATTAAGGGGTTTGAATCTGAGGTTTTGATTCAAGCCCTCCTGCACTTGTAATAGTTTTTGTACAGATCTAACAGCAAGGGAGATAATATCTATCTTTATTAGGGGTAGAATTAGTCTTTGGTTTTTATTTGACTTGAGTAGTATTTTGTCAATATCTGTATGAATATTGTTATGGCAGGTGTCATTATGTGGTGCTGTTACACATAGTTTCCCAAGTTTTTTCTTAGTGTGTGAGCATATGTTCAGTCTTTGGAAGACATGCTGTATTGTTTCTTAGTTAGGGAAGACTCTGCATAGAGGCAGGTCATTGGAGAGGGAGCTGAGGAAGTAGCAGGAGAGTCTAGTCTGATTAGAGTCAATTCTTGAGGCAGAATTGGTCTGTGGGATCTGGGCATTGGTGTTGGGCTAAGATGCCTGAAAGAAGGGTTTGACTGCATGCTGTTTGTAACCATGCCTCTTATTCTCTGCCCGTGGCCTATGATAGTTTAGTCTTCCTGGGAGCTGTAATATATTGGTCTAATTTTGTTTGTTGGGTTTAGTGTGCGGGTGCTGGGTGGCATTGGTAGCCTGTGATATACAGGACATCAGACTAGATGATTTGGTGGTTGACAGTACAAGTTTTCATATGTAAACAATAAAAAAGAGGGTGTCAGATGTACAAACATAAGAGAATGCAGTAAAATCAAAGTAGTGTACAGTAGGTGTTGATATCTACACAGTGAGCTGATGATATGATTCTCAGCTCAAGGTGACATACTCGTGCTAGCTCTCCTCTAGCTAGCAGGTGAAAAATAGAGTGTAGCCACAACAGTGTGAGTGGCGGGATGGGCTAGCTGTCCTGAGTACATGCCTAGGGTCTTGGATGGGCAGATACTCAGGGCAGCTAGCCCATCCCACAACTCACACTTCCTCAGCTACATTCTATTTTTCGTTCACTAGCACAAGTATTTCTCCTTGAGCTGGGAATCACAACCCAAGCTCAAAATGTAGACATACCCTGTGTTACAGTAAGGAAACATGCTGTTATTTTAAGTTGCATATGTAATTTATCTTTAACTATTCATCCCACTTGGTCCCTGTTTCTTCAAAGAGATTTGTTAATTTAATATAGGCAGTAATTTGTTCTATATCCATTAAATAAGTTGTTCTTGTCATCTACATTTATGTCTTAATGCTAATTTAATGATTTCTGCTAGTTGTGTAATCTTTTGCTTCTGTAATGGAAACTGTGTGGCAGATCGATTGTGGATACTTCATGTATTTCACTCTTCTTTTGATTGCATAAATTCTGTGAGAGGCAAGTAGCTGGAATGATGCTAGTAAAGAAATGTTTTGAGAAGTAAGTAAGTGAATGCAGACAATGAGGCATCTCAGAGCTGTGATGGTTGGGATGGGGTCATTTGATGATGATGAATGGATATGCAGTATACTGTTCAGGAGCTGAGAAAATGAGAGAAAATAGGATTGCATTTACCCTATCCAAGGAGACATGAGAGTGTGTGCTTGGATATAACTCAGTCAGCAATAGAATCATTACAATTTGCCTTTGAGCAAAGCCAGTCAATATCTCAGCTATACAGGTTTACACTCCTGCTACAGCAGCAATGACTGCACAATTGATTAGTTTTATTAATGGCTTGAAGAGACATTCATTGAAATACTAAGTAAACAAAGATCTCCTTGTAATTGGGGACCTGAACGAGACAATGAGAACTTACACTTCTAATAAAGAAGTAATGGGAAACAGTGGTCTTGTTTACAAAATGAGAGAGGAAGGTGTTTAGTGGAATTTTGCTGCTCTAATTACTTTGTCATTACAAACACCATTTTCTCCCAACATTGTAGACATTTACACACATCGAGATCACCAAATCAACTATGTAATAAAACAGAGACAAGGTGAGTCAGGAAAGATCTTTTGTTGGACCAACTTCGGCTGGTGAAAGAAACAAGCTTTCGAGCTATGCACGGCTCTTCTTCAGGTCTGGGAAAGGTACTCATATGGCAGGTCTACGATTAAAATGCTGCATCAGCGCAGCTGTGCCACTGTAGCACTTAAGCGAAGACTCCTACGCCGATGGGAGAGCTGCTCCTGTCGCCATAGTTAATCCACCTCCATTCATTGAAAAATTCCTAACCAGCTCTAATTTTAAAGTTCTTACAGTTTTTTTCATCATTAAGTTTTTCCTTTTGTAGCTTCATTTCTTTCTCCTCGTCATTCTGATCTGCATGTTCCTATCTTTTTCTCTTGTTTTTCCTGTGTCCCTCCCAATCTTTCTACCTTTCCCCTCTTTGGATATCTCTATTTTCTGTTGTGACAATGCTAAAAATATCAGAGAAACTGAACAAGGAGTTTTACTAGAATAAGGAAAACAATATTATCTCTAAAGGTAATCTGTTTCTCTTTACTTCACTGTAGAGCCTTTCCCCAGCCACCCTCCCCCCCCATCTCTCCTGCTCCAGATTTAAAGGAACACATAAAATCATATTTCCCTCACCCTTTTTGTTGGTTACCTCCAGCTCCCATACTCCCATCTCCCATTGTACTTGCCCAGTCTCTTCAACAGTCTTCAAGCCATTGAGAGATAGAGGATAAGTATGAAGTAGATACCCTGGCAATGGGCCAGCTATGTAAACGGGAGAAGCTATCCCAACTGACATAGCGCTGTCCACACTGGGGGTTAGGTCGGTATAACTATGTTGCTAAGGGCTATGGATTTTTGTAGTTATACTGATATAAGTCCATAGTGTAGACCTGGCCATAGTTTCACAGCTAAATAAAAGGTGGAAAAGATTGTTTAGTATAAATAGTTAACACATAAGAGATCTTTTAAGGTGAAGTGGCCAGTTAACACCTATGCAGTCATAACACAAAAAAGGTGGATTAATAGGTTACAGGTTGTTGTAATAAGCCATAAATCCAGTGTCTTTGTTTAGACCATGATTTTTAGTGTCTAGCAAAGTTATGAATTTAAGCTCCCACGCTCATCTGTTGAAGGTGTTGTGATGGTTTCCTTTGAAGACAAGGACTCAGAGGTCAGATATGGAATGATTGTTTTGTGAAAAGGGTTTGCCCTTGGGTGATATGTAGAGCACTGCAAATCTGCGGATGTCCGTGGACCATGTTTGCAGATCGGGGATGGATGCGGATCCAAATTTTATATCTAGAGCCCTGCAAATCTGTAGATATCCCCTTTTTATCCACGGATCATGTTTGCAGATTGTAGATCAGATGTGGATACAAATTTTGTATCCACCTGGGTCTCTAGTGATCAGGTGTTTGTCTTTTATCATTTTTCTATGATATCATCCATGGACGAACACTTTACACAAAATGATCACTCCATACTTGACATTTCAGTATTCCCCCTCAAAGGAAACCTGAACAACCTGCATTGTCATCAGTGAAAGAATGCAACACCCTGAATGAACTTTGGGACAAAATGGAAACTATCATGCTCGAAGGCACCAAAGCACCCAATCCAAAAGGTGAGTGTTGGCTGGTGAAAAAATGATGCAGAGTGAAAGAGAATGGCTTGGACACTGAAAAATGTAGGGGAGAGCAGAAGGAACTGAACAGACAGATCCAAAGTTAGACTAGACAAGACAAAAGTGAATACATAAGGGCAAAATGCACAGAACTTGAGAATTAAAGACAAATAATACAAAAGGTATGTTCACAGTGGTCAGAGTTCTTTCCAAAAAGTTCTCTGCAATCAAACATAAAAGATCATGATGGCAAAGTCCTCACTGAAGGTGATGTGATCAAATGCTGGTGAAGAGATTACTGTGCCAATCAAAGCCATTTGCAATACAGCACGAGAGGAGAGAATATGGAAAGGAGAGTATGAAACAGGAGCCATCAATCCTGCAAGAGGAAGTGGTGCACGCTGTTTGAAAATGAAGCCTGTGAAAACAGCAGGGGTAGACAGCGTACCAGCAGAATTGTTAAGTGATTTGGTGACTGTGGTATTGATCTCACATTATTCCTGAGGGCATTCTGCGCCAAAAAATCAAAAATTCTGTGCACAATATTTTACAATTCTGCACATTTTATTTGTCAGATAAATGTGGAGGCTCCTGCATGGCATTGGGGAGCACAGGCCACTGGTTGCACAGAGATGGGAGATCACTGTGCAGCTTCCCCTGCTCCCCCTCCCCCCCCCAGGATATAGACTCAGCAGTGAGGCTGCACCCAGCCCTGACACAGCGCAAGGACCGGGCCTGCCCCAGAAACATCCCAGGGCCCTGCCCCAGGGTACCAGGTGCACCAGGTGTGGACAGGCAGGCTCAGCAAGGCAGGATCCAAGTGTGGAGGGGCTTAGTGTGAGAGGATCCAACTGTGGGTGGCTCAGTGGGAGATCCAGGCGCAGGAGGGATCTGGATGCAACAGTAATGGGACTCTGCAGTGGGGTCCAGGTGAAGGTGGTTGGGGCTCAGCGGGGGGGTTCATCTTGGTTTAGGAGGATAGAGCGCAGAAGGGAGGTGTGGGGGGCTCAGTAGGGAGTCCAGATGCTGGGGGAGTGGGGCTCAGTGGGATGGGGATCCAGGTGCAGCTGGTTGGAGCTAGCTAAGGTGGGGATCCAGGTGCGGATGGCTTGTTTGGGTGGTCCAGGTGCAGGGGGAGTGGGGCTCATCGGGGGGTTCTGAGGACGGGGTGGGGGTGAGGCTTAGTGGGAGAGTCTGGGTACGAGGGGGCCTGGATGCATGGGGGTTGGGTGAATGGGGGAGCAGCTCCCTGTACAGGGATCTCTCCCCCTGCAGCTGAGAAGCAACGGGTGCAGGAAGCATGGGTGGGGGGAGGGGAGGGGAGTTTGCAGAGCTTCCTACAGCCGAGGGAGAAATCTGGGGGTGGGTCTGACATGGCCCTGGGTGCCGTGCAGGGAAAGAGGAAGTCCCATCCTCCTCAGAGCAGGCTGGGACTAGCAGCTGAGCCCGGCGCAGGGTAGAAGCCACCCACCAGGTCTTCCCCAGTCTTGCCCCCTGCCCCACAATGATTTACCTCTCTGCCAGCTGCCCTGGACACCTGAAACTGCTGGGGAGGGATGCATGACCGCTCTTGTGGCTTCCCTTTGCTTCCCCATCAGAAAGTCATTTTTCTGCAGCAAAGAAATCTGTGGGGGACATAAATTCTGCACATGCATAGTGGCACAGAATTCCCCCAGGAGTAGTGGTGTGACATGCAAAATTTGAAAGAAATTAGCCAGATGACTCGAAGAGGGAATCCTTCTGCTCTTACCAAAGAAAAGAGACACAAGAAAGTATCGTAACGGTCGTATTATCTCCCTGATATCTCAGGTGAGAAAAGTACTGCTTCACATAGTCCAGGATCATATGATGCTAATGTTAGAAACAGAAGTGCCATCACAGCAAGCTGGTTTCAGAGAGGGATGAGGTACATGTGATCAAATCACTAACATCTGTCTCATCAGTGAAAAATACAGGGATTTTAATGACCCATTGATCATGGGTTTCATTGACGACTCAAAAGCATTTAATATGTATGACATGACCATGTTTGGAGTGTCATGCTGTCTAGAGTAGTTCACAACCCCGAGTGCCTACCTTAGGGCAGACAGACACCCCAACTGGTGGTATGTTCTATAATTAGATTTTACCAAGTCAGTGGCAAATGTGAACTCCTGGATCACTATAAGTTTTACCATGGAGTCTCAGACAGTCCCCTTACACTCTCAAGTCTATCTTGCCAGTCAGGCAAACTAGATTTAGTGATAAATGGTCACTGTGGCGGGGTGACGACTCACCAGCACGACATCTCCTGCTGGTCATCTCAGGAATTAGCTCTTCCAGCCCGGAGCGCCCTCTGCAGGCTGGTGTCTCGCCTGCCGTTGGCCCCGTGTCCTTCCCAGACCCCCGTGCCCTTTGTCCAGGAGTTTTGCCCACCGCAGTACCGCCTCACTCTGGGTATCCCCTCCCAGGGGAACCCCCAACCTCTTATCCCCACCTTGCCTCAGTGGCTACTACCAGTCATCATCTAGCTCCTGCTCCCTGGGGCAGACTGCAGTTTGTAAACCACTCATCATCGGCAATGAGGGTTGGACCAGCTGCCTCTGCCTGTATCTGGGCTGCCTCTCTACAGCCCTAGTACCCTTTTGTGGACCCTTAGCTTGGCCTGCAGCCTGGGGCTTTGCTAGGCTGGAGCTCCCCAGCTCCCTCTGCCCTTCCCCAGCACTGCTGCACCCTAGATACCCTTCTCAGCTTCCCAGGCAGCCAGGTCCTTCTCTCTCTCCAGAAGCTAGAGAGAGAGAGTGTCTCTTCTACAGCTTCTGGCCCTCCACCCTCTTATAGGGCCAGCTATGGCCTGATTGGGGCGTGGCCCCACCTGTGGCGGCTGCTTCCCCCAGTAAGCCTAGCTTTCCCCCACCACAGCCCTCTCCCAGGGCTGTTTTAAGCCCTTCAGGGCAGGAGCGGGGTGACTACCCCGCTACAGTCACTTACACGAAAATAATCACACAATATTCAGGTTGCTTCCAATCCCCAGAGAGTAGTCATTTACCCCAGGTCAACCGATACCCTAGATTTTACACCAAAGCAATGCAATAGTCAATCCTGTAATAAATTATCTAAAGGGTTATTAGCTAGGAAAAAGAAATGAGTTATTTACAGGTTAAAGCAAGCAAACATATACACACAAATGAGTTACCATCTAAATCCTGAGAGTGACAGAGTTGTAGTGAACTGTCAGTTCAAAGTGTCTTTCAGGGCGGACCCAGGAGATAACCCCTGGGGATCTCTGGCTTCAGTTTGGTGTCTCTGGCTTTGTGAGAGTTCAAACAGTAAAGAGATGGAAAGTTTTCCTGTGACTTTGTTTTATTTCCTTCATTCAGCTTCCAAGTCCACAGGATGAGCTTCCTTGCACTGGTAGCATTTCCAAGGTGCAATAGGGCCATTATCAAGTCCTTTGTGTTGCAATGTTCCTTGATGGCCCCTGTGATTTTGATAGTCCTTCTGGGTCGGGGGTGGAGACAACAATTCCCTTGCCTGTGTTCATAAATTCACAGCAAACATTTTTAAAGTTATAAAGCAAAGCTTGCATATTTTCTTATAGCATGGAATATTGCCATTACAAGTGAGATTAATGCATGCAGCAATTTAAAAGCATTTCATGGAGTCTAAATACTAAGTACATGTTTATAAGAATAATACCTATTTTGAGCAAAACTAACATACAGGTGAACTGGTCTGGTCTCCAGCTATGAGGTTGTCAGTTCTTAGCTAATGCCTGCAGCCTGGGCAAGAGCTGGCATCTGGCCTGCTCATGTCACATGCTGAATACTGGCAGACGTGGGGATTTTCATTGAACTCATTCGCAAGTCTCTAGCATCAACAACGCAGGTGAGAGCAAGTGATTTTCCACTGAGCAGGGTGTGAGACAAGCGTGTTTTCTGTCCCCAGCCTTTTCAACATGTACACAGAAATTATTATGAGACAAGACCTAGAAGTTTATGACAAATGGTAGGAGCTGAAATTTCTGTTGGTGGACACCTCTTAACCGATGTCAGCTATGCCAATGATGTGACACTCTTTGCTATGACTGATGCAGTTCAACAAAAGTTGGAGTGTGTAAAAACGGGTGAGGGTTATGGACTATCCCTGAATCAGGCAGAAATGAAATGCATGCATGTTGACACAAGTAACAAAAACAAGAAGCAAATGGACATCACAATTAATGGTCAGGTAGTAGAGGCAGTAGATGAATTCAGTTACCTGAGATCATATCCAACAAAGAGCCTGTTCCGAAGAAACTGGCAGAAATCTAGGAATGATTTGGCTTCCCTCATGAAAGTTTGGGAAAAACCATGGCATCTTGAAATGTACAAAGGTTTAATTGGTAAAAACTTTAATTTTTTCCATTGCAACTTATGCATGTGGATCGTGGGGAATTTATGGTGCTGACAAGAGAAAATTGAAGCCTTTGAGATGTGGTGCTGACAAAGATGCTTGCATATCTCTTGGACTGAAAAAAAGACAAATGCTTGTGTTAGAAATATTACTATAGAGAAACAGACCCTGGTGTCTGAAATCAACAGGTGCAAACTTATGTTCGTTGGTCACATCAGGCATAGAGGGTGAGAAAATTATCATGGAAGGAATGGCGGTGGGTCATCGTAGTGGGGGACGACCAGCGAGGAGATGGATAGATGGTGTGCAACAGATCCCTGGGAGGGCAGCTGCTGAGAGCTTGAAGCTAGTGATGGATTGAGAAAGCTTCTGAAAATTCCACTATGACGTTACAAATATTCAGACATAAATAAACTGATTTTACTTCCTTAATGGGGCAAATCACAAGTACAAGATCTCAGAGGCAGGTGACTATACATGACAGCATGTTTGTTGGAGCGGCTAGTCTGAAGTTTGCTCTCTTGAAGAAGTGGGAAATTTTTAACAAATGACAGAACATTTATTTTGCACAGCAGATGCTGTCTCAGGAGTATAGCCCATAATTATGTAGTTGAATCAGGCCACTGTTTTGTGAAGTGTATTTATCTGTTAATTGAAGAACTCTGTTATTCTTTGTGATTCTCTAGGTCTTCCTTTCTCACATATATATTTCATGAATAATACTCTGTTACATCAAATTTTTGTGTGGGAGAAGTAAATCTTACCATATACAGAAAACAATACACACTGCTAATGAATTATATGTAGGATCACGGGGGATGAAATGGTTAGCAGCATTTTTCAGTGCTGACAATATTTACGTGAGGATTTACGTGTAAACTATGTTCTAAAAATTTAAAATTATTTTAAAAAAGAAAATGTTAACGATTTTTCATTTGTCATGCCCTGTTTTACATCTGTGCAAGCTGCAAGTTGCTGCTAGTCAGTTTCACATGGGGAAATGGCACAGGGAATAGGATTCAGAGTCTGATCAATAGAAGTATGAGGGGAGGGAAAAAAGTTCACCAGGCATCACATTCTTTACTGAAAAATTTTCTCTCAAACCCTTTTATTTTTTACATGCTGCAAGTACCACCACTCAAAAATGGTCTAGCTTTCAGCTGAAAGTTCCCTAGTTTTGGAAAACTGCAATTGGTAGTACAGCTCCTCTAAAACTTGTACATTTTCCCCCTGGAAAATATTTTTCAGCATTTCCTACATTTGTACAGGAAGTATAACATTAGTGGAAGATACTGTGGATAACAAAACAGCAGCAAAGAAGTTTTGCTGTGCATAGTATCTTCCACTACTGCTGAAACAATTTGTCTAGTTTCCATGTTATTTCCAATATCTTGTGTTTTAGTAGAAAAAACACCAGATTTGAGAACTGTGAATCCCATCTGTGAGTCTTTATAGTCTCATATCAGTCATGAATATAGTGCTGATATAGGAGAAACAGAAAAAATATATAAATAATACTGTCTGATTTTAATTTCACAGATAGAGTTTTCAATAAAACAAAACTCTGCCTTCAAATTATATATTTTTCTTAATTCTTCTCTCAAAATGACAAAGCATTATACACTAAATTCTGGTCCGTTGTTGGCTTTCATTGCTCCAATCCTACAACACACCACCCTCCAGCCCCACAAATGTACCAGAGGAAATAATCCATTACTGACTTAGACTAGCAGTAGGTTACTGCCCCCTGAAGCCAGTGGGGAGCCAGAGAATGAGCTGATTTTAAGACTCAGTTCTCTCCTAACTTTGTTCTTGGTGCAGTATAGCTATGTGCTACCCCTACTTATAAGCTGAAAGTAAACTTTCTATCTGGCCCTTAATTAATAACTATAGCAAATAGCATTTTAAATAAAAAATATATATGTATTTCACATATAGTTTTAAAACTATCAAAATCAACCAAATGTGGATTGTATATTAATTATTTATCAACACAAATAACTTTTTCATTGCAAAAATACAATTGTTGCTGCAGTATCAAAGATGCAGAGTTAAAATAATAAATCAGGAAATGGAAATCTTTAGATTATAGCAATTCATATTAGCCCATTTTGTATTATTTAAGGTAGACATTTTTCAGCATACACATAACGAGAAAATCTGGAACAGAAGATACTACATATGTGGAGTGTGGCTAAATTAACATTGTTATTGGAACATAAATTGTTGCATTTCTTGAATTTTTTTATTTTAAACCCTTAATGTTCCAGATAGATTTGTATTTTTTTCTATGTTGTAACAAGAAGACAACTAGAAAAGTTTTTTTTAAACGTGTGTGGGGGCTGTTGTGTCAGAGTGCAGAGAACGAACAGATGAGCCTGCACTCTGATCTCTCAGATGTTAATTAAGTTCCCCTTGAGAAATCTGATGGAGGTAATTAGAGAATCAGGTTGGCTGGATGGATGGGATAAGGAGCCAATTAACCTATCAGCTAAGGGCTGATAAAGGGAAAGGAAGGAAGTGCCAGAGAGAGAGGGGACCAGGGCTAGTTGAGCTCAGAGGCCTTGAGACAGACCGACCGATCAACCTACCTACCTCTGTTCCCCTCAGGTCCTGGGGAGATGGTCAGAAAGTGTTGTTGGTGCTGTAAATAGGCTGTTATGGAAAAGGTGGAGGTAATTTAAAAGGGCACAGTGAATGCACAACCAGTGGAATCTGTGCAGTTTCTGCAGGGAGAAGGCAGGAGAGAAGCTATGTCCTGTGGCAACTGGGAATTACAAGCTGTTTTTGTACTTCAGAATTGCCAAGAGTGTCAAATCTGGCCTGTTGTGGTTTTGAAGTAGGTTTCTTAGTCCTCAAAGGAGCTAAAGAAGTGGATTAGGAGCATTCTTAGTCTCTAATTTGAAGTAGCATGGATGATGATTCTTTAACAAAAAGAGATTTTCTCCTAACTGTTTGTAGGATGTTTGAGTTACAGTAAGTGGATGGGGGGGGGGGAATAATTTTAAACAATTTGAATAAAAGTAACTTTCCCCTCTCAAAATATCAGGTTTCATTTGCTTAGTGTTTATGATGCCATATGTAATCCTACTAGCTCTCCACAGAGGCTTCCAGAAAAAACAGTGCAGACAAGATCTGAATTTCTAATATAATAAAATATAAACAGCTGCAAAAAATGAAAATAAAAAAAATAACCTTTCAGGCGTGACTTATACTGTACATCATATAAATTTAATGGACACAATCTCAATTGTATTTTTGTCTTTGTTTGCATTTTTAAAAGATTTATTACTTTTTTTTATTAAAGGACTCATTTATCCCCTTACAGTGCCCTGTTAAAGTAGAGACGGGCCTTCTTCACAGAGATCATCAGAGAAAGGGAATCTGTGGGAATAAGAGGGCAGGCTACCAAGATTTAGATGGTTTGCCAAGCTCAGTGTCAACTGGAGCACGACCAAAAACTGAGGTAAGTAGCTATTGTTTATATTACAGCATATTCTGGCTTCAATTCTTTACCACAAGACTTACTATTTATCATTAAAATCTTCATTGTATTTTTATTTTAAATTAAATACAGTCTATAAATATAATGCATCACAACTGTAAATCTTTTACAATAAGACTGGCAAGTGTTCCCAATACAATATGACTGAGTATTCAAGGTCAAGAATCTGAGTCCCGTCACTATTTTCTACTAGCATGTTATCTGCATTATTTTGTTCATTCACTGTTTAAGAAGAGCTGAAGTCTCTTGGGAGTCTTTCCATTGACTTTAACTGGTTGTAGATCAGGCCTAAAATTTGGATCCACATCTGAATGTCCCCAAATTTCAGGGCTGTTCAGATCTGGAGTTTTAGTCTGGGCCCATTTCTAATCAATGGCATTAATTTCACTTTGTTTCTTTGCCTGTGAGATGGTATAAGCCCTGACCAAAGAGACACCAATTGACTTCAACAGACTTTGGAATAGGCCCGTAATAAGCAAGTAGATCGTGATATTTATGTAGAACTATGGAAGTAAAGTGATTCTAAGATCATGCTCCTAGCTACAAAATAGCAAACCTTTTAATCTGTCGCTTGTAAATTGCTTTGGTGCCTGCAATGATTAAGATATTCTCTTTTTGCTAATGTCAAGTAAAATATATGCATGTAAGATACATTATACATTGTCTAAGGTGTTTTGATTCAAGTAAAGGTATATCTTCTTAAAGGAAAGATAATAACTATAATATGCCCCTTTCTTCATAGAGTGAAGTTGCATAGTACTCTGTAAATTCTATATTCCATTACAGGTTGAAGGTCTGCCACTGTCACTCAGACTGAAGTTTGAAACATTGGGGCCCGCCTGTTTGTTGATTGAAATACACTAATGTACTCTCAGGAAAGATTTTTTCCCTAGTTAAATAGCTTTCTGCTTCTCTTTTGCAACTGCCCATCTACTTTAGTTTGCTCAAGTTACATTAGATCTCAGAAATCACTAAAGAAAATGAGATATTTGACTGCACTTTACTTATTTTTTTTTAAGTCCGATGTTCAAGAAAGCACTGATAACTTTGCTTATGCTTCCTCCCTACCAATACAATCTAAATAACTTTGAAGTGATGTTACAGTAATTTTGGTTTTTTGTCTACAAGTGTCTGTGTGTTTGCAGTGGGAGGTGCTGGAAGAGAAGGAATAAGTGTGAACTTATCATCTTATTCTTCTTTCCTGATGTCTACAATCCCTCCTAGTATTGTACTTCAAGGAATGTTGGCATAATAAATACCAAACTCAGAAAACTTCACTGATACAGGTCATACATACATACAGTTTCAGTGATAACAATAATGTAAATTAGAATGTATTTATCGTTGTTTACAATGGAGTCCCTAGAATCATACAGTTTAGAAATTGAAAAGACTTATTAGATGACGCAATCCATCCCCCGAGGTCCAAGTAGGACTCTTCCATACAATACACTTTTTAGCACTTGATCAAAGTCCCAAGCATTTTGCTGCATAGTAGCTTACAACATGATTTCTGCAAAATGCTAGTGGTCTTTTTAGTAGCTCAATACTATTAGCCACTGCTGTAATTTGGACATAAATAATGAAATTTGACTTCGCTAATTTTGTCTGGAGGACAAAACATCTTACTTTTTCTTTCAAAATTAGATTTTAGTTCAAGTGGTCCTTTTTCAGGCCAAGAAGGAAGAATAAAAATAATGCTAGTTTTAGAGACTGTGTACATCTGTTAAAAGGCTGTTTCTAAACATTTTTTCTATTAGGGTTAAAAGGTATAAAAATAATGTATTTTTAAATGGACACAGCAACACTATTTACATTAAAAAAGAGGGGTTAGTGGCCAAATGGGAATGAGCCTGGGTCGTCATTGTATTTCTCCAGTTTTACCCCTATGTAACTCCACTGATCTCAATGGAGTTACACAGGCAGAAAACTGGAATAATCAGTGGTAAGTCAGACCCAACATGTTTTAGTGCACTAGTCTTTTATCTCTCGAGATTGGAGTTCAAATCTTGGAATGAGTCATGAGTCAAAAAGAGTTTAGCTTTTTCAGCCTTCTCCCTATATATTCCCACATAACCCCCCTGCACTACTCCAAACCTGAAATAATTTGTCTTGAGTTCAGCTCAAGAGACCGATGTTGGAAATTGCAAGTCAGGAATGAAATGAATTGGCAGAGCTCTGCAAGGGCATTCTTGTACAATACCTGACACAAGCTAGGGCTGTTAGCCCCTTATTTTCATGACTACAAAGTTCACTGACTGTTTAAGAACTATAAAAAAGAATAAGTGGCTGTGGCAAATTCACAGTTCAGGAACTATTTTGCTTAGATATTTTTAAAGGAGGGGCATAAATGCATTGCAACGTTTCTGATGAAATACTGATTATCACTTCAAAAGTTTTTTTTCTCTTACTTAATTGGCCTCTCAGAGTTGGTAAGACAACTCCCACCTGTTCATGTTCTCTGTATGTGTGTATATATATCTCCTCAATATATGTTTCACTCTATATGCATCCGAAGAAGTGGGTTGTAGCCCACGAAAGCTTATGCTCTAATAAATTTGTTAGTCTCTAAGGTGCCACAAGTACTCCTGTTCTTTTTATTGAACAGAAAGTTTCCCTGGCTATGAGAGGGCTTGTCCTAGAAAAGAAAGCATAATAGTTGTTTTAATGAGACATTTCCTAGACACAAGTACAATAGAAGACTTAACTGAAAGTTTCATAATGTTAATTTCTCTCCTCCAGTTCCAATGTATAAACTAACATGGGAAATACTAGTTGTGAGGCATTCCGTGCTTAGCTTACTTCTGTAGATAACACAACTGTGGCGCGTGTAGCACAAAGTGTGACCAGTAAGAAAACAAGGTTATGTATGCTGCAACCAGTTTTTTCCTTTAGCTGTAATTCTAGCACTTAGAATAGTGATGACTATGATACTGTATCTAACTAACATTAGGCCAGTGCATGGATTTCCTTAACCACCTGGTTCAGAAAAAGGAAAACAAAAATAGTTTCTTGTAATCTACTGTGCTGAAAGACTTTCTGCTCTTTTTTCTATAGCAAATATCTGTATTAATTCCTTCTCTGGAAGATGCTAGTTAGATGCTGTGTTTTTAAAAAAAAAAATCAATCAAAAAAAAATCGGTGTTTCAGAGATGTCCACAAGGAGTGTAAAGATGGCTGATATCATCTACCATTGTTTAGATATGTATGACTAATGATATTGTAACCCACTGGTCAGTGTGTGTTACAGGCCTCCTATTGGCCAACACAGTATTTGCTAAGGTAAACATAATGTGACAATTGATATGTGATAATTTATTTACATAAAGCCTTCTACCAGAATCTGAGGATCTCAAAATGCTTACTAATACTCAGTTGATCCTCACCACATTTCTATGAGGTAGGTAAGTATTATTTTTCATTTTAGTATCGGGAGGAGGTTGAACCCTCAGCTGGGGACAGGAAAGCTACCTTTCCACCCACGAATCTTGGGGATTGTAAAGGGTTGAACCAGTCCCCCGTTTCACTTAGAATAGCCGAAAGGTTGCTCTAAGTTATGTCCATTAACTAATAAGAACCACTCCACTGGCTGAGAATTGGCCTGAGCATGGTTTGCTCTGATCCTGTCCCTGTTATGTCCCTATGCAGATAGAGAAAGTTAGTGGTGTAGCATCAGCTACATCAAATTTATGCATCCTGGAAGGGTTCCCTTACACCAGAGGAAATTTGGCTGCTTCTTTATGGCTATTTTCCAGCCACTTTGCATGAAAACATCCGTGACTGCCGCCACACATTGAGCAGATGTTTTCATGCATGCCTACTTGTTTTTGCAGAGGCTGGGGATTTGTGTATTACATGGCCAGAAGAGCACCTAGCTAGCTATGGGCATGTCCAAATCCCTGACTTGCTTACGCATGCATGTAACAGAGCATGTGCAGATCAGGCATGCAAATATCTATGCAGAAATCAGGCCCTAAGTGATATTTGGGGAGTAACAAAGGAAGTCTGTGGCAAAGCTGAGACTTGAACCCAAACATCAACGCCCAGTCCAGTGCATTCGCCACAAGACCATCCTTCCTCATAAAAAAAATTAAAAAATTGGATAATACAGATAATTCCAGACTCTTCCAATGGAAATCTCAAGCCACCTGTGAGTATCATCAGTTATATGGTTTGCTTTCATGTCTGTCTTTGAGTCATTGTGCCATTAAATTAGTTAGCTGGAATTTCAGTAGTGGAGTTTGACATAATTTTTTTCTCCTCAGCATGCTCAAAAGTAAATTAATTTCAATTATAAGTATGTGAAGTTTTGCTGAAAATTACAACACAGTTAACTTGGAAATAGCCAACCTCAGTGAACTCTATGGGAGAACTTGTACGTCAAACAAGACTAACAATTGTTAAGCTGGTTAATCTCCCAATGTTGCTATTTTATGGCAGAACTAAACTTGCTAATTTTACCAGTTATTTTAAAGGAATTAGCTTTCATTTAAAAAATCATACTTGTCTGAAATTATGTTACTTGCTATTGTTAAAGGTAATATCTAAACGCCTATAACATTTATTTTTATTTGTTATTTAACGCTAATATTGCACTAACCTTTATAGTCAGCATCAGGGTTCGAGCATGCCAAGTGCTGTAGGCATGGTACCTGGCCTGAAGAGTTTGCAGTCTAAATATAAAACAATGTGTGAATGTTAAGTAAATGCTTTCTAACAGGCCTTGCAATGAAGGCACCAGTAATATAAATGGAAAGAGATGAAAGGGCAAGTATGTCCCCCTGTTAGTTCAGTTTGTTGACTTTGAGTATCTGAGAATGCTTTGTATATGGTCACTTTCTCATCTCTCCCCTGTGCAGTCAGTCAGTTCCCCCTGCTGCTTGTGTGGGTCTTTCTCACAGTAACAGGGAAGGAAAAATCATTTTGAAAAATAAGATCATGTAACTGTAAAACTAAGTATTGAAATGATTAAACAACATCAGCAATCCTTGTTATCGACATGCCTAGCCAGAGACCCAGATCAAGACACCCTCCCACCCCACCTCAGTCAGGTTCTGGGGGGTACTGCCCCTTTGGGAGGTGCTAGGACTGAGGTACAGAGACAGCAGAGTCAAGCAGAAACTTTGCGCTCTCTCCCCTTCCAGCTAAACTCTACTTCGTTGACCGCCTCAGGAGCAAGCCAGCACCTTGGCCATAAAGGAATTTGATTCTCTTGGGGAAGCAGCCCTGGATTTTGATCAAGAACAGAAATGCCCCAGTTTTAAAGCCTGTGCTATGTCCAGGAAAAATCCTACTTCTGCTTCTCTGAGAGATTGTCAAGGAATGCTAGGACAAAATGACTTGCTTACAATATAAAATTTCCACTTTTAACACAGTGGTATCCAGGGAGCTGTACAACCTAAGAGCTCCACCATTCTTGGCTCTCTCATACACACTGTATCCAGCATTTGCCTGCATTGCTTCTGTAAAAATCTTGTTGCACTCAGTAAGATTTTGCAGGATTAAGGACTGCAGGCCCATTCTCTCTGTTCACTTGTCTCCACATGCTCCACACATTCAGCATCCGCGTTCTTTCTGTTTCTTCATGCACAATTTTCCCTGCAAAACAGACCACATTGCATTTAATGTTCTACAGCTATTCTGGCATAGGAAATGTCACTTAGGCCAGGTCTATGATAGAGATGCTTGGCAGTATAGTTATAGTGATATATTATACTGGCAAAGCGCTCCTAGGGTGGATGTGGCTTATACTGGCAAAACTACACTTTCACTGGAATAGCTTATTCCAGCATGTCTCACCCCGCCCCCTCCTGCCTTCCAACGTTGAGCAAAACAAGTTATGGTGGTGAGAGCACAGCTTTGCCAGAAAAACTGTGTCTACACTAGAGGTTTTTGCTGGGACAGCTCCGTTGGTCAGGGCAGCAAACCGTTCAGCCCAGGTAGACAAACTTGGGCTAGCGGTGCTCATGCTAGCACTCTAAAAATATCAGTATAGACAGGGCTTTGAAGTTGGAACTCAAGCTCTGAACTCCACTCCTCAGGCTACAGGGTTACATTTTTATTGGCGTTAAGTAGAAGTTGTTTTGCTTCAAGTTTGTCATTATTTTAATTAATAAAACGAAATATTCTGTATAGGAAAGTTGCTCCCTGCAAGTTTTTCAGTTTTTCCAAACAGGCCAAAGTTGAGTGACCAGGAGGTGAGTCCAAAGGGACATTACATGATTTTGGCACTTTTAAAACTGGATTGGACAAAACACCAGTAAATGTAGTGCAGGGAACAATGCCAGCTCTGGTAGGGAGAGGCACTGGATGACCTAAGAGGTCTTTTCTGTTTGAGTCTATTTGTAATGGTAAAGAGCCAAAATCTTTCTCTTTCTCTCACCCATCCACCCTCATCGAAATACTCTTACTTAGTAGGGAGGTCTCAGCACCATCTAACACCATAATTTAGCTACATTGCACACACATGGCTGGATTGGGAAGTGTTTGTTTTGGTCTTTAGTGGTGGTAACTTTAGACCCCCTCTGTACTGAAGAAATCATGTGGCTTCAGGATTAGTTAGAATCTTGAATAATTGTTAGTTCCAAGTAAATAAAGTGTGTGTTATGCAGTTTTTGTAGATGGATTTTTTATGACATAGTTTTTTTCCACAAGAATATTATGTCAGGTACTGTAAATGAGACACATTAAAGTTGCTGTGCTGTGCTACATTTCAGCCTTACTGCATACAGTCTTAGAAATGCAATGTTAATTTTCAAAGGCAATTTTCAGACTCAGTATCAAAAGACTTGGGGTGTAAGTTGTCAGACTAATTTCTTTTATAAATCCAGAGCAAGAGGAAAACAGGAACTGTACTGAGATAATATTGTGTATATATGCAAATAAATAAAATTAACTTCATTTCCCCTACAGATGACTATATACTCAATCAAGTGAGCAAAGGAAGAAATTTATTTCCCTTTTCATTTATTCAGGCACTGTACATAAGCAGCTGAACTTGTGTGTCTTTAGATTCAGCGCATCAGATTTTTGACTGGGTGACAAAGGCAATTCTCAGCTGTTTTGTAGCAGCCACAAATAAAGAATAGACTGCTTATCCTGTGAGGTGCTGAGCACATTCAGCTCCTATTGGTGAGACATGAAGATGTTCACAAGATTGGGCCCTAAAAGATCCTGTAAACACTGCCCTTGTTAGTTGGATCTGAAGATGACTGCTGTGCATACTTCTGGGAGGAAGGTATTGCTACACTCTGTGTCTTATATAGCTAGCTAGCTATCAATATTCTACTTATTGGTCTGCCCCTGTAATGCATTTGTTGCCCCAATGTGAGAAAATGGAGTCAGAATGTTCTATCTGTTTAATATAATTTAATCAAAGACATTTCCTCATCAATGTAACCATCGTGCCTTTTTACTGCAGTGGTCCCTATTTGGAGGCCTGTAACAAGGTTGAGACTCACTGGTGCGGCACCTCCTACTGGTCATCCTGAGAATTAGCTCTTTTCCAGCCTTGGAGCACCCTCTGCGGGCTGGTGGCTCACCTGCCTCAGGCCCCGGTGCCCCTTTACCTCAGGATTCTGCCCCACAGAACCCCCACATTCTGGGTCTCCCCTCCCAGGGGAACCCCCAACCCTCTATACCCACCTTGCCTCAGTGGCTACTGCCAGTCATCACCTAGCCCCCGCTCACTGGGGCAAACTGCAGTCAGTAATGGCCACTCATCATTGGCTAGGGAGTTGGACTAGCTGCCTCTGCCTATTCCCGGGCTGTACCTCCCAGCCCCAGTACCTGCGTAGGCCTTTATCCAGGCCTCAGCCTGGGGAGTTGCCAGGCTGGAGCTCCCCAGCTCAGCCTGCCCCTTCCCCAGCACTGCTCTCTCCAAGGTACCCTTTGCTCCTTCAGACAGCTAGGCCCATCTCTCTCCAAAGCTAGAGAGAGACTCTGATTGGCTGCTACCAGCCCACTCCTGATTGGCTCCCCGGGGCAGCCCTTTCTCAGGGCTGTTTTTAACCCCTTCCACACCAGAATGGGGTGACTGCCCCGCTACAGGACCCAATCCTGTCATCCTTATTCATGCAAGGAGTTCCCTTGTTTGCATGAGACTTCAGTGGGACTGCTGCATGAGTAAGGGTTGGGCCCTTTATCTTTAACAATAGTTATTTAGAGGAAGAGAAAAGAGGAGAAATTTTAAAGTTACTACAGGGATTGTTTAGACAAAATCATCTGAGGTAGTTGCAGTGGTCCTTGCCGGGCTACACAGGACGTTGGGGTGTGCAAGAAGCTGTGCATCTGTGCCAGGACCTCTCCTAATAGCAGTCCTGATGCTCCCTGCACTCTGGGGAGAGTAAGGACTACTAGCTTCTGCTGCCCACCCTAAGGCCTGGTCTACACTGGGGGCGGGGGGATCGACCTAAGATACGCAGCTTCAGCTATGAGAATAGCGTAGCTGAAGTCGACGTATCTTAGTTCGACTTTCCTCACAGTGTGGGGTCAATTGCCGCGGCTCCCCCGTCGACTTTGCTTCCACCTCTCACCGAGCCGGAGTTCAGTAGTCGACGGGAGAGCGATCAGGGATTGATTTATTGCGTCTACACTACACGCGATAAATCGATCCCTGATAGATCGATCGCTACCTGCCAATCCAGCGAGTAGTGGTAGACGTAGCCTTTGAAACAAGCAGAGACTCCTCTCCACACCAAAGAGATAGGCCAGCACACAGAGTGGAGGGAGAAAATGTTCCACTAAGGGATAGAGCAGATTGCACACCTCACTGCCTGTGGAGTAGCTCTTTAATAGAGATTGCTCCTAGCTGAAGCACAGTCTCTCTTGTGCTCCTCTTGCAGAGGTTCAGCTCTGCATAAAGGCCACAACCCAACCCAAACCATACATATATGGTATCTCACAGCAAAATATGGTATCCTACAATATTTCTCAACTATTCCTACCAGTATTCAGAGCTTCCATTATTACTCATTGCAAAGTTAGATATTTTTCTAGATATTTTCTTTGTCTGTATAAGCCATGTAGCCTGAAGCTGTACACAGGGGCGGTGAGTTATATTCTTTTGTGGTGCCCGGGCTCCAGGAATATTCAGGGCTGGGGGCCCTGCTCCACTAATATTTGGAGCTGGGTCTCTCCCCCATCCCTGCCTGGAGCGGGCCCCGTCCCCGTCTGCCACCCCTCCCCCCATGCGTCTCCCCCCCGCCCCGCAGCATCCCTGCCTGAAAGAAAGTGGCACGCGCCTCTCCCGTGCCTGCTTGTGCTGCCCGTGTAGCACATTCCTTTGCGGAGCGGTATCCTACACTACACGGGCTCCCGGCATCATCTCCTGTCTGCTGCCCCAGGGTCCTAGTGCCCCCCATCCTCTAATGGCAGGGCAAGCTGCCCTTACCCTGCCCTTCCACCCTAGCACTGAGCCTCTCCAATGCCCCAAACCCCTCATCCCCAGCCCTCATCTCCCTGCACCCTAATCCTCTGGCCTAGCCCTGAGCCTCCTCCTGCATCAAAAACCCCTCATCCCCCCGCACCCTAATCCTCTGCCCCAGCCCTGAGCCCCCTCCCACACCCCAAACCCCTCATCCTCAGCCCCACATCCCTCACCTCTGCACCCCCTCCTATCCCCAAACTCCCTCCTAGAGCGTGCACCCCCCCTTCCCACACACCTCCTCCTGCCCCCAAACTCCCTCCCAGAGCCTGCACCCCTCACCCCCTCCTGGACACCCACCCCCTGCCCCAGCCCGGAGCCTGCACTCAGCACCCAAACTCCATCCCAGAGCCTGCACCCCAGACCTCCTCCCCCCACCCAAACTCCCTCCCAGAGCCTTAGGCAGGTGGGGGGTGGAGTTGGGGGGGGGAGCAGGTTCTGGGCACCACCAACATTTCTACAAACCTGCCACCCATGCCTGTACAGGCTAGGGAGCTAACTGTAGATGATCAGGGGAAAGAGTGAACAGAACTCCATGGGGGCAGGAGCTCTCTGCCACCATCTGTTGGTGAACAGGGGAAAGTATGACTACAGAGAGTGCATTTTCATAAGCTTTCTACCCAGAAAGCCTCCAAGTGAAACTTACCCAAACTCCGAATTGGTGGGCTATTGAGACTGAACTGAGAGGACCAGATTAGACAGCATTTCCTATAGGGACTAGAGACAGGCCTGGCTGAGTACTTTCCTAGACTCTGGGGCTACACTAACTACTGACCCCTAACTGTAAGTGGAGTGAAGCAGAGGGAAAAGGGGGAAAGTGATGTGTTAAAGGGATATTTGTGTATTGAACGTTCATACCCCTGTGTGGTGAATTAAGATAAAGGACTATAGCTAAGGATACTCTTGTTATGGGCACTTTACTTATTATTCATATATTGTTGTTGCATTTTCCTAAGTTGATGATAGTTCCCTTAATAAAGTATTTCCTTGTTTTATACTCAGACTCAGTGCTTGCAAGAGGGGAAATATGGCTGTGACGGGAACTCAAGGAGGCTATTTAGTTTTTTCCCATGTTTCTGGGTGGGCATTCAAGCTGGTGGTGTTTGTTAATTATAAAAAGAACCTGTAGACATTTGAACCTGGCCCTTGATGCTGTGGACCACGCCGGGCAGAAGCTTACATTTGTTTGAAGCAGCCAAATGTCAAAATTGTAAACTTCTTTACATCCGCAATTTCAGTGTTACAGCAATTACTCATCTGATATACAGCAAAAAGTATCTGGTAAATACAGAAGTCCGAGCCTCCTGAACTGAAAGACATACTGGTTCAAATTGTTAAAGAGGCCACAAACTAGCCTCTGAAGTAGAGCATCAACACTGTCTCTGATGGCTGTCATCTTGGCCAGCACACCAGGGATTTAACTAGGCACTTCCAGACTTAAATGCTCAAGTGTCTCCAAAAGCTTAAGCAAAAGAGCGGGCTCTGTAGCTAGGGGCTGTAACCAAATCACATCCTCTGTCCACTGGGCACAGAACAGGGTGGTGTAATACACACTGACCAGTGGGTTACCTGCATACACAATTGTATAGTTGTACACACTTCTGTGCACTTTCAATATCTTTCAATGAATTATTGACACTCCTACAAAAGAAAAAGCAAGTGCCACACATACCTCAGAGGTGAAGAGCAGAAATTACTATGAAATCCTATTTGGAAACAACTATGCAAATTTTAATTACCCCAGTTACCTCTTAGGGCTTGTCTTCACTATCGAGGTAAGTCAACCTAAGTTACTCTACTCCAGCTACATGAATAACATAGCTGGAGTCGACATAGCTTAGGTCGACTTATCCTGGTGTCTTCAGTGCACTGCGTCGATGGGAGACGCTCTCCAGTTGACTTACCTTACTCTTCTCTGGGAGCTGGAGTATCCATCCCCCTCCTTGGGTTTCAGAGCCCAAACTCCAGTCCAAGTGAGAACTTCTACATGGCTATTTTTAGCATGAGCCCAAGTCTGTATACCTGAGCTCTGAGACTCACTGCCATGTTCGTTTGTTTTTTCCAAGGGTGGACATATTCACTGTTTCTTTTAGGTAACTAGAACTAAAATATCAGAAGTGGAATGTAGAGTCTGGGTGGAAAGGTCAACATTCAACCACTAGGTGTAATGTGGAGCTCAGCATTCCATACATGGCATTTAGGATGAGTCTAGCAAGCTTTCCTGTTAGATGTTTTCTGTGTAACCTTCTTTTATTAAAATAATCACTTTTTGTTCAGTATATAGACAGAAGTGAAGTCTTTCTTTAAGACAAATAAATACAACACTGATGTTGAAACAGAGAGGAGGTTAAAATAACTAGGCTGGCATAAAACCAGAGAACCCTGTTTTTTTTTTTTCTTATGAGATGGTGTTCAAATTTACGGGTATATTCTCAGCTTCTCCATGTTTATGGCTGTAATAGCAGCAAACTCCCCATTAATGGCAAATAGTATTGTGGACTCTAACATCCTGTGTGTCATTAGCTTATCCCATTAATGTCCTAAGAAATGTAATTTGTTTGTCCTTGGTTGACCAAATTTAACCAGTGTGGTTGCACCTGCTTATGCAAAGATTGAATAATATGGCATGATATCTAATTGTTTATGTAAATATGAAATTCAGCAAAACAGTTATTTGTGGACAGAGATATCCCTGAGATCTGAGGCCTGATTCAGATCTTGTGCCAGTTTTACACTCATGTAAGTGATGATAGACAAATAAAAGGGTGATTGACTATGTTGCATTCTGTATAGATATAGTACAGTTGGTAAGGTTTATTGATTGCAAGTACATTGGTATCTGTAGCTATGCCTCTGTGAGCATATAAAATAATTTGTAAGAGGCACAGGTTTAAGAATGGCTAGTTGGGTTGTAGATCACCAAGGAAAACCACCCGCAAGCTACAGGAAGTATAACTGATAACTCAGTAGGTGGCACTCTTCCCTCTGAATCAGTGGTGAACCAATGTCCCAGAAAAACATTAAGCAACACTGTGCAGCTTGAAGTGCTTGCTTCTGGATAAGATGTGAAATCAAGGCCTTGATCGCTTGATTATTAATTTGTCAAGAGTTGGCCTTGATTCACATTTAAGAGTAGTTAACCCTAGGTCCTTGCCAAATTTCAGCTCCAATAATCTGCCTACCTATAATTCTCCCTGTAGCTTCAATTAAGTTATTCTTCATATCTTGTTCTAAAAATGCTGTCCCATAGTGATTGTGCTTTGATCTCAGAAATGATTGTATTTCCATGGTGGGTAAAATGATTCTTTATATACAGTGTGTTGAGTGTTTTCAGATACAAGGTCCTGTACAAACTATAAGCTGTTTTTTGACATTGGTTGAAGATCTCAGGTAATAATCATTCACAGAGTAAACTTAAATTGCCTAGTTAGAGTTTTTTGCCTTAATTTTGATTTAAAAAATCCCGATGAATTTGTTTTATTTTTCTTGTTTTTATTATTTCTTTTGTTTGGCCGTTTTAAAACCTAACAGCAACTAAGATACTTGTGTATTTTTATTATTATTTTTTTTTGAGTTCTTGATCGTTCTAAAATCTAGAAAGGGTATAAATATATCCTATCTTTCTGGCAATGAAATCACTCTAAACAGTAAATGAAAATATTTTTCCTAACTTGAATCATATTTTCAACTCTTAAACAGTTCTGTAATCTTATGTTACCATATTTTCCCTTGGTCAGTTATTGCACTAAAACATTAATGATTAAATGAAAAAAATATTTCCCTAGCTCTGGAATGTTTTAGTGGCTTCAAATGTTAACATAAATTCTGCACCCTAGGGACATATGAGACATAATATGGGAGCAAATATTATGCATCATATGGCAACTCTGTACAGTATTTTGAAGAAGTTTAAAGTAGTGTTTAGAGAAAACAAATGTTATAGATTAACCAGGCTGTAAATCTTTCAGGGCTTACAAAGTCATTTTGGATAAGAGACGAGGACAGGGGATTAAAATATATTATGTTCACTGCTTCCTCTTAAATGAAAATTTTGTCAAACTGAGCCTGAGTGATGTGGTGTGTTGGGTTTTTTTTGTTTTTTTTGTTTTGTTTTGCATTGTACAGAAGCAACTGTCAGAACTTTTGAAACTACAGACTCTAATAATAATTGGGCATTTGTATAGTACCATCCATGTGAAGATCTGCAAGCACTTGGCAAACATTAATGGATTTAGACTCAAAACATCCCTGTTAGTAATACCGGGCTGTATTCACCACAATGGACAAAAAACTGGCATTTCGCATCTCACCCACTATGTGCTTGCAGAAGAGGGGGTTATCGGCAAGGAGCGTGGTTGCAATATTTTTTAGGATGGGTAAAAATTGATTTTTTAAAAAATCCTAAAAATTAGATTAAAAAAAAATTAAATTAAACACTTTTTTGTTTTTAAGAATAAACTTGTTTAAAATTTTAAACACTAAATGTAAAGCCTAAACATACTATAAACTATTAAAATCATTTTAAATGAAATAAAACAATTAACATTAGCAGCACATATTTACTGCCAAAGTTTTAAAGAAAGTAAGACCACTGATCTGGTGAAAGGCACTGGCTGAGCACCTGGATCCAGAGTTTGTTGAAGTGCTAAATCAGCTTTTGACAGCAGTCTCCTCTACTGCAGGTGCAGAGAGAGAATATTTTCTTCATTTCAGTCTATTCAACTTGTACAGTTCAATGACTACTTCATTCAAAGTTTAAAAAAACAAACAATTGGGAGTAGGAAAAAGGAAAGCTTGTTTTCCTCCTCCAATCTATGAATAAAAACTAGGTGTGAGTGGATGAGATCTACTAGTTCTAAATAAAACCATGAAGGACATGGTGACCAGAAACAATCTCTGCAATTTACTAACTACAGATAATACTCCCTGTGTTAATAAATCAGTTAGTTTTAAATGGAAAGCATGTTTTGATAAACTTTTTCTCTTATGATCTTACACATAAGCATTTGCGCATTTTAATTGAACTGCAATTTCCTTCCAAATAGAACTTGACACAAATCACAAGTAGAAAATAATCTAGTAAATAAGAAATGCATAATTCACCATTTTCAAACATAATATAAAATGTTACATTTATTCAGATTTTTAATTTTATGTTTAAGCTGTATAATTACTTAAATAAATTTATGTCTTTCTTTCTTTCTCCTTCCTCACCCTCAGGTACATAGGGCAGACACCAGTTTCCACCATTTATTTCAGTCTTGAGTTGGAAATAGATGTGTATTGATCCTGTGTATTGATCCTGTGTATTGTCCCCGTTAGCAAAAAGAAGTACCACATTTAGTGTAAAGGCTATATTTAGTTGTAAATCAGTAAATTTGAATGGTTACCAATCAATGAGAATCAACTTTTCTTTTGGAAAATAACTAAAAATTACAAATTCAAATGCATGATTAAAACTGATGATTTAAATCAAGGTTTTGTTCTTTCTGATTTAAATCATAATTACATCAGTCAACCCTGATACTTCTTCCTTCCTGATCAAAGGAACCAATGAAGTAAATCTGGCCCATGTGGGGAAGCAAAAGCACAGTGTGTAAATTACGGTCCAGGGTCACACAGGAAAGCTATGGCAGTGCTGAGAATAGAACCTAGGTCTCTTGACCTTCAGTTCTGAGCCCAGCGGTGCTGGAACAATTTTTATAGTGGGGGTGCTGAGAGCCATGGAACCAAACTGTAAACCCTGTATATAACCACTTCAAGCCAGAGAGTGCAGCAGCACCCCTAGGGGCCCTAGTTCCAGCACCTATGTCTGACACTTAAGCACATGGTCATCCCTCCCTTCTTTTTGAAGGGCTCCTTCATGCAATGGGCCATTGCAGCAGTGCTGCTTGCTGCACTCCTTTGCAATTAGTTCAGAATATACAAAATACCAAATGTGTTTAATTCTTTGTAATGCTATTTCCTATTTTAAGCAAGCTACTGTGAAGCAAATCCTGCTGCACAAAGCATTCAGGTGATCTGTCAGAACCACTTGTTCTTTCCTTTTTCTTTTTCCTTCCCTCTTGAGAAACCAAACAATCTTCTTTTCTTAGAGCTGACAAAGTGGCACCTCCCAAAATGAGGCTACTGGGAACTATATATTTTTAGTTATACAGATTATCCACCTGCTGTGCATTCAGTACTGCCACACTTCATTATACAGTTAGGGTTGCCAACTTTCTAACTGCACAAAACTGATCACCCTTGCCCCGCCCCCACTCACTCCAGCCCCCCTCCCTCCATCGCTCACTCTCTCACCCTCACTCACTTTCACTAGGCTGGGGCCAGGGGTTGGGGTGCAGGAGGGAGTGAGTGCTCCAGTGGGGGGCGAGGGAGGCTCCAGGAGGGGGCTAGAAATTAGGGGTTCAGGGTGAGGGAGGGGGCTCTGGGCTGGGGCAGGGGGTTGGTATGCCGGAGGAGCTGAGGGCTCCCACTGGGAGTGCAGGCTCCGGGGTGGGGCTGGGGCCAAGGGTTTTGGAGTGAGGGAGGAGGCTCGGAGCGGGGAGTTGGGGTGTAGGAGCAGGTGCAGGCTCTGGGAGGGAGTCTGGGGACGAGAGGGGGCTCAGGGCTGGGGCAGGGAGTTGGAGTGTGGGAGGGGGCTCAGGGTCTAGGAGGGAGTTAGGGTGCAGGAGGGGGTTCCAACCTGGGGTAGGGGCTTCGGGGTGCGGGCTAAAGCCAGGTGGCACTTACCTATGGCAGCTCTCGATCGGTGGCGCAGTGGGGCTAAGGGAGGGTCCCTGCCTGCCCTGGCTCTGCGCTGCTCCTGGAAGCGGCCGGCATGTCCGACCCCTAGGCGGAGGCGCGGCCAGACAGCTCTGCGTGGTGCATGCTGCCTGTGCCCCAAGGCGCTGCCTGTGCCCGCAAGCTTTGCCCCAACCCTACCCATTGGCCATGGTTCCTGGCCAATGGGAGCTGCGGAGCCGGTGTTCGAGGCGGGGGCAGTGCGTGGAGGTTCCCTGGCCGCCCCTGCGCCTAGGTGCCGCAGGGACATGCCGATTGCTTCCAGAAGGTGCGCAGAGCCAGGGCAGGCAGGGAGCCTGTCTTACCATGCTGTGCCACCGACCAGACTTTTAACAGCCTGGTCAGCAGCCACCAGGGTGCCTTTTTGACCAGGCGTTCTGGTCGAAAACTGGACGCCTGGCAATCCTAGTTAGCATGAGGATACTTAATCTATCAATTACTAGTTGTTTGCTCTTCATATGCATCCAGTGACTTCATAAAAGTGCTAAATCATTCCACTTGGTCATATAAATTAGAACCACCCCTTTATCACACATACACAAAACATGCACGTGCACAGTTTGCTCACTGTGGAAATGCAGGGGTAGCTTGTGACTAGTAGCACCTGTGGGTGTGCAATGTAGGGACAGGCTACAAGAAGATGCTGCTCATGGGAAAGCCACAATTCCACTCATCGTGTTGTGCAATCTTTCCAATGATTTCAGTGAGTTGGATCAGGACCTTTAGGGCACAAGGCCCTGTGGAGTCCTGCATGGCCAGCAGCCCTAGAAACCTCAAACGAAAAAGTAGGCCATGTCCTCATTTTTCCCTACTCCACTGGCTGAGTTGGTCCAGGGAGGAGAGACGCTATGCTTTCACCATGTTATCTTAAAAGCACAAAACAGCCCTTAGATAGTAGGCCAGGGCAGAGAAAACAGAACTACAGCACAGTGCTTAAAAAAATACATTTAGACTTAAAATAAGCATTTTTAAAAAATCACAATATTCCTTTGTTTACAGATATGTTTTTTCTTTGGCATATGGTGTGATTTTTTTTTTAACTTAATTTCAACAAATTTTAAAGACATGGATTCAACTTACCCACAGTGGAAAATGTTTTATTTCTGTGTATCCCATATGGTATTTAAGAAAATTAAGTAGATCAGAGCAGTAACAAAGAATCTGCTGACAGGTGAAATAAAAGGATTTTTATCCCTCTCTGCTTGAGGATTTATAGTGAAAGTATTATTTAAAGTAGGTTGAATTTTCTTTGGCTGCATCTACCTCAGTGTAAGAATTTGCCTTATAACACTTGGTATAACTAGTGTGATAACACTTCACAGAGCCTCAGCTTATCAGGGGAATTCCAAATTCTTACACTGACTGAAGCACATTTGTTGTCATGTTACCCTTGTAAATATTTTATGTTGGCTTAAGGCTCAAGGGCAGATATCTATTTTTATTCTGTGCTTATGAAAAACCATGTGCCTAAAAAATCTTTTGGTTTAAAACATTTAAGAATAGCAAAGTCAGTTGAAAGCCATTTCCAGAAATACAAATTGTGACACAGCTCTTCTTTTATTAGATGTGTTAAATGATACTTTGCTAAGCTTCTGTCACCTTTACAATAAATAGCCGTTCAAAACAAAAGAATCCTCACACAGTAAATTTCAAAATAGCATGGATGTTTGTATTATGAAATATCAGCACATCTGGGTACTTAGGGCAGGTTGTATATCAGCTCTAGTAGCTGAATCTCTTACTCGTCAATGTTCTAAAGTAACATACTTGTTTTTCCAAACTATGCTAGCTTAATATCTCTGACACGCTGCAAACCATCAGTTCTGATGACTGGTAAATACCCACAGGTTTGGGTTATTCTTTTAGTTTGCTCTAAAAAGCTTTCCTAGATCTCTGCTTTTATTTATTTATTTATTTATTTTTCCTATTAAGATATGTTTTATCTTCATTCGGATGCAGAACGACCATTTCTAGCATATTCTGGGATTCTAGAAAAGAGTGGAAAATATCTTTGCTACATCTAGTACGGTGCATGAGACTCAAAACTGAGGTCTTGAACATCTGAGGTCATGAAAAATCCCATGGCTTTTTTTAAAAAAGCAGGATGTTAATCAAGACCTGCCTTATAGTGACTCAGGCCCAGATTTTTAGGCATTGCTCTGCTCAGCGTTGCAAGGCCTAAGTGATTTCAACAGTAAAATCCCATTTTCAGACTTGATTCAGGCACTTAGGAACCTAAGGACAAGTCTACACTAAAGCACTACATCGGCGCAGCTGCGCTGCTGTAGTGCGTCTGGTGAGATGTGCTAGGCCGTTGGGAGAGGACTCTCCTGTCAGCATCATTACTTCATCTCAGCGAGAAGCGGAAGCTATGTTGGCAGGTAGTGCCTGTGTGCTCCGGGGGAGGGGATGTTCACACCCCTGAGCGACGTAAGTTAGATCAACTTAAGCGGTAGTGTAGATCTGCCCTAAGCCTCATTGACTTTCAATGAGACTTGCACTCCTAGGTGCATAAGGGTACATCTACACAGTGATTAAAAAACCCATGGCTGGCCCAGCCCAGCTCAGCTGACTCGGGCTTGCAGGGCTGAGGTTCCAGGCTGAAAAATTGCTGTGTAGCTGTTCAGGCTTGGGCTGGAGCCTGAGTTCTGGGACCCTGGGAGGGTGGGGGATCCCACAGTTTGGGCTGGAGCCTGAGCCTGACCATCTACACAGCAATTTTTAGCCCTGCAGCCCAAACCACACCATGAGCCCAAGTCAGCTGAGCTGGGCCAGCCACATCCACGGGTTTTTTAATCCCTGTGTAGATATATACCCTAAGTCACCTTTGAAAATGGTACTTTAGCCATCTAAATTACTTAAGCCTTGCAATGCTGAGCAGAGTAATGTCTAAATACCTTTAAAAAGGTCTAGGGCTTAGGTCACTTTTGAATTTGAGTGCTTTACTAATTTTACCTATTCTATCTTCCTACAGTCTCCCATGGTTTCAGATGGATAGAGTATTCTTCTTCTTCACTACTTCTCCTCCTCTTTCCCCTCCCGCTCCACTTACTGACTGGAACTGTTGTGTTATACAGTGATAAATGGTTGCTGTGTCCACCCCAGAAGTGGCTGCAGTTCACGGTGGAAATAAAATGATTCCTCTATATACTTGTAAATATTTTGTTTCAGGTTGCAAAGCTCTGTAATAATAAATGGCACCTATATAATTTTTTTAATCTGGGGATCTTAAGTAACTTTAAAAAAATAATGTAGTATTACCACTACGGCTGGGTAGGAAACGATTTTCCCATCCTGCAAGAATTTTTGAGTTTTTGAAAAATTTTCACATCTTAAATTTTTCTGATTTCCATGTTGGGTCAATCAAAATGTTTCATTTCAATAATTCTGAAACATTTCGTTTTGTTTTCAACCTTTTTTTAAAGCTTCTTTAAAGTCTAATTTTACTAAAATTTGCAAACTAAAAGTTGTTTTGACTCAAAACTGAAGCTTTCTGTTTCAAAAATGTTGAAGTGGGATGTTTCAACAATTTAAAAAAAAAGTCCCCCAAATTTGTCATGTCGAGATTTGTCAAAACTGACCCTGTTTCATGAACAGTTTTGGTTTCAATGAATTGGCATTTTGGGGTGAAAAAAACAGTTTGTTGACAAATTCCCAACCAGCTTTAATTACCTTACCCCAGTGAGGTAAGACAGTATTGGCCAGGCAAATGAGAAACCCCAAAGTGGAAGGAGCAGAGCCATGGCTTCATTTCCCCCTACTGCACTGGCAGAGTCCTTACACAAAGGTTAAAGCACAAATTTTCAAGTGTCTCTTCATATCGGGGGTGTCAGTTTTTGGGTGCCCAGTTCTAGACAGCTAAGCCCTAATTTTTCAGAAGTGCTGAACACTCTCAGCTGAAGTTAATGGGAGTTGCCAGTGCTCAACACCTTTGCAAGTGCCTATGTCACTTAGGAGCCTATTGACCTAGGATGCTAAGTCACTTAGGTCCTTTGAAAATGGCACTTAGGGCTTGTCTACACAAACATTTAGTTCAGGGCAAGCTGGGATGCAGATGTACTCTGCACTAGCCGGCCGTGCACTGCATGCACCATGCTGATGCACTAACAGTTCCGTAGTGCACTTTGATCTACCCCAATTTGAAAAGGGAGTCGAGCCAAGCACACTAAGGAACATGCCTGCAAGGTCCACACAGACAGTTAGTGTGCGACAGGCTAGTGTGGGGTTGATTCCCAGCTTGCCACAAACTAAATGTTCATATAAACAAGCCCTTAGGCTCTTAGATCACATAGGTGCTTTTGAAATGGCTCTGCGGCATTAAAAATTATTTCAGAAAACCTAACTCTTGTAGTAACAGCTTAATGCATCCCAGCATTTCTGTCTTTCATTGGCAAACTTTCAAATAGCAATCCAATTAAAAAATCAAATAAGCTTGTCTATTTGCAGGCCTTATTATACATGATTTATTGAAGGCCTGGATTCTACTCTAGTTTGAGCTGAATACGTGTGACATTATTATTAATTAAATCTGAGCACAGAGCTAGGTTTGGGAGCCAAAGGAAGTATGGGCAGGAAGTCCAGTGTGGGTGAGTCATGTCATGTGAATGCATGGCGAGCAATTATTGATAACATTCAGCCAAACCACACTGTTGATTTTGGAAGATTTGGTCTGGGAACTAGCATTAGAATCCTGACCTCTTCGGCATTTTGTTTGTATTTATTTTTCCAAAAATTTTCTTCTTATTTATTTAGCAGCTCTTAATAGAACTAGGAGCCCTAGGTACTATAATGCATCAGCATTTTTCAGGAGACTTTCTCCACTTTTCTGTGTGAAAGGGAAATTTCCCTTTTGTGTCAGGCAGCCTGCTTTGTAATTTCTGCTGTGTGAGCTTAGACATCTGTGTGGTGATCTTCTGGGAATCCTTGCAGCTTGACACACAGTCTTAACTATTTTTAATCACTGTGTTTCAAGTGTCTGTAGTGAGTGTGATTACATGAATGCAACTAGTGTTCCCCAGATTTTACTGCTTTGGCATCTGCTCCTTCTACTTCCTCAGCCTCACTAGAATCTCAAAGTAATACAAAGGCTATCTGCTTCCAACACTCCACTATCCAGGAAACTTTATTTTAAGTTTCTTTAATTCACAGTGCCAGCGAAATTGAGATGTCAAGTCACATTGTCATATGATCCGTAAAAATCATGTTTCCAGGTTATGAGTATGCTTATTGTTGACATAGGTATCCCCAAGATGTGGAAGCTAATTGTCTTTTTGGCTTTTAACTGTCCTTGCCCATCCCTATCCTTGGCAGTTGTAGTTACAATAACTACACCTTTATTGTTTCCTACCAAGAAGATGTGTGCCCCCATGCCACCTGCTGTTGTGCTGGAGTAATGATCTTGGTTGCAAACTGTACTTGAAGACTAAGGACCAAATTCAGGTCTCAGATAACTTGCTGTGGCTCCCACTGCAGTCAGTGGGAGCTGCCTGCACGTATCCAGGGCAGACTGTGTCTCATCTGTAGTTGGAAACTATGATCCTATATACAGTACTGTGCAACTAGCTGTGGCAAACACGACTGAGATGCCTTCTAATTTATAGCTTATTTTTACCAGGGTTTTATACGTACTCTCAGGTTAATGAAACACTACTTTCAGGGAGGTTGTAGTTGACAAACTGACAAAAATAATATAAATGTCCTATTTCATTTATCAAGTCCTGGGGCACATTGTAACAGTGGCCATGGTTTATAGTAAAGGTCCCATTTATATATCATTTACAAAATGGTTAATAGATCTTGTAAGCAGGTTATAGACATGAGAGGTGTGTTATGGATAGTTATAAGCAACCAACTGACCTGACTCATCTGTGTTCCCCATGACACAGGGGAGCTCTCACGTAAGGAAGGGTGTAAGGAGGTAGTCACTGGCTGAGGATTTCCTGGCAGGGTGGTTCCGATGGAATCATGCTGGGCAGATTGGGAATCTCTTTATCATGCTGGTGTGCAGTTTCTCACAGAAGCAGCCCCATTCACTTCAGTGGAACTGCTCAGGTGAGTAGCTGTTCATCAGTGTGAGTAAGAGGTCCAAAGTCTGGCTCATTGTGAGGAAGAGTGGCAAGGTCTGAGAGTCAGTGCAGAGACATGTAGCTTTATGAAGATGCTGCTGCCCATTTTATTAGGGGGCAAACTCCTCAGCCAGAATGTTTCAGGGAAACTTCCTAGGAGATCATGGGGCTTTTCTAACCCTAGAACTACACCCAAGGGTATTCCCACAAGAGAGCAAAATGAGCACCAGTCATTAGTGAGGCTCTACTGTAGTTTAGTGTTTTCCATGTGAAGTGACCAGTTGTAGAAAACATTATGAAAGATGACTTTGGCAGAAGACGTGAATGTGAGCAACAGCTGGAAATCATGTGAGGAATCACTTCTCTTCTATAAATTAATACATACCACTGGGGACATTGACAGTTTAAAAGACATGACACTCTTGAAAGAGATCAGTCGCATATTCATTTATGATAGTGTATCATTCAGTTGTTCCTTGATATAGTTATTTTGCAAAGCTAATATTTCCAGCTACTTTATAGTGCATATTTCTGGGGGGGAAACCAAAAACACTGGGCATTCCTAGTGGAATTGCTCCAGTGAAACATTCCAACTGGAGGGAAGGCCGACTTCCCTTATCATCTCATCAGAAATGACCTGCACTATCAGAGCTGCATAAAACATTCTTTATAAATTATTATTAGGGCCCCATTGTGCTAGGTGCTGTACCAGGACACCCCTCCACACCCTAAACATTTTTTACAGTCTAATTTAAGATAAGATGCAGCAAACAGTAGATGAAGTAGGGGTGGAAGGATGAGGATAGCAGGCACAAAGGTGGTTACATATGTTGACAATTTCAGAACCTGATGGTCAGGAGACATTTACATTTTTTTATACATACATTCAATGGTAAACATACCTCCACAATCCTCACTGGTGCCCTATCTAGCCATTACCTGTGGGCAGTGTCCTGTAAGCATCATGGCGGAAGTGGGTCTTAAGGAGTGACTTGAAGGAAAAGATGTTTATAGATTAGTTTGGGCCTGCTGCCAGTGAGTTTTTCTGTTGAATTCAAAGAGAGCAGGATCTGGTCCTCAGAGTGCCTCAGGCTGGTAGGAAAATCCTGAACATGCCTAGTGATGAGGTGATGGTTTATAATGTAAAACTGGGACACTGCTGCTGTGCGGAGTGCAGGAAAAGTAACTGCTACAGCTTCCTTAAGGTCTTCTTGCCTTTTCTATAAACAGAATATTACATATCTGAAAGGTTGATATGGCTGAGTTCCCTGAGCTTAGAAATTCATTTCACTTCAAGCCTTCATTTTTGTCTGTTTCCTTGCCTTAGCAAAGTCCTGCCTGATTAAATCTCCTTACAGAACAAATCTCTTTCTGTATCTTTGGTGTTCATTTCATAAAACCTCCATGGGGTTTTTCTGCCCTGTCCATCCCAGGCAATAAAGCTGTGGGTTTTTTTCCCCCAGTATGGAGAAAATTACAATCACCCTCTGCATCTCACCCATTTCATTCACTACGCTGGCTTTCCCACTTCCACATCAGTGGGCAATTCCTGCTTCCATGATGCAGAGCCTGCTAGAGCTGTGCAATCCATGGAGGTCTGTGTCTGCAGAAGCACATGTGTATCCTGAGAAGATCAGAGAACTGGAATATGATGGATCTAATTGAGGCATGTTGTGAACACAGTGGATTATTAAGCCTTTAGGTATGAGCAAAGCAGCTGGCAGGTCTGTCTATTTCTTCAGTCTGTGCTGGCTTGGTTTGTCTCATGGCTTTAAATATTTATTTTCAGAGCTCTTCATCACCAACACTTAAACAAAGCGTTTTTTGTGGCACTTGATTTGATTTCTGTACTGAGTTATTCCTTCCCCCCGAACAGATGTATTCAACTTCTGATAAAATTCCTTTTATGCAGTCTTTGATTAATGAGTAACGTTGGCTATGTAGTGCTGCAAGGCAGCTTATTCAGAGGAAGCTGTTTCACACAAACCAAAGTGAACATATGGAAAAGAATATTTGAAAAGACTTAAAACAATTCGCTTTAATGAGCTCCACAAACATGGAGAGAAGGGTGTTTTGTTTTTTTTTTTTTTAGGACACTGTCAAAGTAGTTTTTATGACTTTATATTTGTTGTCTCTTTTGCTCTTTACCCAGCAAAATAACATGAAGAAACCGCATGGGCACTGTTGGGACCCAAATAACCATGTTTATTAAATATACTACCCATGTCCTATACTCTGCACTCTTATTAATGATAACTGCTTGCAAGCTTAACATTATAATCTATTTCTTTATAGAGTTAGATCTCAATCCTGCAGTGAGCACCATCTGCCTATTGGGACCAGCCTGCGGGGTAGAGGCCTTAGTTTTCCTCCATCGTGATTCACTCGTTTATTATTATAGGATTTCTCAGAAGCAGCGGGATGCTGGCATTATTTATTTATTTTTAGAAAAAGAAGAGAGAAACTTGTTTGAAGGGAAATGTATAGAAATTACATATATCTTGCAAAAAAAATTAATTATAAAATGTAGGTCAAATTTTAAGCTTACCTAATTTCAAATTGCCCCTTTTAAATACAAAGAGAGCAGAGGAAATAGGCAGATGGGAGTAGAGAAAAGGAAAATGAGCCAAAGTGATTAGCCTGGTGACCCTTCCTTGTTTCTTGAGGTTTTTGTGCGCATTGTGCCATTGTTTCTGATGAATAAAATTAACATATTCAATTTATATTCAAAAAGAGGTTTGAATTAATTAATTTATGTAGTGCTGCAACACTACACTATTTAAACGTTAAAAACCAAATTGAAGGTGTAAGCTTTAACTTTGCAAATGATTTGTTGTACTTATCTTCTGTTTTTTTGCATATTGATGTGCTCATAGTAACGACACACAAAATGAAGAATAATATTTTAAAATGTAGCCATAGGATTGACTAAGAAAGAATATAGCTCCCTCTCTTGGGTTTTTGTTAAAAATGGCATATGAACAATTGAACATTGATCTACTTAATAACAGGTTAGCTTATTCTTCAGCTCTCTAAATGCGAAATTTCAATAAAATTATCCCATTGTTAAATGCTTTAAAATGATTTACACGAAGGAAAGTTTTCATTATGTTGGAAAAGGTTTTCCAGTAGAAGTTTCCAGATAAAGCTCAGTTAAGCAAATTAAAGTCTGTACGGTAATTTAACTTAGGCAGATGCAACAAAGACTGAACAGCCCGGACCATCTAAAGTATTTCACTAAGGAGAGTAGTTACAAGCAAAGAAATTAAAATGAAAAGTTGAGGCCCAAGCAACAGAAGGCTGTCATTCAAACAGTTTGATTTGTAGTGTGGCTACAATAATCAATGTGGCCTTGTCCTTCCCTCCTCCCCCACCCCACCCGGGCTACCTTGTCTGTTATCTCTCTCTTTTTTTTTTTAATTAATAAAGAAAGAATGCATGGTTTCAAATCAATAGTTACTTTATTTCGAAGGGAGGAGGATGGTTGGCTTACAGGGAATTAAAATCAACAAAGGGGGCGGGTTTGCATCAAGGAGAAACACACAGCTGTCACACTGAAGCCTGGCCAGTCATGAAACTGGTTTTCAAAGCCTCTCTGATGCACAGCATGCCTTGCTGTGCTCTTCTAATCGCCCTGGTGTCTGGCTGCTCAAAATCGGACGCCAGGCGATTTGCCTCAACCTCCCACCCCACCATAAACGTCTCCCCCTTACTCTCACAGATATTATGGAGCACACAGCAAGCAGCAATAATAGTGGGAAGGTTGGTTGCGCTGAGGTCTAACCTAGTCAGCAAACAGTGCCAGCGAGCTTTTAAACATCCAAAGGCACATTCTAGCACCATTCTGCATTTGCTCAGCCTATAGTTGAACTGCTCCTTACTACTGTCCAGACTTCATGAGCCATGGGAGCAAGGGGTAGGCTGGGGTAGGTGCGACCGCGCAGTGCTGCTGGCTGGGAGAGCAGCCTGAGGCAGAAGGCTCCAGCTTGCATGATATTCCAGGCAGGACTGAATCTCAATGAGACGAAACTTAAAGAAGAGAATGACCTGGAGTCTCTGGCTCCCATTCGGTGCTCTAAGAGGAGGATGGCCATGTCTGTGCAGGCGTCCCTGATCAACCTCACTGAGGAGGATTCCAAGGAGTCTTCCCAGAGCAGCAGTACCATGTATGCCAGCAGCACCCAGGAAGACCAGAACAGATTTCCTGAGCTCGTTGCTGGGGAGCAGGAGAGCAGAGTTGCAGGGGAAGTGGTGAAATACCAGGATGGGAAAGATTTTAGAATTGGGGAGCTCGTGTGGGGGAAGATCAAGGGCTTCTCCTGGTGGCCTGCAATCATCGTCTCCTACAGAGAGAGGTCCAAACGTCAGGCAATCTCCAGAATGCGCTGGGTGCAATGGTTTGGGGATGGGAAGTTCTCCGAAGTTTCAGCAGACAAGCTGGTGGGTCTGATGGCTTTTAGGCAGCATTTGAACCACTTTAATAAGCTGGTCTCCTATCGACGAGCTGTACACCATGCCCTGTAGGTTGCTAGGAGCTGGGCATTGAAGATGTTCCCAGAACCCCCTGCCAAGCGGTTAAAGACTAACTTCCACAACAACAGCAAAGAGCGGGTGGAGGAGGACCAAAGCAGAGAGCAAATGGTTTCCGAAGTCACAAACAACAACAGGATCCTTGAAGACAGTTGTTTATCGCGCGGGAGAAAAAACCCAGCCACATTCCACCCGCTGTTTGAGGGGGGCCTTTGCCAGACTTGCAGGGATTGATTCCTAGAGCTCTTCTACATGTATGACGAGGACGGGTACCAGTCCTACTGCACTGTCTACTGTGAAGGCAAGGAGCTGCTGCTGTATAGCAATGCCAGCTGCTGCAGGTGCTTCTGTGTCGAATGCTTGGAGGTCCTGGTAGGGCAAGGTACCTCGGCCAAGTCAAAAGAGCAAGAGCCCTGGAGCTGTTACATGTGTCAACCACAGAAGTGGTATGGGGTGTTACAGCGCTGACCGGACTGGAATGTACGGCTGCAAGACTTCTTCACCCGCGACAAGGACAGGAATATGATGCACCTAAAATCTAAAAAGGCCCACACATTTCCCAGAGTCACTACCTTTGATAACAGAATGTCACTGATTGCACTGGCTACTTGGATCACAGCAGCCCCCACAGTAGACTTGCCCACAACAGCAGTGGTGATGGTGAGCTGAGCAGGCTCCATGCTTGCCGTGGTATGGCATCTGCACGGATAACCCAGGAAAAAAGGCGCAAAACAATTGTATGCCGTTGCTTTCACGGAGGGTGGGGCGACTGATGACATGTACCCAAAACCACCCGTGACAATGTTTTTGCCCCATCAGGCATTGGGAGCTCAACCCAGAATTCCAATGGGCAGCGGAGACTGCGGGAACTGGGATAGCTACCCACAGTGCACCGCTCCTTAAGTCGATGCTAGCCACGGTAGTGAGGACACACTCCGCCGACTTAATGCGCTTAGTGGGGACATACGCAATCGACTGTATAAATCGATTTCTAAAAATCGACTTCTATAAAATCGACCTAATTTCATAGTGTAGACATACCCTAAGATGCTACTATAATACAAATATTAATAGTTAATGATAACCCTTATTTGTACCAATTTATGTAACTTCTAGTGATATATTCTGCTTTTGCTGGAATGTGTCAGGCATTCTTAAGAATGTAAGAATTGCCATACTGGATCAAACCAGCAGATCATCTAGTCCAATATCTATCTTTCAGTAGTGGCCAGTCCCATGTGCATCACAGATGACATAAGAACCCTGCAATAGGCAAATGTGGAATAAACTGCCCCCTTACCCGGGTCTCATCCTGATCTCTAATTGTCAGAGATTGGCTTAAATCCTGAAGCACAAGGTTTAATACCCCTCTCAAAATTTGCATCATTAGTAACTGTTATTAATAACATCATTCATATTCTTGATATCCTCTAAATGTCCAGTCCCTTTTTGAATCTTGCTAAGTTCTTGGCCTCAATGACTTTCTGTGGCAATGAGTCCCACAGCTTAATTACACATTGTATGGGAAAGTATTTATTTTCTCAGTTTTTAATTTCCTGCCTTTTTATTTCATTGACGGTCCCCTTGTTCTTGTGTTATGAGACAAAACAGAAACTCCCAATCAAAGCTGGATCCAGTAACAATAGGAGTGAAGCCGTGGTAGTCTACACGTGCTGCAATCACACCTCCCAACTGCAGTGTAGACATGCCCTAAGGTAAACATATCAATTTTTCAATCTCTCTTCATATTAGAGTGTTTCCAGGCCCATGATCATTCTTGACACTTTTCTTTGAACCTCCTCCAGTTCTGCAATATCCTTTTTGAGATGGCGCCACCAGCACTGCACACAGTATTCCAGGTCAGGCTGCACCACTGATTTATATAAAAGCATTATAATGTTTTCGGTGGTATTCTCTGTCCCATTCCTTATGCATCCTAACATCTTGTTAGCTTTTTGGACTGTAGCTGCAAATAGAGCAAAGATTTTCAATGAGCTGCCTACAGTGATGTTTCTTGAGTTGATACAGTTAATTTAGAACCCTGTCAGGGGCTAAAGTGGTTTAATTTTTTCCTCCAATGTGCACTGCTGTGCATTTGTTGACATTTCTTCTGTCTGTGTCTCAGGAACTCACCAGTGTAAGACCATAGTAAATATATCTGTAAGTTCTAGTTGTAGTACATACATCAAATTCTAAGTTTTCAACCTGTTGGAAGCATCAGTGTTTTGAAATACTTACACAAACATCTACTGTCTGCTTGGAAACAGCTTTGATACCAAACGTATGTTTTTAACTGAGATGTATTTAGATTTCAATTTGGAATCAACCACTTTGTCTCTATTAGCAGCTCTACTAAAATAATTCCAGTGTTTGAAAGTTGCTGCTATTACACTGGTCTACAATTTTTGAGAAGTCGTCTGCTTCAGAGATAAAATGTGCTATTTATTATGTATTTTGATGTGCTGAATTCAAATATGACAATTAAAACAACTGATTGGCTACTGTTTCTAAGATACTTAAGTTTTTACATTTTATGTCTATGTATATTGTGTAGATAGTAGAGTTTTAATCATAAATTGTAAACCTAGGTCTTTTCATGTGTTTATGGTTGCTTTACAGGATAATATTTCACCTGTCCTGTTTATGTAACACTTTAAAAATCAGCAAAAGGGTTAGATAAATAAAATTTATTATGAAACAAAAGGCAAAAAACTATTATGTACATAGTTTAGTCCTATTCAGTTCTACTCGGCGCTTCTTGGCTTGTCTCTTGTATTCATTAAATGGAGCATCTCTTGTCACTGTCCAGCAATAGTCTGCAAGCATTGATGGGCTCCATTTGCCCTGATAGCGTTTCTCCATTGTTGCAATATCCTGGTGAAATCGCTCGCCGTGCTCGTCGCTCACTGCTCTGCAGTTCGGTGGAAAAAAATCTAGATGAGAGTGCAAAAAATGTATCTTTAGTGACATGTTGCAACCAAGGCTTTTGTATGCCTTGAGGAGGTTTTCCATCAACAACCTGTAGTTGTCTGCCTTGTTGTTTCCGAGAAAATTTATTGCCACTAACTGGAAGGCTTTCCATGCCGTCTTTTCCTTGCCGTGCAGAGCATGGTCAAATGCATCATCTCGAAGAAGTTCACGAATCTGAGGATCAACAAAGACACCTTCCTTTATCTTAGCTTCACTTAACCTTGGAAATTTTCCACGGAGGTACTTGAAAGCTGCTTGTGTTTTGTTAATGGCCTTGACAAAGTTCTTCATCAGACCCAGCTTGATGTGTAAGGGTGATAACAAAATCTTCCTTGATTCAACAAGTGGTGGATGCTGAACACTTTTCCTCCCAGGCTCCAATGACTGTCGGAGTGGCCAATCTTTCTTGATGTAGTGGGAATCTCTTGCACAACTATCCCATTCGCAGAGAAAACAGCAGTACTTTGTGTATCCAGTCTGCAGACCAAGCAAGAGAGCAACAACCTTCAAATTGCCACAAAGCTGCCACTGATGTTGGTCATAGTTTATGCACCTCAAAAGTTGTTTCATGTTGTCATAGGTTTCCTTCATATGGACTGCATGACCAACTGGAATTGATGGCAAAACATTGCCATTATGCAGTAAAACAGCTTTAAGACTCGTCTTCGATGAATCAATGAACAGTCTCCACTCATCTGGATCGTGAACGATGTTGAGGGCTGCCATCACACCATCGATGTTGTTGCAGGCTACAAGATCACCTTCCATGAAGAAGAATGGGACAAGATCCTTTTGACTGTCACGGAACATGGAAACCCTAACATCACCTGCCAGGAGATTCCACTGCTGTAGTCTGGAGCCCAACAGCTCTGCCTTACTCTTGGGTAGTTCCAAATCCCTGACAAGGTCATTGAGTTCACCTTGTGTTATGAGGTGTGGTTCAGATGAGGAGGATGGGAGAAAATGTGGGTCCTGTGACATTGATGGTTCAGGACCAGAAGATTCATCCTCTTCTTCTTCCTCATCTGACTCAAGTGAGAATGATTCTGGTGCATCAGGAACCGACAGTCCTTCTCCGTGGGGTACTGGGCGTATAGCTGATGGAATGTTTGGATAATGTACAGTCCACTTTTTCTTCTTTGACACACCTTTCCCAACTGGAGGCACCATGCAGAAGTAACAATTGCTGGTATGATCTGTTGGCTCTCTCCAAATCATTGGCACTGCAAAAGGCATAGATTTCCTTTTCCTGTCCAACCACTGGCGAAGATTTGTTGCACAAGTGTTGCAGCATATGTGTGGGGCCCACCTCTTGTCCTGATCTCCAATTTTGCAGCCAAATAAAGGTGATAGGCTTTCTTAACCATAGTGGTTATACTGCGCTTTTGTGATGCAAAAGTCACTTCACCACAAACATAGCAGAAGTTATCTGCACTGTTCACACAAGTACGAGGCATCTCTGCTCACTTTGGCTAAACAGAAATGTGTCCCTCTGCAAAATCAAACACTGACAAATAAGAGAGCACGACACTGTATGATTTCTAGAGCTGATATAGGGCAATTTGTTCAGCAGAGTGATGTAAGCTTCGTTATGATTGCATCATCCATGACTTCTAGGAATAACATGATGCAATTCATATCATGTATGATGCAATACCAGCTTCAGATTGCATCATTCATTGTTTTGCCTAAAAAGCAAGAACTGTCCAAACCCAGTCATAGATTTATTCATAGATCCAGTCAAAGATGTATTTTAGTCATTTCTGGTTTAAATTGAGATCCCTTCCCTTCATAACTCACTTATCCTCCGCCATTCCCAAGTCAAGGGTCATATATACTGACCCAATAGCATATCTTGAAAACTAGAGCCAATCAACAATTTTAAGCATCATTTTCATTCTCAGTGACCCAGAATTAGTAAAGTTTGACTACATTTATTCAGAAGCATTTTG